>NC_092523.1:38294000-38612833 GCF_037038585.1 Patagioenas fasciata
ACAAACATCAGTAATGTTGGCCAGATTCTTTCGATAGATCAATTAATTTAATTTGGTGGGGATAAAGTGATGTTACACTTAACTGAGATTTAAGAGTAATTGGAAAGCACTAGCTGTTCAGTTTGATAAATTTCTTCATTCAAACAGAGGTATGACATTTACAAAAGAGTCAAACAAACATTTACAGACAAAGAATTCTTTAATATTAAGGGGAAATATCTGTTTTTGACTAGCTGTGGCAGACAATGAAGTCACACATCAGCAAACAATCTGAAAGTATTTTTGAAAAGGATGAATGTATATTTTAACAGTTGCGACCACAGTTTTAGCAATAACACAAGTGCAATCCCTTTTGCACATTCCCCTCACCACATGGGGTACAACCACCTTACAGAAAATGCAACCTCATGTTATTCACAATGACTGTTACCTGATGGATTCCCAATGTAACAAGCACCCTTTGACTTAATTTTTGTATTTGAGCAATGAAAGAGTTCTTAACCCTCACTCTCTTATTTAAAGAGGGAGTCGATTTGTCTAAGATTCCAAGTAAGGCACAATTCATGAGCAACAAATCAATGCAGTTATACTACATAGCATATGATATTTAAACCATGAAATATTGGTAAAAATCCTTAGGATAGAGCAAAAAATTGGAAATATAGTAGAGTGGCAGTTGAGTCAGTCCTTCAGATCCCAATCATTGGTCATAGGGCTGCATACTCAGGTTTTGCCTTTGCTCTTCAACTTGATATAAACAACTTTTACATACAAGGTTGTATAATTTATGTGCTAAAACATCTCTAGTCTTTCATTTGACATTTCATTGAAACCCAACTCTCATTCCCCAAATTCCACAGGGTTAAACAAAGGAAAACATTTCTCTGAACACCACCTGCAAAAAGTAAAACATTCTGTTCCAACATCCAAATAAGTACAAAAATGTTTTGTATAGGTTAGAAAACAACTCAACTTTCCCCGCACCAAATATATTCTTACACCAGAGACTCTGTAGTAATACTCTAGAACACTGACAAAATGAAATTTTAACTTTTTAAAGAGGGGGAAGCGGGGGAGGAAGGGGTGGGGAAGATAGACAGGAATTTTTTTATGTCTGATCTCCATCACAGGTTTCCAGCATGGTAGCATTGTTATTTCTAGTTAAATGAGGGCACTGCTTGCCTGTATATTGAGGATTTTGTTGGATAGGTTCCGCTAAAAGAGACCTTGTGTTATTTCCAGTTTTGCAACAGTTTCTCTTGAAATAGTTCTGACAATTTTTAATGGTAACTTCTTCACATTTTATGTAACTATCGGGATTTTAAAATTTTAAAGCAACGGCAAAAAATATAACAACAGATCATGTAGGTTTCTGCTTGTGTGCCACCAATGAAGCTAATAAAGAATATTATAACTAAGGCATCTTTTCCACAGGTGAGTAATTCTGATTATAAGAATTATTAATAAGAATAATTATTAACAAGAATAGGTATAAGATTTGCCTTATGGTTAAATTCCATACTATACACAGCTTTAAAATTTAAATATGCTCTAGTATTCTATTGCCATACTTTTCTTTCCACTTGAGCACAGCTTTAGTAAATAAAAATATATGCACAAGTATTTACTTCTAATCTGTCATACTAATATGCATATTTATAACTAATACAAAATTTAAAAAGAAAACAAGTATTTTAAATGTACATAACATAATGAAATAATTTCAATACATTTGCTGTTTGTTCCATACAAACCCTTTGTTTAAAAAAAAGAAAAAAAAAGTTTTATAAATACATTTAGCTTCCAGAGAAACTATAAGGGGGACAGCTGTTAAAGATGAACTTATGAGAAAATAGAATTTTATAATCTAGATATTCAAACCTATCTAAACAAAACATTAGTAAACAACTTTGTACTGCTATTAAAGTACAATAACTAACTGATGAAAAAATAATATAAGCACTTTTAAAATTTTACTTTTGCTATAGAATCCTGTGTGTAAAAATTAGTTAAAATTAAAAAGGGGGACACAATGTGTGAAAGAGCCACAGGATTCCAGTTATTGTAAAAATGAGTTGCAGTGGCTATCAATAAAGTAATTCGTTGACTACGTATTTGAAACTATGTTTATGGATTTCACAGTTTGCTATCATTATTTTGATAATGTGCAGATAGTAGCTTACTTCCTTTACAAGGCATCTGTTTACACAGAGTTGACTGAAGTATGTCTGTATTGTCTGACAACACTATTCTATCTAAAAAAGACATGGCTGTCTATGAAGTTAGGACTTTGTTTTTCTTTGGATCCTCAAATAACTTTTTCTTTGGATTATCAACAAACATTTGTATAGAAATCCTTTTCTTGTTCGTATTTTACAATTTTTAAAGTCCCTTCCAGAGGAGTCAACTGACATCTTTCCGCCCTTTAAAAATCAAGGTTAAATCAGCATTAACCCCCCAGAGTGTTAATTTAAGCACTACGAAGTACACAGGAAAATGCCTCATCAAAATGGGTTCAGTCGTATTCCTGTTCCTAGCGGTGAAAAAGGATTCACTTTGGCCCACATCAAAGCATCATTCAGCGAAATCGCAGATTTTCCATCTTCAAGGAAGAACACTGGACCCTGTACAGCAAAAGTGTTTGGGGAGGGAAAAGAAAAAAGTTCACGTGTTGTGTAAAGGCTACCACAACAGACAACACAGTTTGTTTTATCTCAGAAGGACGTGAAAACCTGATTTATAACTAACATCTATGTTACTGCAAAAATTATGCCCCACTAACTAAGAGCTTTGATAATAGATAAATATTATCAATTGAGTGAACTTGTTACGTTCCACGATCTAGAGACCAAACATTTAATAATCCTTAAATATTTACTTGATTTTTAATAATTGTGGTATCTGGGGCCACATCCAGAGACCATTCGGATGTGGAAGTGTTGGCAGCAAGTTTTTTTAGACTTGATGGTGTGCCATTTTGAATCCTGTTTATCTCAAAAATCCCACCAGCATTTTGCAATCTCCAGTTTCCGATGCAAAACTATCCCTCTTAATTCCTGAACAACCCTTGGGCTCCTTGGGCTGACATCTTGCACTGAACAGAGGAAACAGACTCAGCCTCATATAAGAGAGTAAACTGACACTGAGGCACTGTCTGGACATAGGGGCCTGAGAAGAGTGTTTGAGGCTCAGTCAATTTTCCCTTTATGGAAATAACATTTACCAAAGAGGTGTTATAAGGGCTAGTATGTTTTGCTCATGAAGCTCTATGTGAGTGATGAATAAATATATTTGAATATTTAGTCTTCTAATATCTGGCTTTAATTAACCATGAGTTACAAATTTGATAGCATGCATTTCCATAACGATAAATACTAACAACAGAATAATGTTAGTATGGGGTTGAAGACAATTTTTTGGGTTTTATTCAAGCTGTGTTGAGGTAGTAGGCAATAATTTACATGCACTTCAGACAGAACATTTGACAAAAGAAATCTCTCCCATAGAAATTATAAAGTTTTGGGTTGGGAAACTGAGCAATTATTTAATTGGAAAATCATTCTTTATATAGCCTTTCTTATATAGCAGATGTCAGCATTTGGCCTCTGACTTCTGCTGCTGTGCCAAGAGGAAAAACATTTTTCCTCCCAAATGATGGGAGGGACCTAGTCAGTGCTATCACCAAGAAAGAACACCTTAGCACTCTGAAATCGTACCTGTATCCTTAGCCCTGTCAAACAAGAGATGTGAACATCAGAATGACTAGGAAGATTTGATCCAGTGACATAGTCTGGCCCAACCATCCCTTTCAGAGGCTCCTCTTGCATTCGTGACTCGAGTATTGAGTACACTGTTCTGTGCAATTCCGATGGCGGGGTGCATGGCGATTCATCAGTAGGCCTATGAGCAACAGACACTTGTTTTTCAACTATACATCTTAATTTGTTTTAGAAATTGAGAGCCACAAAGTACTCATTTTTACATTAATATTCAGATTTTACAAAGGAAATAAATACTGTATTTACAACTAAACATTTAAAAACTAATAGTTTCATTCATGGTAATTTTATATTTTTCCACCTACTTGTTCAATTGAGTACAAGCTCTCCATGCATCTAGCTCCTCAGAAAGCTGTTCAATTTTCAAAGGTACAGATACTTCCCGCCTTTTTAAAAGCTGACTGAAAAGGAATGCAAATAAGAAAGTCCAAATTAATTCTAATATTGAGTATTTTCTTACAAGAAAAACAAGATAAGCAATAGTAATATAAAACTATGTTTCACTGGATATGGAAATAACTTTATGGAAATAAATTGATCCTTCAAAATAATCATTATATTAAAATCTTAGAAATATTAAATTACTAGATATAAAGTATATAGTTTCATATAAGTTTGGTTTTAATTATCCCTATTTACACCATCTTATTTAAATTTGCCTTTAATTGGCTCTATCCTTTTTTCTTTGAGACCATTCTGTATTTTAAGGCTACATGCGTTCTTCTTAATAATGACGACTTTGCTAAAATTAATATCCTATTTTGCCTGTATATAGTAGATATGATAAAAATACAGTCAAGAGTGACACAGTTCAATACATTTTCTCGGATAGCCTTGTCTCACCTGGTTACTTGTGGAAAACAGTTTCAAAACCCTTGCAGTGAATGCATTTTTTATTTATCAAAACATAATACAGGGCACAGTTATTACCTAACCTAATGCAGCAAACTTCCACTTGTGTTGGGATGCCTTAAAAATGGCCAACTTAAGTATGTAAGTGTCCAGTTTAAAATCAGATGGAATCTAAAAATCTATGAATCCTGAAAGTACTGGGCAATTTGGAATAAAAAAAAATAAATAGTATTGTTCTGTGTTTTTTAAATCCCAGGAAAATGTAAAGCTTGACAGCCAAAGTATCACAAACTGAGTCTCAAAAATGTCTTGTTACTAGTCTATTAATTTCCATCTCAAAATAGCCCTTCTGTAAAAGCTCATATTTCATCTTGTTGTTTTCCATAGATAAGTCTGGTGGCCCAAAAACAAAAACCAAAACAAAACCAAAAAACAAATCCCCAAAAAACCCCAACAATCAGTTGTTTCCCCTTTTCCCTATGCTCTCACCAAATTTCAGAGATCTGGTTGGCTAACAGGAAAGGAGTGCTCTTGAGGAATCAAAGAAAAGGGGCATAGACACAGATCTAAGACATGCTAAATTTATGTTGTTTAATTATCCTTGGCAGGCAATTCTGATAAAATATCAGGAGGTGTAGGAAAACTCACAATTCTAGTAAGGTGTGAAAGGACCCAGCAACATAAGGCAACATTTTTCCTTGATGAAGAGATAAATGAGCCAATATTGTTATCAAAGCTGCAGTGGTCAGTTAGAACAGCTAGTGGAGCAGTATCAGCTAGAACAGTGCCAATGCAACCATGAAATCAGTGACACCTCGGAGCTGGTCTTGCTACCCCGCAAGTTAGGGGACAAAACCAAATGGGTCTGACAGTCTCAAGTTGTGAGTAAGAAATGGAAATTAGTCAGCTGGATAGCAGTACCATTACCAAATCACACAGGAAGACTAAACAACAGTGGTTATACCTGAGAAAGGAATACTAAAGTATTGTATATAAGCCTGTTTTATTTACCAGATAAGATTATTGATCTTAATCTTTCTTTTAAGTCCAAGTTGGTCAGTTCAAGTCCATGTGGGACAAGTGGGGTCAAGTCAAGTGTACTAAGTGAAATCAAGTAGGGTCAAGTGGGTTGGGCCAAACTGGATTGGGCTGTGTCAAGCCAAGTCAGGTCAAGTCAAGACAAGTCTGGTCAAATCAACTGGGCCAAGTCAGGACACATCAAATGAATCATGTTGAGTCAAGCCAAGTCCAGTCATGTCAAGTGGACCAAGTCCAGTCATGTCAAGTGAGTGAGGTTATGTCAATTGAGTCAGGCTGAGCTGGTTCAAGTCAGTCAAGCCTAGTCAGGTGGGCCCAGTCATGTCAGGTGAAGTTAGGTGAATGGTTGGGGTTGAGCTGTGCCAAGTGAGCAGGACCAGGCCAGGCCAGATCAAATGGGCCAGGTTAGGTGTATTAATGCCTGGGAATATTAGCTCACTGAGAAACAGAAGGTCAAGCCAAGTTTCTTGGTGGGAATCAAGATAGTGCCCAGTTATGAACTTTAAATTCGAAGCTTGTCCTTGTTGCTCTTGGCTCCTTGAGTAGGTCTCGGCAAATGGTCTACACACAGATACAAAATTAGAACTGTCAACATATAATAATGCATGGAGGTAATGCTGAATACTCAGGTACTTCTAAAAATTGTCTTTCCTAGAGAACTAACGAGTTTGACTGAAATTCTGGATTCACAACTTGTTGCATTACTTCAGAAACTCTTATATGTATGATGCATGCAGAAAGTAAAGAAGGTTCTATATACTGGCATGGGTATATCCTTATAACTTTGTAACAGAACTGGGAACTCAGATTTTTTTAAAAATTTTTTTATTTTTTGTAAGGGGGAGGTGGAAATAGGGACAATGTATGGCCTACATCATAAGAGGGACTGAGATTTCTCAGTGTTACTGAAAACATAATATTACCTTGTATACTCATAAAGTGCAGGTACAATGCTATTGTACTGTCTTCTGATAGCAAGTAAAGCACCAATATAACCACACAAAATCAGCAACTCATTCCGAAATCTATAAATGGACAAATATTAATAATGAACAACAAGAAGCATTTGCAAAAACATTAAACAAACTCATATTCAAGCTATAATTTTACAACCTAATTTATATTCTCCACAAAAGATGGAAGGATATGTTTGACTATGCTTACTTCTGTATGATGTAACTTAAAACAGACGCTATTTGCTTTACATTTATCTCAGTTATTAAATTTTAGATAACGTGTACAACGCATAGTTATTGAGCACAATCATATGAAGTTACAAAAACAATGTCACTCAGAGCTTTTAATATGATAAAACTCTAAATGTAAATAAAATCGCCCCAGCTGTTATTGTGAACTTCAATTTTCCCAGGTTTCCCCATACAGCACAGATAATAGTTAGGCTTTTTGCTCCTTTTAGTTCTTCACACATACACCTGTGCAGGCACACAAGCCTACCAACAACCACCTGCCAGGTGAGCTACAGCTAT
This sequence comes from Patagioenas fasciata, assembly GCF_037038585.1. NCBI lineage: Eukaryota > Metazoa > Chordata > Aves > Columbiformes > Columbidae > Patagioenas > Patagioenas fasciata. The sequence goes on from NC_092523.1 coordinate 38,301,157, forward strand.
CCAACTATTTCAGAGTTAATTCTGAGAGTGACAGATCACATTTCCTTAACACTTTGACATAAAACCCCTTATTATGTGTGGTATCACTGCTCCTTTTCTTCAGGAAACTAAAACCAGAGCTGATCAAAGTGAGATTCTTCAAATAAGACAAACATTGGTTTACTCATTGTAAATGCCCCACAGAGAAAGAAGCAGCAAGATATCTTTTTTTTTTTCTTGCTAAACCTTGAAAACTTAAGAAAATTCTACACTCTTGTCTCCTGATTGCCGAACTAGCTTGCTTGTTGCAATTTTTTTGTACCCCTCTTCTGGAAAACAAAAAATTGATACTAACAGTGTGCACCTGTATTTTTTTTTTTTTTAATTCCAAGTTTCCTTTAATGAAGCCTCCACTTTTATAAGTAATGAAAATATACTCACTCGCTACATTTATGCAACACTAATCGTTCAGTGCGTATGTAACTTAGAAGATCAAGATATGGACAGACTGAATCTAAAGTCCAATCCGAGCCACAAAGTTGTTCTGTTGAAAAATAGAAACAAGAGATCTCAAGAGGCAAACCATACAAATGCCTTATGTTTTAAAAGGTTTCTTCATCCAAGAACCTACCTTTCACATACTGAATGCCAATAGGAAGAGCCTTTTCAGGTTCTGTGCTTAACAGATAGTACTTTATAGTTTCAAATATATCTCCATCTGCCTGACTTGTTTCTGCCAATCGCATACATTCTTCTACATCAGGAAGATTACACTGGAAAACAAAGATTTTGCCAAAGAATTATTGTAATGTTCAAACAATTCTCTAAGATGTAGAGAAATACTGAAGTTTGCACACAACAACAGGATCAGACTCTCTCTGAAAGAGGAGTAATTGTTTGAAGGACATACCTGCACACAATGCACATTAAGAAAGCCATCTAGACCAGAGAACAACACAGGAGGAGAAGATCCTGTAGCTGTAATTTAAGCAGTATCAGTTTCCATTGCTAATGTGTTTGTGAACTTTTTACTACTGCTCAATAGATGTGCAATATAAGTTGAACGCTAAAGGAGCTAGTGGAGCAGACCCTTCTACTGCTGAGGAGGAAAGGGAGGATTTAAGGAGATTACAGACATAAGGTGTAGAACAATTCAGGTTAGTACAGAAAGCTGTTCTACTAAGATATGATTAGGCTGCACTTCATAGAATGCATCACTTCAGTGATAAGGAGATTATAAATCATACTGACAGGTAATTCTCAAGATGATAAGCTATTTCAGGAAGCAACCGATGTCATGGAAAGACTACACACAGCGTAGAATTAAAGAACTAAAGTTTTTCTTGTGCAATACTGAAAAAAACTCAATGAGGCCTAAAAGAGGTAAAAGGGATATATAACATTTAAAACTGTTAGTGACAAATCAATCCTACAGATTTATTGGACCTTAGGTTTACTGAAATTAGTAAACAAATCAATACATAATCTCTTGCTAGTATTCAGGTAAATTATTTTTCATTGTACCTTTTCATGAAGGTCATTTATTTCTGCTATACATCCAGGATAAAAAGCACACAGTTTCACTAACTGCAGCTTGTTATCAGGAATCATCATAAGAAGATCAGCTGCTAAATCCCTGCACAAACAAAAGATGACATGTAGTTACTCTTGATGGTTTGTAATAGGAGGAAACTGTTTTCTAAAGAAGTTTACTGAAAAAAAAAACTATTTCCAGAGAAGAGCAGAAACAACCTCAGTGTCTAAGATTATTTTGGTGCAACAAATGAGGCTTAATCTATTAATCTTTTCTGGAAAGTCATGTGCTAGTTTTTGCTTGCTTTAGTTGGTTGAATTAAACAGCTGTGTGATCCTAAAGCATCAGAACCACCTCAAAGTGAGATAGATGGATATGTGAGTAGGGAGGAGAAGTGAGAGTAGGACCGAACCAATCTGAAAGAAGATGTCATCCTCAAACTTCCAGGCTTTTAGAGCTCCATGACATCAGCATAAAGCATCTCTTAGTCATCTAGAATAGCTAGTGCTTCTGTGACATTACAAAAGAGAGATCATACAGGGAAAGAATATAATACCTATTTTCATCCTTCTGAAAATTATGTTTTAGCAAACTTACATTCTGAAATATTGCTAATTTTTTAGCATTTGTTACCCCTCCCCTAACACAACAAGCAGTTTGAGGGAACACATGTAAATACTAAGAAATTATTTTGAAACAGTTACTATATTGAGTTTTTAATAAATTATTATTCTGGTTGTTCTGTGACTCTTTTATTCTTTCAGACAATTTCTCCTGTGACTCACAGGAGTGACTTGTGCAAGGTAAAAACTCCTGCCAAGTTGCCCTGGATTTTCAGAATGTAGTACTTGGCTTAACAATGTTCAAGTTAGCTACTGTACAATATTTGCAACTGCTTTCTATCCCACTTTCAAGTATTGATCACAACTAAAAAATTATAACATTTAGTTTAAGCTTGTTTTTACCATTAGCAATGTCACATGCTTTTCATATCTCTTTCTACAAACTAGTAAAATACCTGTATCCAAGTGATGGAAAGCTAAAAGGAAGACATTGAAACAATAATGAATAAAAACCTTATTTTGTATTCTTACTTTACAGAGGAAAAATCTAACAGAAAATAATTAAAATACAACAGCAAATATAAGGGTCAGATTAACCAACTTTAAAAATAAACAAAAAAAAAGCTTTCCAGTGCCTTTAGACAGCATAAAGAAACTAATGCCAAAAGGCCATTGGAAAAACCTATTATACTATTACCATGCAGTAGCCATTTTTTCAAGATACAGAAAGGCTCTTTCAGAATATAGCATATTTTATAAGTTCTTGAACTATTTTCAAGGCAAGTTACTCACAGGTTCTCATCTTCATAGGCAACTTAAACATTTTTAAGAGTCAGCCCAACAACTGAAATAAATTTTTTATTAAAAGAAAATCTAAAGAAGCCCTCATAAAATGACCTCCAAATTGTCTTACCTTGGATTTTTTTCAAGAATCAATCTAAAGCCACTGTCAGTATAACGAAGAATTTCTGGTGGCTGAGTCTGAATACACAGAATTCAGTATTTCAAGTAAAATACCACTAGCCTTCTGAATAGCAGAAGGTTTAGTTTTGACTTTTTTTTGGTTTGATTATGTATTTTAGCACACTTCTAAAGCAAACAAAACAAAGCCAACAAAAACCAATCAAACCAATCAAAACTCAAAAGACATTTCACCAATAACTGATGTCATTACTGACCCATCAAGGTCCTTCCTTATTCCTTGAGGAGTGAAACATTTTCAATTGATGGGTTTCCGAAGTATAACAACCAGTAAAAACAAAAAAGGGAGCCCTTTGAATATCAGAGGCCCCTGAACTCCAGCTTCCCCATATTTGATCTTATATATTCAGTGGACCATGGGGTACTGTGCTGTGCCAGTATCTCTATAATACAAAATATGAAGAGATTCAGGAATCCCTGATCTTTTTCTACAGAATATAAAAATAAGCTGTAATGGCAGCAAATCTGAATCCAGGATTGCAGGGTGTAGCTGTAGGAGGTGTTCAGTACAGCATATGAAACCCACTGACAAATCCAGATATATACTTGGGCAACATGCAGTACACCAATTTAAATTTTTATCATGTATACCCATGTAGACTTCAGTCTACACACGTCATAAATTTGCAGAAGTTTTATGCACATACACATAAATGCCATGCTATTGTAAGTTTTTGCTACAGCACCGAGATCAGAAAAAACTTTTGTTACAGAACTGGAAAAAATATGCAATTTTCTTCTTAACTGTTCATTCAGTGCTTCCTATCAGAGGTTACACAAAAATCACTCTACACAGTGAAGGCAGAGAGATCAGAGAAACAGCTTCAGAGACTTTAAAAGCTGCAGATGGAGTTGTAAAAACACCCCTGTTAGAACTGGTGCAATGCAGACATGCTAAATCATCACAGAACCAGAGAAGTAAGTCATCCATTTCTTTATTTTTTTTCTACAATGCTTCATTGTCTAAGGCAGGCTACATGCTCTGTAGTGAGGAGTCCCACTACATTTTTCTCATGCTACCTCTGGATGCTTAAGCAAATACCAACTGTAGCAGAAAAGTTGATGGTTAATTGCAATATCTGTTTAAGCATGTTTCCTATGAAATGTTAATGCCAAAACATCTGTAGAGCTGCCAAATACACTTTAGGAAGATTTTCTGCTTTCTATTGGTAGACAAATAAAAGACTAAAACTGTATCCTTCAAAGTAAAACCACTGTGAGAAGAAGAAGAAAATTTAGCAAAGTTTCCCCTATATGCAACACAGAAATGATCTACTCATATGTAATTAAACAGTACTCCTGTTTCATCCTTACATCTTGCCAGCTGTCTGGTATTCCCAACACCAATATAAAATAATTCCTCAGCCCCTTAGGTTTTTATATTTTTCAATCAAGTACTTAAAAATCACTTTACAGATCCTACTTAAGCTTCTGTTCCTTTTGACTTTACAATTCAATTGTAGTTTTACTTTGTCTGAAGCAGTGATTTTTACTCAGTACAGACTAGGACTTACTATGCTACCTATTGCCCAAGTATCTAGGTTTCTTTCAGCGGGTTTCATACACTGTTTGACAATGGCTCTTCTCTCATTTACAATGCATATATAATGTATTTTGAGATTAAAGAACATTTGCATGCCCTGTGCTTCAAAGGTCTAATATAGCAATTCTTATTCAAGCAGCAATTCCTATTCTATCTACCCATGGTGGTTCGGTGTCTATGGAAGTTTCAGAATGAAACACCTTTATCGTTTTGTCAGGGGAAAAAAAAAAAAAAAAGAAAAAATCTTCTTTGCATTAAGAAATCTTACCATGTTGTTACTGTCATACATTTTCTTGCTAGTAATTCTAGGGCATAATGTGTTGCTTGTGCTGCACTTTCTCCTAAGACAGTACCCACACTGATTGCCAACTCCAGTTCATTTCCACGAATCAGGTTTGCCATCGCAAGCTTGCTCAATGAAAAAAATTATATCATTAAGGGACACAAACATTTTGGGGGATTCACCATGTTGAGCATATGACATTCATTCATGAGATTGCTTTTTATAGAAGGACAAAATATGCATTGATTAAAGCAACATTATATATAATATGGATCTCTTAAATAAGTAAATAATAATGTAACACATGTTAATTTTTAAAATAACCAAATAGATTTCCTTTGGCAGAATCTTCCTTTATTCAACTAAAGAGATTACATAAATATCTTACCTAAAAAGCACAATAGCAATTACTTCTAGTCTTAAGTAAGGACACTAGCTTTCAGACTACACATTTCCCCTCTCTTTTGATGAAAGGAGACTCAAAAAACCCCACACTCAACCAGGAGGGACTCTCCTGTCCTTACCCTGTCTGAGCAACTCGAGTTGCTGATAGGCATAGCAGAATATTAAACAGTAAGAGACTACACAACAACCTGAAATATGTCTATTTTGAAATATGGCCATCAACTGATTATTGCTTTCTCTCTGAACAGCATATTAAGATGGAACTTTACTCATTTTAAGGCATAGAGGAGGAAGAACATGTTGAGTCAGCAACAACAAAATCCAGAGAGAATGAGGAAAAGAAACAATTTCTAAAACTACAAACAAAATTAAAATCTAATAACACGTTTCCTACATGTCAGCCCTGGTTTTGTACTGAGGGGTAGGGTTGTGGTGTTTTTTTTTCCTATTTACTTCATCAGTTAGACTGAAAATTCTTCAAGGCAGAGATTGCATCTTTTGTAGCACAATGAAGTTCCAGTTCTGAGTGGGTCTTTTGAGTCACCATAAACAGTAAACAGTAATATACATATACACGTAAGTATATACAAGATACCTAAGTATCTTACATTTTCTAATATAACATAATACTGTATATATGAAAATACAATTAAATATTACCATACTACTTGCTGTGCATGAGAGAAATGGAATTTAATAGTGGAATTCTGCTATTAACTTCAATATTTTAAGGGTCAAAGTCTCTACATAAATATATACAAAGCAAATAGCAAATAAAAATAATGCATTTTAGAATGTGGTACATACATTTTAAAAAAACACTTAACATGTGAAGATGTAAAAAGGAAGTTAATGTTGGTCTTTCCATAATTAAAGAGAAAAAAAAAGTTACCTCTATATTTTCAACAGCCAGATGGCAACATGCTGCAAGCACTGCATGGCCATCCTGGAAATACCATTCTGCCAGTTCTCTACTGACATTGTGCAGGAGTCTGCAAGAACAAACCATGAATTCTGCAAAGTCACTTAAAGGCTGGAGTTCTTTGGCTCTTATTTTATGTACAAGTCACCACATTTGCTTCTGTACCCTACAATTTCTATTTGACTTACAAGTAATGATACGACAAACTTTCAAAATGCATTCAGTTTGAGCTTCATCTGTCACTTAAACTGGTGCATATTCAGGTGGGTCAGTTTCCCAAAATCTACATCAGTATGGAAATGTCTCTTCAGATTGGCAGAAGAAAATATCAAATATCTGGATATTCATTCTGTATCTGTGAACACTGCATAAATATCTAATTGCTCAAAAACTGCATATGTAAACCACACAGTCTCCAAGGTTCTTTTGCTATCACACATATAACTTGATAATGTAATTTAGATTTTCGAGCACTGTTCTAAACAAGGAGACATGTACGGTTTCTTCAATGGGCACATACAACTAAAATATGGCCATTAGTGTACATTGTCAGAAACTTCACTGATGCTGAACGGCAACACTTCAGGAGGAGAAGATGCATAAAACAGGGTCTCACAGATACTTGTTAATGCTAAATCTTACTCTACTGGCCAAAAGTTCTAAGTTAATAAGCTACATATTCAAGTGCATAGGAATGCACCTTAAATATCAAGCAAGTGAAAAGAATATTTATAATTATAGTACATACATATGAAAAATCCAGGAGGAGGCATAACAGGGAAACTATTTGGCTAGTTGCCAACTCCATCAATTAAGTATCAGAAGACATAATATTTTGTCAAATTCTAACACTGCTGATACCAAATGAAACCTCTAAGGTTTGTTTCCTTGATGACTTTACATTCTACACTAAAATGAGGCTTTACATATAAACTAGAACAACTTACTCGTTATAATCATCTGTACTGTTTCCACCAGAATTTGAAGATCCACTTGTTGTGGAGAGAGTTGACATCTGTATATTTCCCTCACAAGCTGCCTAGAAGTGAATTAAAAAAAAAAGGATTAATGTACCAATCAAACTAAATATGAAATGTGACTTTTCAACAACAACAAAACAATCTAATATCTATAAAAATCCATCTAAAGCCCAGTTATAATAAAGGAAATGTTTAAACCAACGAACTTATTCATAGCTAAGTCCTGGCCTAGCTTTATCCAGCCATACAAGAAATTCTACAGAAGCAAGAAACCTCTTCCTTCCTACGCAAGTTGTACAGGATTTCCTGAGCATTCGAATATGCTTAAAATGGACAGTGGGGGCTACGACCTTAATTTTTACATCCAAAGCAGCAAGTGTCTGTGAGTGAAGGACAAACTCTGTAGATACTTCTCAGTAGGTATACCAGCAAATCTGGAAAGGTTTATATAGTAGCATAAGCTGAACCTTTTTCATGTCTGGCAACAAATGATTCCTAACATTAAGTGAGAAGATATCAGGGTGGGTTAAAAGGAATTTCTTTCATGTGTTTTAAGATGTAGCTGGAATAATATTAAAATTCAGTGCTCAGCTAAAAGGAAAAGCCCTGGTATTTTATATTGCCTGATTAAACCTCTGAGACAAAGACTATTCTCTGAATTGTAATAAAAGCAATCCCTGCAATGTTTCTCCTTGAAGAAAAAGTAAGATGTTTTTAAAGTTTTAAGGTGCTTTAAGGTTCAAATATTTTGAGTTTTTAAATTATGCCTACATCAAAGCTCCATTCTATGCACTATTCAGCTACTATTAGAAGAACAACATATACAGATAGACAATTTCTAACGGACAAATTCATGCATGAGATACCTTTTGGTGATTTCTGCAGAAAAACTGGTCAATACAATAAGAAAGTAAAGAGTAGGGTGTCATTCAGAAATTTTGCAAAAGTGAACAGAGTGAGCCTTTTCAATATGCTTGTCATCTTTAGAGTTAGAAACAAATAGCTAAATACTTCTCTCACACTGTTATATGTAATACCTGTGCAACAAGCAGAGCCTCTTTAAGCTGGCCTCTTGAGGTAAAGAAAGAAACTAATTTCTTCACATCTCCAATAGCTATACAGTATGGGATGACATCATCATTTTCTTCCTGAATTAACTGATCAGTTCTCCTAATTAAATAAATGAAAAAATAAACAAGAAAGATCTACACATATATCTGGTCATTAAGCTTCTTTCTATGGTGTAGGTGTTAGACGAAGCCATAGAAAGTTCACTGAAACCCATTTACCTTTCCAGACTTCAGAAGACTTACAGACCACAGATATTGTACTAAAGAGTTTCCAGTTAAAGCAGCAATTTATGCTCAACTCCTTAACTTGATTCCTGTACATAAAGTCATTGTTGAAATCCTCCACAGTTCCATCCCAAAGCTTACTCCACAAAAAATAACATAACTAGAATACTGTAAAAAAAGCCAAGTACAACTGACATTAATTGCCATTCTTCCTATTTGTCCGTGTCCTTTTACGAACAGAAGTGACAATTAAACGCATTTTTATTACCTTACCTTTGCATTAGCTTCCTCCAGTAATTCATCGACACGCCAGGTGCAACTGAGAGAGCTTTGTCCCACTAGAAGAAAGCAGCAATACACTTAACCCAATCATTTTATTTTGAGGAACAGCTGTATTTTTGATGAGTTTCATGTTTCTTCTATTAAAAACAAATTTGTCAAGAGGTTAAATAAGGAATAAGCTATGCATTAGACTGCATATGTTAAAAATAATATAATTGGAGCAATATTACCCTTTTCTGGACTTGAAACCCATTTTGTTGCTACCCTGTCTTTGCTAGGGTAGCAGGTTTTCATATTTTATTGTTCAACAATGTTCTGATATTTTACCTCTCCAAGTTCTACCATTAGTTCACAATATCGCTGAATTTGTCCTAATCTTAAATGTATTTCTGCAGCTTCTTTAAGCCTCTCCTCTTTGCTTGGTGCACCAATACCACCTCCGAACTTGGACATTTTTACTGTAGTCAGTTCTTGTGCCTTGGACTAAGGAAAAAAAAAAAGTTAAAAAATATAGTTTTCTATGATGAAAACAAGTTTTCTGAAGAATGAACCAGTGTCAAACATTAAAATGGCATATAAAAGCTATCACTTCAGACAAAAATCCTTTTGAGAAAAGGCTAATTGAAAGAGATTACAGTGAACTCATTAGAGCAGCTTACAATGAGATTACAGTGAGCTATTTATATTGTTAAAATTAACCGTGTTAATGTTTTGTTGCACACACATTTTTCCTCAATTATCTTCTTTAAATCTCTTTTATGTAAGTTTTTAATTCTCAGTCATTTATATAATAGTAATTCACCCAGATGCCCATCTTGATATTTGTGAAATTTCAAAAAAATATTTGTGAACATAAAATACACAGAGCTGGAAATTATATTAATACTTATTACCATTATAATGATATCCACTTAAAGAAAGAATAAAGACAGTAGGCTTAATGTGTGTCCTGATCAGTCATATCCCATTAACCTTATGGCCAATTTATTTTATATTCCCAACCACTGCAATTTTTGTAGTAGTTAAAGAGATAAGACTAAATTTCTCCATCTGGCAGAGTTTGAGAAAAAAGCTGCAACAAGATCACATTTAACATTAAAAAAAAAAAAGCAAAAGAAGCTTCACATTTCAGAATTCTCATTTTAATTCTAACCTCAACGTACATGTGATAGTGTTTGGCTATTCATGGCTCTATATATGAAGAATGGAGAACAAACTTTGAACATTCTTCACCAAAGTAAACTGCAGAAGACCAGTGGCAGTTGCTGATACAGGAAAAGGATCTTGAAAAGGATCTTGTTTGGTTGGTTGGTTGGTTTTGTTTTGTTTTGTTTTTTTTAAAAACCTGTGTTACTCTTTTACTTGGCACTTCTATCTTTGTAATTTTGATGCTGAATTCTCCAATATATCCTCTCTGTTCACTAGAAACAGAAAAGACACACTTGCCCTAGGTCCCTACTTCATTCTGAAATGTCTAGGTACTGTGATGCCATTACCCAGTTTCCTAAGGAAAAAATTGTATCAGCAGCCACATACAAGCAGCTGGCATCACCCTAACCCCTGTTTTCTCTTAAAGCTCTCAAGCAAGTTTCTGAGTCAGCAAAAAGGGGACAAAATGCTTTCAGTTAATGTGAACACTTAATCCAGATCCACAGAATGATCAGCAATTACTGTAGTTAATCTATGTAATCCAAGTTATAAATGCATGAAATCATGTTGCAGGGATAAACGGACTGGTTGCACTGTATGAGTCGAGAATGAATTTCTTCTCATGCTAACTGGCTGAGAAAGCTGCTTTTTGGACACATAGACATGTTCCCCCTCCCCCTGGCCCTTTCACAGTATTAACAGAGCAGTTGCTATTATTACAGTTAATGTCACCAATAAAAACTTCTTTTACTTAAGATTCATAAGGTATGAAGGACACTTTTTAACAGTCTGTGATTTTGCAAAAGAGACAGCCTGCAACAGCAAACACCAGGTGATATCTGGCAGGTATTCAGCCCTGGGGGTGGAAAGTAGGGAGTTATGCATTTCCTGATCCATGCAATAGATATGTCTCCTCTACTTCCAACCCAGTCATTAGAGTATGGGATTTTTCAGTATCCCTAAGAAATCCCTGCTAAAACCATGCATTCCCATAGTCTGTGCAAATTGTATGACTGGTTGTATATTCATATACGCAGCTACTCATAAATTCATGGCCTAGTACTTGAATTTCATGTTCACATCTGAGTCACTCTTCAGTTGCATATCTGTGCTAATGACAGGTTCTTGTTATTGCACTCCTTCTTCCACACAGCTACATGGCATATTTTTCTGACTCTCCTCCATTTTCAGACATGAATTCCTCTGTCTCTGCATCTGAACATAACTAAAACTTCCTGTTTACATACCCAAATAATTTTACTTCACTGAATATAAAAGCACAGCGTACGTAATAGGGAAGACAAACTTCCTTTGTAGCTCAAGCTGTAGTGATGCTTGCTTTGTAATTTTTTTTTCATTATTTTGAAAACTGCTTTTCTAGTTAATAAATGTAACCTAGCACCAGTGAGTGTGCATCAATTCACACAGACTTCCCTATAGATGCTGTTGTTCTAACAGACTAGCATTGCACAGTTAACTGATATTGCACAAATATCTTTAGACATAAAATAGACTGCAATTTTTGTAACACGTTAAATGTTATTTTTAAAGAGTGAAAGACTACGTGGGTTAACAACTATTTCACATACTATTTATGCCTCACTTACCATTCTAAATCTAGTGAGATGTTTCATGTGCATAATACCTTTGCAGTAGTTTTGTGGAAGCAAAGTGTCATCCTGTCCTTTTATTACAGCAACTAAATCCCACAAATTTTTGCTGCCTCCTGGAGGCTAAAATTGTTAGGGAAGAAAAGAGTTGTATTATAGTTATGTTCAACAGAGAAACTTGAATTCATAAAGACACTGGAAAACATGTCAGTCAATTCCAAGAAATACAATTTCAGACCATTTCAATATTAGAAGCTTTACTATGAAGAAATGAATTAGTTTAAGACATTACAACACCTTCAGTCTTCTTGAAGGCTGTGAAGACACAGCAAGATCCATGAACATTAGTATTTGATATGTGTGGACACAGAGGAAGGTTCATGTTTTCCATTTTGCTCCTAAAGGAATACAAGTGATCTGGTGGCTACTGCTGGCATAAAACAACATCCAGCTGCTGGGATGTAGGAGCTGCCCCAGTAATTGTTTAGCATTTTGTGTAAAGCAAAGGTGTGGGCCAGGTAAAAAACAACTTCAAGACTCGAATGTCACAACCTGTTTTACTATTTTAATATTAAATCTTAAAATACCCACAAATGGTATATCTGTATATGCACAAAATCTTGCAGGCTGTCAAGGTTTTGTTTTGTTTTGCTTTGTTTTAAATAATTTTAAGCATTTTTATTGGTTTTACATTTGAATCAATCCTGTAGAACTAGGACAGTGGTTTAACATTCAGTGAGGTCTAGAAGAGACTAATTAAAAGCTTAAAAATAATCATTAGATCTTTGACCTGAAGGAGCTTTTCTAAGAATAACAGGATCACAAATTTAGAAGTCTAATTATTTCTGAGCTGGTAAAAAGCAGAAGATCCTACTAGGAAAAAAAAAAAAAAAAAAAGAGACCATTCCCTCTTTCACAGTCTGTTAAAGCTCTTATACTTGACTCTCCATAGTTTAATCACAACACTTGATTTTCTGGACTCAAAAAATACTGACCACAGTTGATCACAAGAAATTTTTGTCCTTTGAAAATTTTAATATTCTTATAATGGTTCTATCATTGAATTGACATGGGACATCAAAACGTATAACTTCTGTGAAACAAGGAATCTCATAAAAATATCCTTTAATAAACCAGGAAATTTCAAGATTTGTAATTGAGGAATATTGTTTCAGCATTTCTAAATCATAGACTTCAATTTAGCTAGAAATCAAAACTAATATTTCAGATGAACTAGGACTTTGTAGATCAGTGTAGTGACTTGAATTACAACAGTGCTTGAGACAGCTGTGGTTCTTGGTCATTTTTGTCCTTATTCTACCTCAAGTTCAGCTCCTATGCAGGTAAGCACTCACAGGGACCCACTAGTTTATCTTTTTAACTCAACTGCACAGAGATGCTGCAGTGATTTAAGGAAATATTACTGTGCAATGGAGCAAAGGCTCCATTGGGTGGATACTGGAGCATGATTCATCCAGATCTACAGCTCCTAGAAGGTAATACAGCAGTTTTAGCACATGCATTTGGGCAGTTCGAACATCCATCTCTTCGATGGATTAAAATTTAAAACTCCAATGTAGATTGATAAAATACATATTTTAATTTTATTCAATAGAAAATTCTTGTCAAATCAAACTTGCACTATGGAAAATTAAATTATTCCACCTATTGCACTTTGGGAAAAATTTGTGTTCACAACTGACGAACAATTCAGTCATGGACACTTCTACATGTGTAACTGTTAAAGAGGCAGAATTGATTTTTTCATATTTTTGAGCTCCCTTTAAGAGAAAAAAATGGTAGAAAAGAAATTTCAGTTTTGGAGACTGTCTTCAGAAGATAAAGTCATGCACACTGACAACATCCTTACATTTGCAGAATACTTACTGAAAAACATTCTGAAAACCACCTTAGTTTTTTTTCTCGAGGATTTCCTGACAATTTTTCCAGTTCTTGTTTAATATCCCTGGAAACTTTACCACACAGCAAAGGAGGAACACCAGATTCTACAGCACGATCTAAAACACACAGAGGTTTATACATGAAAATTAAAAAACAACAAAAAAAGGTAGCATAATAAAATACAGAAAATTAAAACAACTGTATATACAATTTACTTACCTGTATTACCGATAATCTCATCCCAACATCTATCTGCTAAGATATTTATTTGTACCGGGTTTATAAGAGGTGTCAATGACCAGAGCCTCACAGTGGAGTCACGAGAGCAAGATGCCATAGTAAATGGACGACTGGGATGACAGGTTAATCCTAGCAGAGAGGGCATTTAAAAAACGTAGTCAAATAATTAGGTTTATCTAATAACCAGTTTGATTAAATTATCTTATATTTTAAAAAATATTTTAAAATGGATTTCAATACAGAAGTAAACGAAATTTTAAAATATTACCATATACATCTGCACCATGATCATAAACTGTGTCCAAACATGTTCCATCTCTTGTGTCCCAGACTCGAATTGTATAGTCCCAACTGCCAGATATTAGAAGGTAAGGGATTTCAGGATTCCACAGCAGTCCCCGTACTGGAGCTGTATGTCCACTAAGAACATTTATACACGTATCCTGTGTGTAATCCCATATTCGAACAGTACTGAAACAGGATAAATGAGACCTATGTCCATCAAATCACCCACTGAAATATGATTTATCTCACTTCTTAATATTAATATTAAGCGATATTCTGAACTTAATTTATCAGAATATTTATTTGCAATATGTTGTCAAAACCAACAAAACTGAAATACCTAACACCCTTTAAAAATCTCCACAGATTATACTTATTCTTTTGAAAGACATCAAATAAGAGCAGGCCTTGCACCCATATTTTTAGACATAAGGTAAGCATGTGGTATCCTCCTTGTAGCATTCCTAGGAGTAACATGTATCAGTCACTGACTCTGTTCTTGGGAAAGCATTTGGAAAGTTGCATTGCTACAGCAGTTATGACAATTTTAGGTAATTATCCTGCTGCCCAGCTATATTAAGCTAACAGTAAAGCTACAGCCTCAATTTGAACAAGGCATAGATTTAGATTATTATATTATTCACAGAGTTTTTGAAGGTGTCAGCACTAAAGATCATAAGTTCCTCTAATAATCTCACTTGAGGTTTTAAGTCTTCTAAAAGTTCAGAAATACACACCCATCATCAGAGCCACTGCAGAGGATTCCTTCTCTCAGAGGAGACCACCGTACATGAAACACCTTGGCAGTATGCCCTGTAAAAACTTTCAGTGGCTGATCAGAGTTGGTTGCCAAGTAGTAAACACGAACATTTTTATCCTCACAACCAGTAGCTATCATATCTCTGCAAAACAAAAATAGTAAAATCCTCAGTCTCTGAGATCACAAGTACCTATGTTTAACAATAAATATTACGCTGATTTTGCAATTTACTTTAAAAAACAGCTTAGTTTTGCTCCTCCTTTGTTTTTTTTTTTTTTGAGGTAATTATTGATAAACTAACTAAATGTGCTAAATCAGAAGAAAACCTGATAAAGATCCATTAGTTGCAACAGGGAATAGTATTTGCACTAGTTTGCCCAAGCACCCAACACACGACTATTAAGAGATTAAATTATTGTATAACTGTTTTTTGACTAAAAGCTCTCGTCCTGTTATTAGGAATTATCTGCAAAGTTAACACATATCATGGTGTATTTATAATAGTTGCTTGCTATATCTTCAGCTTAGCAGACATTAACAGAAAGCCAATCTAAAACTTCCTTTCCTGGTACCGAATGTCTGCTTTTTTCCCCCTATTAATATCCAGAGAGATAATTATTTTTTCTCCCATCAATATGAAAATATTCTCTTTTGAAAGTTAAGTAGCCCTTGTTCTACTTCCTACTCCACACATTAACATGATGGCCAATGAAATACAGTACTAGGAATACAGAGCTGCTACAGACATATCCTACTGTGGAAAAGAAACAATATCAGTGCTCTAACATTACAGTAAATATCACATTCTAAATAACACTGTTATTTTATTGGTAAACAATTTAAATAGTAACTATTATCAATTATTTGTGTTGATTTTTACTTACTTGTTGTTTTGGCTCCAGTCACAGCCAAACACTGCAGCTGGATGCTTGTACTTGTGAAGAACCTTGCCATCGATAGTTCGAATAATACTGAAACCAATTACAACATAATACTATGAGGAAAAAAAGCATTCTGAGTAGGCTATCCAAAAGTCAAGTTTGATTCTGTGCAAATAAGTCAGATAGCAAAAAAGCATACAGAAAGAATATGAGATATCTTTACTCCTACAACCCCTCAACTACAAAGCTAACTATATATTTCCCAAGAAAACATGTAATTGGATCATGTTTCCTTGTTCCTTCAGAGGAGCTGTAAAATGTCCACTCTGGTATCTCCCTCCTTGAAAGGATCCCTCACAGCCCAAAAATCTAAGTTGTAGCTATGGCCTTACAGTACAAACTGATCTTTAGGGTTAAAGAAAAAAAAGTTGATCGATTGTTTTCTAAAATTCATGCTCTTGTTATGTTTGAGCTGAAGTAGCATGGGTAGCAAATGAAAAGAATGATTTAAAAATATACTGAAAGACAAATGCAAAATCAGTCTCAATCGGCATTTGCAAGTTTTTACGATTTATATATTTTTACTTCTATGCTCCTGTAATAGTAGAATTGCAATTACTTTTTTTTTTTTTCTAAAATAGTGATTCCTAGTCCTTGAAATAACAAACTTCAAAAATTTTAAAAATTAAGGCAAGTAAAGTGGGATAGCTTTTGTGTCCTCCATATCTACAGAAAAAAAAAACCCTAGAAAAATATTATTGGCTAAATAAAAATCAATATTCAGTTTTACTGTCAGAGTATCTTAGATGTTATTCCTTTTGCAAAAATGTCCTTTTTTTTTTTCTTAAAATCATGAAAAACATATTCTAAAAAATACAGAAGATTAATACAAACCCAGTTTTGGCCAGTAGGAAGAGTGCTAATATTATTCACTGATAGTACTGTCAAAGTTTACTGACTTGAAAAGGGCATTTAGCATTTTGTTTTTCTTCCAATAACACTCACCAAAATCCATCACTGCTGCAGGTTGCTATTCTTTTGGAATCTTTATGACTCCAGGCAATGCAGAAGATTCCATTCTTTCCATGCTTCAAAAAATGCAAAATACCTATCAATAAGAAATAATTCACCCCTTTTTCTCTCATCTATTGACTCATCTTTTTGATTTTATTCTCCTATGGGCTTCAGCCCTTTTCTCCCAGGAAAGTACACTGTAAAAAAACACATTCTAATGAGTCCCCAACATAGCTGGGATATTTGAGAATCCATGTCCAAAAAAACTGGACTGGGGACAGATACAGTAAAACTTCCATAGTGTCCGGGATCCAAGAGACAAAACTGGTTTAAGTTGAAGAATCAGCAACCCATAAGTATATGAACCTGAAGCTTTAATAAAGCTTAGCTACTTGTTGGAATAATGAAGTTAGTGGGCATGAGTAATTGTGGTATGTGAAAACTTAGGTGGAATGTATACCAGGATAAGTGTTTGAGAAAATACGTTTAGTAGCACAAGTGCAAATCTTCTGAGTGTTAGAACTCAGGAACTCCCGAATATATATGAAAATCCATTTTCTGCCCCTCCCTCTTCCACCACCCAGTCCCTATCTTCTTAAAGAGCATACTTTGTCCTCTGATACAGCTGTCACAATTATGTCTGTAGAATCTGAAGATTACAGCTATATACTAAGAATACAGAAAACAGCTCCAATATGTTACTGTTTAAAGACTTGGGAGTGCCTGCACAGATATCAGGTAATACAAGGCATGATGCTAAATAAGGCAAACTGTTTAGTGTGCTGCAAAATTGAGCTTTATTGGTCCAGACTTCAGGGACTGAAACTTTTTTCTGGGCCTTATGTTTGAAAATACATAACATCATTTTACATTTTGATACCCAGTTTAAGTCTATATATCCATACACTTATACACATTTAAGAAAGAAGAAGCTATGCTTTTGCTGTTTGCCACTAAAGGACCAATTTTAAGATAACAAAGACTATCTGGTGCTTCATCATTCTCATGCCATAAACCCAGTCTGAAGAAGTAAAAATACTTCTGCTTCAGAGACAGATTGGCAACCACAGAATTCTTTCTATAGGTTTTCATTTTATAGCACCTTTTAAAAAACATGAACTTTGACCCATCTTTATTTGTTGACATTAGAAGGAACAACTAACTTGCATTTCATATAGACAATAAAGAGAAGTAATCTCATCTTACCTCACTGAATCTGGTTATCATTTTGCCTTTTAGGACATCCCAGATAAAGCCACCATTTCTGGATGTTGCACCTGCTATGCAGTTCAGGTCTCCTTTAGAGAAAGATATTTGTAAGATCACAGTATTTTTTGACGAATATGTTTCTACTTAAATTCAAGAAATGTAATTTAAACAGAAGACATCAATGTCACATAAACAAGAGTTTTTCATAGTTTAAGGCCAGCATTTGATATGAAGTCACAAGCATCAATTTCAACAAAAGCCCAACCTGCTTTTCTACATTCCTGTTTTGAGGAAAGTGTAAAATGAAAGTTGTATTGTTACAAAAAGTATTCTCAATGCCCACTGAAAGTCTTGCAGTTAAGGTAAAAAGAAAATAATATCCATGATGCATACGACTCAAACTGAAAAAGAGATACAATCTCATTGTTCTAAGCTTAAATTTGTAGCCACTAGAAAATTTTCTTTTAAAGTTCACTATGTACTAAAACAAGTCAGGAAGAATGCAACAGAACACACAGCAGTACTTTGTTTTCTTAATCTTGTACCACTGCGGCATCTAAGCCCATCCAGAATGTAGCTGAATTTTTAATCACACTCTACAGAGTGGAAATTATGGACATATGACTCCAGACTGAAAACCTGAAACTGAATACAGGCCTGATCCAAAAGCCATCAAATTCTCCTCAAAGTCACCCTCTGTCACAATACAGCTGTACTTTTTCTAAATAGCTATATGGCACTTTCATACATAAGATTTGACTGCTACTTTATACCATAGTTCAGAGGCAGAAAACGTACTCTATGCAGGACGATGCTAGAAAGGTACATATCTAAGATGGAAAGAAATTCAGGCAGGACGACAGGGAAATTAAAAAAAAAAAAAGAGTAATCACTATGTTCAAAGGTCTTTTGAGACCAAAATCAAATGGTGGCATGAATTGGATTATATGTTAAGAATGAAGACCAATGACAGTACTAGGTAGAGAGGAACTCTCTAGGAGTAAGCAATGTGAAAGAAGCAGGAAAAGTTCTGTCTGGTATGGACATCAATTTTGGACAGGATGGTGAAGAACTGAAATTAAAGCATATGCTTCCAATTATCTTAAATTAACTTCCTAAAAAACCTCAAAACCTTACAGTATAAAACTTGAAAAGCACCCCCACATTGAAAAAAACTGTTTTCTCCATGTGAGATACTACTACAAACTGAATTTAAATTTCAAAACAGAATAACACAAAAACCCCACTGTATTTCATATTGCCATAATTTCCATATAGCAAGACAAATTACCTGTGAAAAGAAACAAAGTGGAAGAGACTCTTTGAAATGAAAAAAAGTGCAAATTCATTTCACATAAGTAAACTACATTAAGCTTCCCACCACAATATTTTTTTCATGTCTGCTGTTATTTCTCAGAGTTTAAAAGCACAGGAAGAGCAATGAGTGGAATTAGTTAGACCTTTTGAAAAATGCACCTACTCTAGAAGGACTAACACGCACAAGAAAGCCTACCTATCATCAACTATTGACATCAGTAACTATCAGAAACGTACTCCCAGGTTCACCTAAGTATGTTGCAGAACAGTTTTAAGGAGAAAATTTCCCACTGACTTCAGTGAGTTCTCTAAGAAAAAAATACATGTTTTGCAGAAAAGGTGTTCCCTATTCTAATAAACTAAAAGTAGAGCTCTTCAGTGATTGGAATTCTACACAAAGAAAGAAGAGTAAGAACTAACCACATATGTTTCACTTTTTCAGCAAAAAATAGAATCTCAATTCCTTTAATAAGCTGCTCCCCAGGCAAAGAAAGTCTTTTGATCGTCTGCTTCATGTAACGCAAGAAAGGCTCTACAGATTTTGTGCCTTCCAATCTGAGCCATTATGAAATGCTGAGATAATTCCTCATAAAGGTGAGCCTCAACAAGGTCTGAAGCATTGAATTCTACAAGTTTCACAGATAATAATTTCATTGTGTTTAAAGTTTATAGGATACACTTCTATCAAACTAATACTTTTATAACACAAATTGCTGCTAGTCAGTGCTAATTCAAAGAACATTTAGACCTAAAGCAAAATATTCTTACCTGGAGCCCAAGAAAGGGAATAAATAACCCCCTCATTACCAGGAGATGTGTAAACTGCTGTTAAAGTATTTACGTCCCAAACTTTTATTGTGCCATCAAATGAAGCTGTAGCAAGAAGATCAGGGTTATCAGGTTTGAATTTGCAATCAAAGATGGTCTCAACATGTCCCTTAAATGAAACAAATATTTAATCCATTTTTATTACATTTGGTCTTTTTCAGAAGTCCAACTGTAGATCAAACTCTGAAATACATTGTATTCTAACCTGTCAGATAAATTATGAGTTCAAAATAACCTGTAGGTTATGGCTCATCAGTTAAAATCAAAAGGCATAAAATAGCTTGGACTATAACACTCCTTTTCAAAGATGTTTATTAAAGACAGGAAATTTCTACCTTGAAACAACAGGATGATGCAATACTACAGACATTTTAGCATTTTCCATTGAAACCTAGTTGCTAACAAATAGAATTAAAAAAAATAAGCTAAAACAACTGAGAATTTTTTTTTTTTTTTAAAAACAGGAATAATTTTGCCCTTTTAGGTAGAAAGCATCCAACTGAAAAAAAAAACTTTGTATGCTGATGATGTTTTACAAGATTTCTAGCATTCCATTCAGTTCTCTATGCTCGAAATACAATCTATACTCTATTGCAGTTTAAACTTCAATCCATTAGAAATTCCACATGTCAATTGCTTGTTTTCCAAGGCATGCATTTTTAGAATTTAACTTGATATATACATGAGAAACAGATCATATGTAGGAAACTTTTTAAGCCTCAGTTGCTTTATGGGACCAAAACCATTAAAAATTTAAAAAGAACACCAACCAGAAGTCTCTACCCAAACACCTGTGGGAGTACAGCTGAAAATTATTCCAGTTTTTCCAATGAAAAGGGATGAGGGAAAGAGGAAAACAGAAGAATCCCCAAGAATAACCAAAAGCCCAGTGAAGAGGTTCACTTAATACGCGATAAACCCAGTTTTGAATTTCTGCTTCAAAGAAGATTTAGTAATTTGTTTTTTGTCATTTTAAACTGCGTGATCTCACCATCTGTGTAGCATAAATTTTTCTCTCTGATATGACTAGAACCTTTATCTGGATTATAGAAAACCTGCGAGGTCATCAAATTAAAATTTCAACTAAAAAAAAAAAAAAACAACAAACCATCAAGCCCTTAAATCTTCATTTCTGGATAAAAACTGCCAGAATACTTCCAACAGGATTCAGTCTTTTTCAATAAAGAATTACTTTCAACTTCAGAACGGTCATTTTGCTTCCTAGAAATCTAGTCTCTTGAATGACAGAAACTGGTTCACAGTGCTGTGAAGACTTCATTCTCCATGTTTTTGCTTTTAGAAGAAAGTATACAAGCCAAATAAACTCTCATTCCAAAGACAGAGATGAAACGTACCACATCTCTAAGGAAATCCCATTTTTTGGCTCCCATGTCATAAAGCCCCACTCCACCATCCATGAAGCAACAGACAGCATGACCAGGAGGAAGAGAAAATGCTTGGTTTTGAGTTAAAGTTGGAGGAGGAACAGCCTCACTTGTTGAGGATGTGTGGCGACTTTTAGTAGGATACTGTGATGAATGTGCTTAAGAACAACAACAACAAAAAAAAGCAAAAGATATTAAAAAAACAAAATATAAAAACTGATAATATTTTTTAAAATTTCATATTAAGTAACAATTATAGAGTAAAATGCTTGTATTCCAATGACATTAAAAACAAAAGTGGAGAAATCCTGTATGAATCCAGGCCCACTAAAGAAGGACTCAGTTTTGTCTAGTCCACTGGCACCAGAGGCTACTTTGTTTAATTAAGAATCACAGAACCAACACAAACTTAAAGAGATCAGCTCAGATATAACAAAATTTACAAACAAGATTTTCTTAACTTGCAGCCACTGCAATGAAAAACAATCAAATTATACTTACACTTTTTCTTTGGAGGAGAACTTAGCACATGCAAACCATGAAAACCAGTTTTCTTCAATTTAAAATTATCTATAGGTGTTGTACGTGAAACATTCCAAATACGTAGCACACCAACCTGAGAATCTGAGGTTTAAAAAAACCCATACAAATCCATTTAAAAAATACATATATATATATATTTTTTTTTTACTGTACACAGAGATATGCAGTTTATCAAAATATAACAATGAATTAAACTTAGAATCCTAAAAAGAATTTCATAAGCAGGTGCCGCCATCTCCATTGTTATATCACTATTAAGAATGATAATCATTAGCATTAGTTTTTTAAACTTCAGTAGATAAACTCAATTGAACCTCTTTCATTATAAAATATTCTCACAGTCTCACTTCCCTTATAAAAAATAGCTTGAAGTCACTTGTTTATGTACCCAACAAAACCAAATAAGAACTGCTTCTGTGTAGTTTTCTTTTTCTTTTTTTTTTTTTTTTCCCTACAGTTCTATGTATCTTTCTTGTACAATGCAGGTATGGTTTTATTTGTACAAATGCTAAGAAACAGAAACGTTAAAGTATCAATTTTGAACACTCATTCCTTTATTTATTACCTTTGTAAAAATCAGGAAGTAAAAAGGCTTACCTCCAGTTACAAACATTCCAGGCGCACTAGAAACCCAGGCTAAACATTGAACAGATGCTGCTGCACTGGGAAAATTAAAAGTTGTGATGCAGGACAGAGATTCAGAATCAACTAGTCGAATACCATTATGTAAATTAGCGACAAGAAGGTAGTCTGTTGACAAAGGGTCCCACTCCAGCGCTGTAACTGGATCCTCTTCATCTGTTCCTTCAAGAGACTCTGGTCTTAGAACATGTTTCTGATTTCTAGAACCTTGAGGAGCACAAGAAAACAGATTGTTTCAAAATGAAACAATGTATAACCTTCCAATAGTTACAAGGTTTGCAAACATCATTGTTGGCTCTCCCTGATATGTGTAGTAGCCTGATCTGCCTGCACCAGTGAAATCAGTGAAGGTGGCTTTGCAATATTTGATTTAAAGTACTTCTGACTCTACCAGATCTGACTTTCTTTTTAACACAGTGGAAAATTGAATCAGCTGTAAGGTTTATTAACATAATTTTAGAATAAAGAAAAGTATGATAAATCATATACATTGTCCTAACAATTTCCATGAGTAAAGGCCTGCAGTACAATCTAAAATACAAGGTATTTGAGTATAAGTAAATCTGCATTCCACAGCAAATACAGGCAAAATAAAAGCAGTATGAACTAGAAATGCAGCAGTCAAAAAAACTATTTATGAACAATTGCCTTTAGATTTTTTCTTCTTCAAAACTGTGTGCAAATATAAAGTGTTCATAGATTCAGAAGCCAAAAGAGGCCATTAAATATCCAATTTGACTCCTGCATAACAAAAGACATATTTCACTTGATGATCCATACTGTAGAAAACCACGATTTTTAACATCATGTTTATTTCCCACTTTTTTTTCCCCCCTCCAGTCTCTTGGTTTTATAAGACAGCGTACGGTTCAAACAAATAATTAACAACACAGATCTGTATTTTTGAAGTTGTGATCTTGTATTAAATAAAGAACCAATTTTAGACCCCTTTTCTAGAAATAATAAATTGACATCTTCCATTATTCAGTTTTTAATCTAATTTTCAATTTTGATGCTGAAGAATCCAAATAATTTGTCATATTATAGAAAATGTCAAGAGATACCTACACTCATGAACAACTTATATAGAACAAAGCCTATTCCAATACACACTAAAATAAAAAGAAACTGAAAAGCTTTTGTTCACCGAGGAACATCCTGAGTACTAAAATAACCCTCATTATGATTTTCTGGAGAAATGCTACTAGTGCACATTGTATCTAGGGTAACTTTATAGATCAGTTACCAGAAATGGAGGAAATAATTTAAGACTGCACAACAATTAATTACATAAACTGATTTCTCCATTCTATTTATGTGTGGTGCAAGTACAACACCTCCCTTCTATTTATGTGCAAAGGCGCACTTGTCTCTTTTGAAGAATCAGGAATGACATCAGAACTGTCATCAGGTAACTTCTCTAAATTTGCCAAAATCTTTGGGATTCTTACCTTCTTTAATAATGTCTCCTACCTACATTTTAGTTCAGAGTTTTTGTTGAGCAAAAATCAACATTCAAATGAAACACAAGAACTGATAACAAAACAGAATTGTAATTTTTCAGATAGCTTTTCAAGAACTGAAGGTAAAAAGCCCTCAAGCGATCAAAGGCAGTGATGTTCAAACACTTCAGTCCCAAGAAAGCACAATTAACCAGTGGGGGAGTATGGCTATCCAGAAGCTATTCAGTTTTACCTGTGCTTCACAAAAGAGTCCAGAAGCAAAGCTCATGGAAACCCTGTTAAATTTTATTTTCCATTAAAAGAAGACATCAGCACTGTGAATCATGCAACTGAGTCACAAGTCATTTAAGGAAGCTGTGCTTATTTTGAGAACAAATGAAAGGTAAACTAGTACAGAACATTTGGCTTTCTGTGACTGCACTGTATTTTTTTTTAAAAAAGAGGGTACTAATCTTAAACCTTGCATATTTTCTCTTCACACTGATTGTACTTCTATATTAATGGATGTTCTGGAGTTAATTAAAAAAATAAAAGTTAAGTACAGGCAGGAGAGAAAAACCTAAGAAGATAACAGTAATGAAAAAAACCAAAGTTGCACAGTCTGCTAATTATGGGGCAGTGACTCACACTTAAGTAGAAAGACTAAAGCCTTCAATGAGCCAATCACATTGAAATTCCAAGCAATTAACAGGAACTTGTAACTTTCAGGTTCTCTTAAGATAGTGTTTTGTAGGATATCCCACAAAAGGTCCGAAACCTTTACAGGTAAAGAACAGGATTTTTGTTTTTAATTGATCTTACTTGATGACAAACTAAGTTCCGGACAACAAGTCATTTCACACATTCTGACATGAGGGAGATGAAGGCTGAACTTTGATCTCAAGGCAAAAAATTAGCTTTCTATTCCTTATTGAAAAGTACCAATTTTCTGTGTGTGTGTACATGTCTATTTTTTTTTTTTTTTAAAGACAGCCTACATTCATCCTATTGACACCACCGTCTACATATTCTTATTTTTTAAAAGCTATCAGTTACAAAATTGAGATTGATTTTGACTACAAATTGCAAACTAGAAATGTGCAGTTTTAAAAATAGATAACTATATTAAGTGGGTGGAAAAGTAATTGCAGTTTCAGATCATGATTTTTAAATCATTATTAACTAGGCTCAAACACATTTTTATTAATCAAAATAAGAACCATCCGATAAACTCTTGGAAAGCATTTTCTGCATCCTGGTCATTGTGGAAGTGTTTTCCCTGCAAAAAGTTATCAAGATGTTTGAAGAAGTGCTAGTCCGTTGGCAAGAGATCAGGTGAATATGGTAGATGAGGCACAACTTCCTAGCACAATTTTCTTCAACTTTTGAAGCATTGGTTGTGCAACATGTGGTTTGGCTTTGTTCTGGAGAAGAATTGAGCCCTTTCTGTTGATTGATGCCAGCTGCAGGCATTGCAGTTTTCAGTGCATCTCATCAATTCGCTGAGCAGCATCCTCAGATGGAATGGTTTTGCTGGGATTCCGAATGCTGCAGTGGACCAGACTGGCAGCAGACCACCAAACAGTGACTGATTTTTTTTGGTGCAGTTTTGGCTTTGGGAACTGCTTTGGAGGTTCTTCTTGCTCTAACCACTGAGCTGGTCATGGCTAATTGTCATATACAATCCACTTTTTCTTCTCACATCACAATGTGATTGAGAAATGGTTCATTGTTGTTGCGTAGAATAAGAGAAGACAACACTTCAAAACGATGCTGTTTTTGATTTTCGGTCAGCTCATGAGGCTCCCAAGTATTGAGCTTTTCCACCTTTCCAATTTGATTTAAATGGTGAACGACCATAGAATGGTTGAGGTTGAGTTTTTCGGCAACTTCTTGTAGTTGGAAGAGAATCAGTTTCGATGACTGCTCCAATTAGTTGTTATCAACTTCCAGTGGCTGGCCACTACGCTCCTCATCTTCAAGGCTCTGATCTCCTTTGTGAAACTTCTTCAGCCACCACTGCACTGTACATTTGTTAGCAGCTCCTGGGCCAAATGCCTTGTTAATGTTGCGAGTTGTCTCCGTTGCTTTACAACCCATTTTGAACTTAAATGAGAAAATTGCTCGAATTTGCTTTTTGTTTAACATCACTTCCATAGTTCAAAGTAGATATAAAATAAAAAGCAAGTAATAACTCAGTAGCAAAAAAACATAAAGCAAGAAAAGCACATTAAAATGATGTATAGCATAACCACATTTATTTACTAATGTATTCCAATAGCCAATGGCAAATTTCAACAATGCAAAAACCGCAATTACTTTCGCACCAACCGCACATCTGAATGTTGATACATATTAAAGTCATTTGTAAAAGTGTAACCACAGTAACGGTACTTACAGTGACACAATCAATTTTTCAATATTAGCTAATTTTGAAACATGTTTTAATGTATTTATCTGTTCACCAAAATTTTCATGATTTATTCATAAACACATCTAAGTTTTTATCTAAACAAATTTTTCATACTTCTCTAATAATGTACGGAAAGCAAGTTAAAAGAAAACTAATACTGGTCTGCATTCTTTCAAAGTAACTATGATTGCTCCAATATTATTGTCTTAATTACAAGAATATAACCCTTTGAACTGAAATATGCAAATTTCTTATTGCATGCAGGTCAGGGCTTTGAACAGCAGCTCTATGGTATTTCAATTAGTGGTGGTTGTTCTTGAATGCATCTGAATTTGTTGTCCTAATTTATCCCACACAGTAAAATTTTCTGCTCAATTCTGACCACTAATCTATAAGCGGACCTCTGCAGATCAGTGATTATTTTGTTACATAAAAATCAAACAAACCCATTTGACTAAAAAGTTTTTTACATGCATTTAATGAAGTGTGATCAGGTTTAAAAAATACTTAATATCATCCAACAGAAAGTGTACTACTTTTCTCGAATAATTTTGAAAAAGTGAAATTCTAAACAGTTTTAAAATAAAAACCTGAAAGGTTCATTTTTAAAAGCCTGAAGTGCAACATTTTCTTTTCAATTCTAAAGATTTTGTTAAGTACAAGTAAACTGCACTACTTAAATCCTGGATTTTCAGTGAAAGTTCTGACAAAAATTTTTACCCAACTGTGTATAAACTTCCAACTCCTTAGTTCTCTTTTGGAAACCAAGAATCTTCTGCAAATTAAGAATGAGAAACAAATTTTATAGTTTATTCTCATTTTTAAATTATCTTAATAAGCATAATATTAGAGTAACAACAAAAACTATCCTAAACAGAGAGAGAGGCAAAATTTCTGTGATAAATTCAATTTTCAAGCTGATGCTAGTAGGTTTTACCCCAGCAGTAATGGATAATTTTCAGTACTCAAATTTTTGATACCAACTTGAGTCACGGTACATACAAAACTGCCACTACTGCTAGCTTTTTAAACCAGTATTATATTTGTGTTTGGAGAATATGACTTTGACATTTTAAATCAATTTTCCATTATTTCTGTTCTAATATTGGAATCATTCTAGACAAATTTCATGAGAAGTCTCAGTTCAGTACATATTTAGAGTTTATGATTTTAAAACTGACTTTCTTTTCCCAATGCCAATACTAATTCAGCCAGCACTACTGAAGCAAGGGAATGTTTTCTCTGTGACATACTGAGTGACGTTGTAGAGTGAACTGAGGGAAAATAAATTTTTCATGGCTGTTGGAGCATAACGGTATGTAAAATTAACACATTTACAGAACAATTTTTATTACAAAGTTGAAAAATCAGTTTTTAATGGAGGAAAAAGTAGTCAAAAAATCTGAAATAGTCCACCTAATGCAGATATCCATATAACTATTTATAAAAGAGAGCTAAATTTTAGCTTCAAGTTAGCCTATGAACAAGATCTCTTCATTAGCAGAGTACAGGACAATTCATAACATATGCACACATATGCTCAATGGATTTCAGACAAACAAATATTGTCCCATATAGTCTTTAACAGAAGAGAATCTCATGAAGATAATATGAAGTGTGACATGATATTCTACCTACAAAAATGAAGAGGACTCTAGAATTTTAAGCAGTAAGACTCCAGAAAAAATGCAAGCACAGTAAGAGCCCAAGTGAAAGATTCAAGACAGTTCATTCAGAAGAACAAATTTGCTGGGAAGTATAATTCAGAAGAAGCCCATTGCTGTTATTATTCCCTAAAAAAACTAGTTTACTGTACTTGTTGAAAATTGTAATGTTATCTTGTCTACAAAAAGAGAAAAGATGCAGAGAAAACGCTCTGTGCTCTGTATCTTAGAAAACATTTTTGTGATAAGGAAGGAATAGGAATACTATAAACTAAGAACAAGTTTTATGTAAGTACACACATTCTAAAGCCCAAATGAAAAAAGTACAGAATTGCACACACATACAGACAAAAATAATATATATTTATAAAAATATTTTACCATATCACTTTTTACCTGGTTGAAAAATAGACAGGCTTCCATCAGTATGTCCAAATACTACTTTTCCTTTTTTCTTTGGATGCCATCTAAACAGACTGATGTCTGACAAGAAACTATGTGCTTCTCTGTGTACAGTTAGCCCGCTGTCAGGTCCTGAGATAGTCCAAATGTTCAATGGACCTCTGTGGGACACAAATGCAACTGCATCACCTGCATTCCAGCACCAGCTAAGTGACGCAGGAATTCCTGAAACATACAGGTAAAACTTATAAGAACCAGGATTTGAAATTCAGTGTATTACTGCTTGACTCCGTATCAGCAACTGCCTTGAAAAGTTGTAGCAATAACTATTCTTCTATACAAAAACTATTAGACTGAAATTTAGATAATTGTGTGAACATCTTATGGTGTAAAAGTAAATTACACATATCCATAGGCAGAAAGTAGAATCATTTTCCACATTATTTTAATGCTACTTTGATGGACTGTATTTTATGATATTTATACTTGAGTAGTGTCAAAGATGATTTCACACATGAAAGAAGTCTGATCCTGTAAACAATACTTTCACCCATTTACAATTCTGTTTACCATTATATTTTACTGTAAGCTATTTGCTACTAAGGTGGAAAAAAATACTGAAAACTTTAAAATGTCTATTTTTGCAAAACACAATGAAATTTAGAGATAAATATAAGAGAGGCAGATATTTATGACAAAACTGGAAAGCTAGCTCTTAAAGAGAACTCTCAATAGCTTCCTTCTGGATATATGCCAGTTTAAATTCAGTTGTCTAACATCTAACTCTAGGCATTTCAGTTTAAGGATTTCAACCTTAACATCTCCAGCTATCATTAACCTCATAATTTAATGGTGTGTCTCTGAAGGAACAAATGACAGTAAGAAAAACTCCTCAAGCTAAGAATTCAAAACTGTTTGTATGTAGACAATTTAATATGATGGTATCAAAGACAGTAAAAGCAGCATTTATAGGAGGTTTACACATATTATCTTAAAAGCAAATCAGCTTTAAAAAAGTTTAATAATAACACATCTTTAACATGTAATTTTTGGCTGAAGTTTTTTTAAACAGGCAATGTACTGAAAAATAAATGTAAGTTTTTATATTAACGCATAATCTGATACAATATTCCTGTTTGAATAGATTGAATCAATGTGTTTTTTACTATTTATTCATTTTGCAGGATATTGAAGATGTACAGAGGTATCCTAAGTGGTCTGGAAAGAACAGTGTAGCAGGTCCTGAAATGTCTTACGATATCCTGAGATACTGGCTGTTCTTGGGTTGTACCTATTTTCCAAGAATGCCAATGTAAGAGTAAAGGACACCTGACAGAGATTGACTGTAAGAAAAGAAATAGGGTTTGACTGAAGGGAATGAATCAGAACTGGGCAGGGAAAGGTGACAGACACAAAATTCTAAACCCTTAGACTTCTATCACAATCTCCTAATCAGCAGTTTCAAGTCCTGAGAGAACATGCAAGTAAACAAGAATTAGGGTATTTAAACAAAAACTGTTTTTCAGCTTCACCAATAATTTATACATCAATCTGTTGAAGGCTACATTTTATTTGCTTTCACTTCCATGAAGTTATCATGAAAACACAGAAGGTTTAAAGCCTAATTATTTATCCTTTTATACAGTGATGTTTTTTCTTTTCCCTTCTCCTTGTTCAACAAGAAGGCAATGGCAAAATCAGTTCACTAATTGGTCAAGTACTTTAGAAAAAAAGAACAACCTCTTTCTTTACCAGTTACTAGATGGTTCAGAGCAATTTACTCAAACATGCCACCATTATTTTCTAAACTGAACTGCAAAAAAATCTGACAAGAATATTGTGTTAGGCAATTGTTTAACCTCTGGCCTATAAACTACTTAGAATTTACTCTATATCAAGTATTTCTGATACCTGTGGATGAAAAAGCTGTATGGATAAAATAGATCAACATGTCTGAAATACCTTTTGTATTGTCCAGCTTGGCCACAACTTTCCGTTCAGTCACATTCCAAATAACCACTAAACTATCTGCACTGGCACTTGCAAACACATCAGGATTGTGCGGACACCAAGATATGGCTGTGATTGTCTTCTTATGCTCAGCCATAATTGCCTGGAGCTTGAATTCATTGTATCGGTGATCCAGCTAAACAAAAAGTAAAATTCCTTTTAGAAATACATGTTTTCTAAACTCACTTTAAGTACTGTTGGGTTGGAGAACAGTCCATATAACAGTTTTAGACTTCGAGATGAATTTGCAGTGGATTTAACAATTGTCAGTACCTGACATCTCAGTAAATTAAATTCTCATACCTTTGACTTGGACAGAAAAGTTGTCAAATATTCAATTGACACAACCAGTATTAACATAATCTATCCTTTTTTTGGTTATTACCTATTATACTCCATTATTAACTGCATTTAAACACAATCTTAAATTGCTTTCTAGGCATGGCAACAATCATTTTGTGACCTGCAAGGGGTTAAACAGGATAGAATACATAAATGAGTTTGAAATCCTCCTAATTGTTTAAATCGCTTAGTAAAATAATATTAAAAAAAAAAACAACAAATGCCCAAACCTGACACAGTAAATTTTGTTTATTTTAGTCTTACTAGTAGTATAACTGATGAGGTTAAAAAAGCACATCCTTTATTTCCTGACATATTTCCCAGTCTGAAAATTCCACAACACAGCACTTCCATTTTTAATTAGGTCTTTATGTATAGCAACTGCCACCTTCATGGTGCTGAGCAGTTCAGAAATGAAGAAATTAATAACTTGTTACAAATCCAGGAAAGGTGGGCCACTGAATCCTCAGCTTGGCACAGGAGACTAAACTACTTCAAAAAGATTACTTTTACACTACAGCTTCAAATAAAACCATGGAACTACTTAATTTCTCTCTCAGAACCTGCTTTCCTATCACTGCATTTCATTCATCTGAAGTGTTTGCTAGATTGAGAGCTTATCTTTCAAGAATAATTCTTGACACATACAACTTCAAACAAAGTTTACATCAATCTTTTGCACTAGCTATAACAAGGAGAAAAAATAACTTGGAAGGAATATCTTGAATGGTAGATTGAGCTTTATAGAGACATCATCTCAGCAGCAACCATACTTTCGAAAGCATTGTAGAAACATTTATTGAAAGGGTTCACAGTGAGACAGGCAACAATGTAAAAATGTAACTAGTCTGTTAAATAAAAATAATTTTACCTGATAAATATAAATAGCAAGGGTAGCACAGTAGGCAAATCTGTCTCCACTAGCAGCACATACATCCTTGTTCCAAGGCTGACATCCAGCAGCTAAAAGTCCCACTTGTTTAACCTGTGACATTTTTGCCTTTAAAACAGAAATTCATTAAACTACAACAAGATGACAGAATGTTAAAGAACAGAATAATACATTTTTGTTCCGATAAATAATGTATACATATGTACCATAAAAATATAGCTAACATTTAAGTTTTAACAGCAACATCTTGTGTTTATGAGGCACAAATGAATGCATGTAAAATAAAGCCAAGCAGATGTTCAGAGGCTTCAGTGCTACACAAGAAAGGGATTTTAATACCATTCACAGGAATCCATTTGGGAGGAAAAAAGGCGAGAACAGCACATGAAAACTTGAATACATCTTGATTTATTCTTGATCACTTTCATTTTCTTCTGGAGTCTTTTTCAACACTTTCTATATTACAGTGCAATGCCCTCTCTGCCCTCTTCTTCCCTTCATCCCCCACAAAGACAGCTGGACAAAATAAAGTATATGCTAATACTTCAAACACAATCAAGTATTTTAAAGGAGCAACTGTTGGTTATGCATTGTAATGCTGTGTAGCAGCTTTAGAGAGATATGTTGGCTACAGATCACTTTCTACCTGCTTGCTATCAACTGTATGGAGGGGGAAATATTTTTCTGAATGCCATTAAGGCGCATTTAGAAAAACTTCGTACAAGTATAGTTACAGTGACCTATAGTATCCAATGGAATCTATCAGTCAATATTGACAAAAATCTTATTATACAAATATTAACGATTTGTTTTAATGCATAAATGCAACGGATGAAATAAAGTCAAATGATCGATTTTATCTTCCACTTTTCTTATGTGCTTGGGAGGTATCTGCTTAGAAGATAAATATTAATGAATAAATATAAGAAGCAACCTCCATGAGAATGTCTCCCTCTTTCACTTTGGAAAGAGTGAAAGAAAAAAAAAAAGCTTATTTTGGATGCTGCTTTAGCAGAAAATCAGGATCAGATCAAATGTTTGGGACCGATCATCTCAAAGGTAACACTGATTGCAGTCATAGTGCTTAAATGTTCTGGGTGAGTTCTAAATGCCTGAAGAAGATGAAACATCCATGGTTACCCTCTGAATGTTTTGGACTGTACAACAACACAACAGAAATGTACAGAAAAACAAGTTGCAAGAGAGAGCTCTGCTGCAGACAAGTGCTTTGGCTTTTAGACTTCCTTTCTGTCTCTGCCAACAATTCTCCTGACTTCAGAAGCAAATTAGAGGTTCTAGAGGGAACAGTTCTATAAATTGCATCACCTTGCAGTTCATCTGCAATCCATTTGATGTCACAAATTATATGAATCCCACAGAAAGAAATTTATCTTTGTATCTAAAGAATCATCATCATCATCACTACCACGTGACAAAAAATAGACTTCAAATTTCTGATTTTGCCATTTAATGTTATTTTACTGTTTAGTAAAAATTGTCTTCTCTTTGGTCTACTTTTACATTAAAGACAAAAGGTAACTTTAATATGTTTTTAGAAGATATCCACCAACAGAAGCCTCGTTCACAAGTTTAATTTAAACCAACCATTGTTTTGACAATGCGATATTTTTCTTAAAGTCTGATATTCAGATGAAAATGTCTCCTAAATAAGATCAACAATTGGACGAAAAATGCTGCTTTGTGATACATCATTATTTCACTGAGTTAATAATCCATGCTTAAGAAGCATTATTAAGCTTTGAGTCTTCATGTAGATTTTTCTATTTAAGCATATGTAAAAAATACATACGTAAAATATTCTGAGCTTTACTAGAGAAAGGAATTTGCACTTCATTTACTAATGTTTGCTGGTTTAAACTTGTTAATATTAAGAAGCATTTGCTTCGAAATGCAGTACAATGGTATCTAGAAGAAGAAATCACAATTCTATGGCATACTGACTGTTATTGTCTTCTAAGCATCATGCATCAAAGCAGTTTCCTGCAGATCTTTTCAGACTCTATAGATTTCTGTTGAACATACTTACGCTACAAGGGAGAAAGCAGCATTCATCAGAATAGTGTGAGTAAAATGGCAGAAAATTAGAAATCCAGTTCAGTATAACTGAATAAATACATATATTTATGATTTCAAACATGTTGCATTTTTATACAATGGACTCTTAAGTATACACTGAAAAAAATTGTGCACGTACAAGACATATACCACATTGGAGAAGGTATCAAAGGACACCCACAGTTTCCAAGGAGATGAAAGGCAGAGGAAGGACAACAGAAACTTTTACTTTTTTTTTTCCTTTCCAATTGGCATGAGGAGCAACATTCAAAGTCCTTCCTTGTTGCTAAATATATAAAAAACCCCAAACAAACAAACAAACCCCCCAAAAAAACATTAAACCGAAATTCTGTATGCCTTAGATTTAATATTATTTAAAAATAATTGAATGGACTAGATACATAGACATGGCTATATATCAATAACTTAATAATCCCTACCTTAGCATAGGTATCATTTTTTGTAAACCACTTAAGGATTCCCACGTTCATTCCAATACCTTGCTGCTCCCAAAAATGCAAAATCACTCTACTTGACAGATGAAAGAACTAAACCTTGATGTTCACAGAATAATACAGTTACTAAAGGATGCAGGAGAAAAGACTGTGTGTGTGGTGCAACACAATGCTCAAATGGCAGCGTCAGTAGCCTGGCAACTGCAGCTCTTTAACAGGCACCATTTTAATTTTTACCTAACTCTTTTTTCTCTGCTTCAGCTACTCAGTGTATTTCATTGTTTGTTGTATTTCCCAACTGTACAACAACAATATTTATTGAATAATAACAGCTTAAAAATCCATCACTTAGCACCCTTTAATTATCAAGAGATCTGCACATCAAGCACAACCAATACCTTCTCAAAAGGAAAAGTAAGTACATCAAAATAATGAGAAGAAATCTAACACTATGAAAACTTTGGCAGCTGTCACAGATTTTTATTAAGCTTCATAGGGAAAAAAAAAATTAGAAACAAAGAAATAGATGGCAGTGTCATATGTCAGTTATAATTTCCTAAGAACCAGATATCTCAATACCAGTTGAGCTACAACCTCTAAACAAAAATTCCTCCTACTTTATGTGGAGTATACCACAAAATTATAAAGAATTTTCAGTTCTTGATGTGGAAAATCAAACCGCAGTTAATAATGCAGGTCTCTAGTCTTACTCAGACTGTACAAACACTCCTGCAAGAAACTGTTTCTGAGCAAAAGATAAGCAAAGACTAACTACATTAATCATGATGGTCACAATGTAGAATAATTATGTAAGTTTATGTAAGTTTTGTAAGTATTGCTCTAGTCAAAGGTTAAGCCCTTCATATTTCTCAGCAGGATTTAACCTAGGTAGCCTACCACTTGTTAAAATGTCAAGTTGGTTGATAGCTTACCACTGAGCAGTATAGACAGAGAGTTTGAATGCTTCTCTGCAAAAATTAGAAAGGATTTTTCCACTTTTGTATCCAATTCACAGCACACAGACCATCTGTGACTTCTGGAGAATCAGAAGACTAATCAGAGGCAAGACGAGACTGCCCTGGACAAGGCTTTGAATTTCAGGAAGATTATTCAAAACCACCAGGAGCTAGACTCTTGTATCCAACATTTGTAAATTACATTTCCGAACTTTCAATAACCTAGCAAGTGTTCAAAATCAGTGCATTCAGTTATCCAGATGCTGATTAGGAACAGAACACTATTATTTGAAAGATCATTTTAAACAAACAAGAGTTAAACCAGAGTTCACAGACATTTTAAACCTCCACAATAAACCCAGAGCCAAATACTACTTGAACTGATTTAATCACAGCATCTCTGGCTTCACAAGGGAAGAAATTCTACAAATGTTGTGGACCTCTGGCTGAAGTTTGGAAAAAGTTTAGATTTGAAATCACAGCCTGAGACTGTATTTTACAGACACTGATATTGTATTGCACAAACACTTATTTGAAATTAAAACAAATATATTAATCCAACATAGACACCCTGCTTAAAGAACCTAAGGCAAACAATGTAACATTACAAAATACTAGAGTTTGAAACAGAGCCCAGGTAAATGCTGGTATTTTTAATAATACATCACCTGGAATATTGAACTACGTACCTAATCAACCCAAGACATCACACATAGCAGTGGTAACAAAACCATAACTTATAGAGCATTGGCTAGTAAAATGCCAGCAGACATCTAGTTTTCAGGTACTGAATGTAATACAAAGAAGTACATACAACCAAGTCTAATCTCAGTGTAAAGCATCCAAGACTCTCCATAAGAATTTCATTCTCATCTTCCAACTCAGTGCTATCACAATCACCTGAAGATTGTTTTTCTGCTGGCAAATTACAGACAACACTTCTGGTTTTGGATGAAGTTACTTCTTGACACATCTCACAACTGAATCCCTGATGAGAAGCTATTGAAAGATATTTCCACCTCTGAAACATTCATGTCATGAGTGACATGTAACATGAGAACAGTGGAAAAGTATTAAAATCTGCTGCTTTTTAACACTTACGAGCATATAACTGGCATTGCCAATATACAATAATATAATTAAAGCAGCTGCTGGCTCTTATGTTTCAGTAGCATCTCCTGCATTCTGATTCTAAAGCTGTGAACATACTATCAAAATGGGAAATAGAAATTACATAAATATATGGTTACATAAAGGAGCTTGTTAAAGTGAAAGAAACGTGACTTAAATACACTTCCCATTATAAATCTATGAAAGCAGTGGCAGCAGATAAAGCTTGCCCAAGGCACGCAGTTAATAAACACTAAAAAAAAAAAAACACAAAACACACAACCACACAACCACACAAGATATCCTGCAAATGTTGCTATAGTAACAACTCCTCCATGGAAAAATGTTAATAAAAATATTCAGGTATCCAAGATACAACTTGGAAATGACCCTAGGTGAATTAATATCTCCCAAATTGTAGTTATTTTAGTTTACTCCATGCACAGTATATTAATTCCTCTTACTACGATAAAATTAAATGCTGGATTTCTATCTCATTACATATTAAAGAACTACCACTAATTACATTATGTAACCTAAAAAATGCAAATAAGTGGCTACTCAACTTTCAATATCCTTTATCCAGGTAGCAACATTAATTTTCAAAAAACTCATTTTAGATGTTCTTATCTATGATTCAAGATCTCATTAAAACTACTAAAAATACCTTCTTAGTACCATTATGGAAATATTACTGTTGGTACTAGTAATATAGTAAACAGCATCTTAAGTAAAATATAAAGGAAGTAAAAGAGACAGTACTAATTTAAACAATTCTTACTCGTTGTTGTCCTTCATACCAATCATCTTCATCAAACCAGTGAGAAATATAAGTCATCCAAGCCATGACAGAAGGCACAGTTGAAATAAAAAACACGGAACCTGAACACATGTAAGTACAATGAGTCCAGTGCTAAAATTTACTCAAAACTACAATAAACTACCCCAAGACCAGATCCAAACTCTATGATATGATTCTACATTAATAATCTTTACATTAATAAATATATAATCTGAAATACTTTCAGCAGCAATTTAAATGCTAAGCAGAAATCAACAGTAAAACAATTCATTACTAGATTATATATTCCAATGTTTTAAATTAAAGCAGGTTAGTGCTTCAAGCACGATTTTACAGTAAGTCTGAGCTCTGAAAATGAGGTGCTGTTAGAGTCATTCTTATTTGTCTCCTAAAAAATTATCTTCCCTTTTTTCAAAGGTACTGTCTTTAAGAAATACAGTTCAGTGCATGAAAGCTTGTATTGAAATGTAAAATACCTTCAGAATCACAGGGAGTGATATGCTCTGGTTAGGTAGGAAGTGGTTTCAACTGGCACAGTAGGAGGGGCCACGATTATTGCCAGTGCCAAACATCTTTCTTTTTTAAAAATCTTTAAAAGTAAAAGTAAAGATCTGTATCTCCATTGTTCACAGCCAGCAGAGCCTGAAGGGCTCAACTACAGCCACCAGCACTGGCTGGGAAATTTCAAAAGCCCAATTTTCACTAATTCATCAGAATGCATCTGCTTCTTTTTTCTCCCTTGTGAGAGTTTTGCATATCTGACTGTATTTATTCCTTCTGCAGCTAATTATCCATTTTTTGTATGCTCCCAAGATTCATGTCAAATTTCATAGTGCATTATACCAATAAAAGCAAGAGGTAAAAAGAGGAATGAAAACCGTATTTCTCACAGCACAATTCAGTACTGCAGCAGCACAATTCATCAGCTGTGCTATACAACTCTTCCCGATTGCATGGTTGCCACAACTATCAAATCCTCAACAGAGATTATGGAGACCTAAAAAGCCCCAGTTTCTTAAGAAATTTAGAACTCTGACAACCTCAGCCTAACCGAGCACAAAAATGTACTGAATTAACAAGCTGTTACAATAAATGCAAAAGCCAGACTGTGAATTCAATTGTTCATTCAAGATATAAACAAAGCAAAGTTTGAAAAGAACAGCTGTAAGTACCAGATATTAAACTGGAGCTAGTGATCAACATTACTTACCATTTCCAAAGAACAATTCAGTGTCACTATCAATCGTACTTTAGCACACATAGTTTCCATTAAGGCTACTGTAAAAGCAAGCTACTTTCTCAAATACACAGCAGGGAAATAAAGAAAAGCAGCAATACTTCTGCTTTCCAACCTCTTACTCAGAAACTATGACACTGCCCTGGTTTCAGCTGGGACAGAGGTTTGTTTTTTTTTTTTTCCTAGTAGTTGCTATAGTGCTGTGTTTGGGATTTAGTAGGAGAAGAACATTGATAACACACTGGTGTTGGGAGGGGGCACAGCTGACCCCAACTGGGTAAAGAGCTATTCCATACCATATGATGTTACATTCAGCATATAAAGCTTGGGGAAGAAAGAAGGGGGTGACCTTCAGAGCGATTCCATTTGTCTTTGCAAAGCATCATTATGCATGACGGGGAATGGCTGAGTACCTGCCTGCCAACAGGAAGTTGTGAATGAATCCCTTGTTTTGCTTTGCTTGAGTGTGTGGCTTCTGCTTTAAAATGTTTTTATTTCAACCCAGGAGTTTTCTCACTTTTACTCTTCTGATTCTCTCCCCCACCCCACTAGGTGGAAGTGAACGAGCAGCTGTATGTTGTTTAACTGCTGTCTGGGGTTAAACCATAACAGATGCCCAAGGGGGTAAAAAAACCCAACCAAACAAAAACAAAACAAAAAAACATGAAACAAAACCACAGACAAAAACGAACAAAAAAATGCAGCCAACCAGAACAAACAAAAAAAACACTCACACAAAAAAATAAATATTTAAATCAAGACAACCACTATATTTATGGGAAGTAGCATTCCCAGATTAGCAGATTTCTTTTTTGTGGTTTGCCCTCTGAGAGTTTGGCTCAAACATAAACAATGCAAGGTACATAGAATTGCATGGTCTCATAAAATATATGGGAAACACAGGATTAATTCCAACATCACACAGAACCACAGAATGTTAGGGATTGGAAGGGACCTCAAAAGATCATCTAGACCAATTCTCCTGCCAGAGCAGGAACACCTAGATGAGGCTACACAGGAATGTGTCCAGGAAGGTTTTGAATGTCTCCAGAGAAGGAGACTCCACAATCTCCTGGGGCAGCCTGTTCCAGTGCTCTGCCACCCTCACTATGAAGAAGTTTCTTCTCATATTTAAGTGGAACCTCCTATGTTCCAGTTTGTACTCATTGCCCCTTGTCTTATCATTGGTCATCACCAAGAAAAGCCTGGCTTCATCCTCTTGACACTCACCCTTTACATATTCATAAACATTAATGAGGTTACCCCTCAGTCTCCTCCAAGCTAAAGAGACCCAGCTCCCTCAGCCTTTCCTCATACAGGAGATGCTCCACTCCCTTAATCATCTTCATGACATCTTGATAAAGCTGAAGAAATGCCCAACCATATCCATGGTCTATGATTAAATAATGAAAATGTTACTGATGTACCACATCTATGAACAAAAACGTTACAATTTGCTAAACAAATCATATCCATGTTATTACTCCTTGTTACAAACCAAAAATCATGATTTTGAATAAATTAATACTAATTAATTCAGGAAAGGCTTTGCTTTCAGGCTGTCCTGTCTCTTTCTAAGGGCAGATAGCATCACCCAGCATCTTGAGCAACATATTACATGTAGTTCAACAGTAAAAAATTTATGTTTCACAACTATAGCTGTTCTACAACATATGTAAACTGAATTTTTTAGTCTCAATACCAACGTGCTAGAATGATGAGTCTTTCAAGAGAGGCTAACACCAAGATTCACATTTAGTTTCAGGATCATCAGGGAAGCACGGGTTAAATCAATATGGATACTGTTTAATGTTTTCAATAAACTTGTGGTATCTTCAGCTCAAAGGTACAGATGTAATCAATATCTTCACAGGATAGTGGACAGAAGTTATACTACTAAAAATTATCTGTCACAATTACCTGTAAATGAAAAAGTTTTATGCTAAACTATACCTGGAAAATAAAAAAAGACTAGTAGCTGCAAACACACCATGGGTTCGTTATATTTATTTGCTTATTATATCATTAATCTCCAACTGCTGGAAAAATTATACTATAGGTATAACAATACACTAGTGGAGGATGAATGAAACTCCATGTCCTAAATATGACAATAAAAATATGAAAAATCTCAAAGTATTCCATCCTTTATTTTTTTGTGATTAAGGTTAATTTTATTAAAGATTTTATAAATAACTTAGTACGTACTTAAGCTAAAGTCCAGTTGGTACATCTATTTAGGAGTTCTTTGTTCTCACTTTTAGGGATAACAAAATGAAATATGGTGTCAGAGTCAAAAAACTGAATTTTTGTTCAAGCATTGAATGTTAGTAATGAATTTTAATAGATCAGACCAAGAGGGATATCTTTAAGGTGTATACAGTCTTACAACAGATCGTCCAATAAATCTATCAGCAATATTCTAGAGGAAACAAAAAGCTAAAACATATTCTATTCATCTCATGCAGAAACAATTGTTCAACTATTGAGCTGACACAAGGAAATGGCATGAAGCTGTGTCAGAGGAAGTTCATATTGGACCTTAGGAAAAGGTTCTTCACCAAGAGGATGGCTGGTCACTGAAACAGGCTGCCCCAAGAACTGGTCACAGCACCAAGCCTGTCACAGTTCGAGGAGCATTTGGATAATGCTCTTAGTCATGGTTTAGTTTTAGGTAGTCCTACAAGGAGCACAAAGTTGGACTCAATGATCCTTATGTGTCCCTTCCAACTCAAGATATTCTATGATTCTATGATCAAGCCTATGCTTCAGACATTTCAAAATCCTCCCTTTGGAAGTAGGTGTTCTCATTTCAGCAAGTGATAGAATCATTTTTTACTTTTCAGGGTCAGGACTTAACTCCTAAAGGGAACAATTCTGGTAAAGTAACTACATTTTAGAAACTCAAGTTGTTATGCATATGTAACAACAAAGATGTAAATAAAGAATATGTCAAGAATAGTATTATCAATGTACATTACAAGTTACAGTACCATAAAATCATTTTGGCTGGAAGAGACCCTCAAGATAAGTCAAAAAGCTTTTTTACATCGCCATGTGCTTTTTAAAAGGCAAGTTATACGAAAAATAAGCGAACTCAAAGCATACAAAAATAGCATTCTAGATTTAATGCTGTTCTTGGTCATTTCACAATGCCTAACACCTCTCGCATCCACAAATCAGACTAGCACATATTCAAGTGCATTGTCCAGGCTGTCCACAGCCCTCATGAAGTCTCGCTGTCATGCTGAGGTTGTGTCTCAGGGATATAAATGAGACAGAATGCTTGGGAGAAGGCCAAATTCTACAACTCCATGGAGGCAGCTGGACAATACAGGACCACGGACTCTGTTCTTTCCCCTTCATATAAATGTGCAGTTTTTATTCCTTATCTCTTATTTTGGATCTGAGGGAGGCTTTCCATTAGGAGTAGGGCTTTTATCTGCCTGCAATAAGACGAACACAGAGCACGACAGAATGAGTCGTGTTGGCCATAAGGATAAAATGGAGGTCGTGTTGTATATTGTGATGCTTTAGGATTGAAACATTACAACGTGTGGTTAGAGTTCAGTGCTACAAAGGTCAAGAACTAAAAAAACAAAACAAACATTAAAAAACCAAACAACAAAAACAAACAAAACCCCCCAAACCTCATAAAACCCCACAAAACCAAAACACAACAACAAAATCAATGTTTATCTTCTACTAGTATTTTATATGAAAGTTGATGTTACTTCTTCAAACTTGATCTTACTTATGGATGCTTCAGTGCAGGTATATTTTTATTATGAAAGTAAGCTACTGCCTTTCTCTCTACAAATACATGACCTTAAAAGAGTCTGAACAGATACGCTGAAGGGTATAGTGGCCGCAATGTCAACACACTAAAACATATTCCTAAATATAAGATACATATGTAGTTTACCTAGAAAACAAAGTATAAAAGATTACCTCTAAAAATAATGATTTATATGCCACTGGAATGAACAAGCTGATACTCTTATGTAGAGAAATACTTAGACATCTGTCTGTATCATTTTTGTAAAAAGACAGGTTTGATGTATTCTTGCCATGTATCAGTAGTATTAAGCATGGTTCAAAATTAAGAATGATTTTCAATCAATTGACTATATCTACATTTCATAGAAACTGGTAGTTTAGTAAGCTTGTCTCCAGATTCACTGCACCCAGTTCTATGACAAAATTCATTCTCTATCGATCCATGTAGACATTATTTCATAACATATCCCATCATAATACTAAAAATTGTCTACCAAATTACTACATGCTAAAGATTAAGATGCTATAACTTTGTATTTTCTCTTTTGACACATTTTGAAGCCACAAAATTAATTATAGAAATTAATGTCTTAACAAAATTAATACCATGACAAAAAACCCCACATAACAAAAAATCCCAAGAACAAAATACTTTTTATACTCCTGTGACTTAAGGAGTTTTTAAATTTATTACTTTCATAATGGCATTATGTACATTCATTACATCAATATCTATAGTAAAGAAACCGGTTAAAATGCCTCAGGTTTTATTTACTAATTAGTGCTTTAAGAACCTTTACTTTGAGAATGTATAGCATGTAAATATCCTAAATATCCTAAAAAAACCCCTAAAATACAATGTTTACAGTAAGGCTGTGCAATAAGCAATCATATGATAATGCCAGAGCAAACTCATGTCTCAGTGATCTTATGTCATATGAGGTCTGATAAGAATGAGATTTCCCCTACTCCTCCCAAACTAAGAAACATAAGCAGGGCTCTAAATGGTTGTCCTTTTTATTTTTCCCCTCATTTTCTCTTTCCCAACAAGTTACACAGATTTATCAGGAGAAGATCACATACAGGGTAGCCAGACCACCTCACAGTGATTAGGATAAAGTGTTAGTAACAGATATGCATCATCATCATCACCAGATCTGCACTGAGATGAGACTTTAGGGCAACCTTCCCATAAGAGCACAAGGACACAAGTATAGCTACTTTTAAGACTGAGCTGTATCAGGAGAAGATTAGGCTCTAGCTGCCAACAATAGCAGTGGATTGAACTTGATCACGTATCTTCCTAAGGATAATCCATAATCAGATCCTAAAAAATAAATTCAGTGAAACTTTCATAGTCTTTTTTTCTTTTTTAAGAAAATAACTTTAACATCTCTTAAGAAAAAAATAAGTATGTTTCTACATATACAGCACCACTGTTACTATGGCTTAGCAAATGCTTCCATTCAAATTCTGTGAAGAATACATACAACATTTAAGAAAAGGGAAAATAAAATACTACTTTGATTTTCAAATTCCTTAGTCAAAAAAGACAAAAATGGCACACTACATATGCATAGAGAAAAATTACAATCTTATTCATAAAGCTATTCCTATACTGAAATGCTTGGCTCAGTTTCATAATCACTACATGTATAAAATCAGGATGTACTCAAACGTGAAATGCCCCAGTTTCTGTAAAAAAAAGACTGTTCAGTCTGCCAGCAAACAGTTAATATGGCAAGAAAGATGCTGCATGGTTTTTTTTTGGTATCACACTTATAGGATTTATCTGTGCTAGCTAGACTGTAAGTCACTTCTTCAGAAGCACGTTAGATTATAATGAATGAATCTGTGTTGTAATATTGTAAACCCCTATTTGCAATGATAATTAATTCATTTTGAAGTACACACTTTAATAATATTTTTAAACTATATTTTGCTGATTTGGATGTTAAGATAATAGTACTTGTTATTTAATTTATATTTTAGTACATTTCTATGGCAGATATAAGAAATAACAAAAGCACATCCTCAGTCTATTTAGCTCAACATACCAAGGACTTTCCTTTGCAGAAAAAAGCTTTAGCACCTGAAACACAAACAAGCCCACAGAAAATATAACTTGAAAGTAGGCAAATAGACAAATAAACAACAAAAACCACACACAAAAAAATGACCCAAGAAACACACAACACCAGAAGAAATAATTCTCTCCACGTGTGAAGCTCAAGGTAATAGTTAAAATTGCTCTGATTTTGGTCACGTCTCTGTGCTGTTCATCATCTGTATGTATTTGTGAATGGATTTGGTGAGCTAGGAGAGGTTGAATAGCCAAAGTCATTATTGTAAAAACAGATTAAATCTTGAATAGTTTCTCTCCCAGATAATGTTCTAAAACATGGAGATTTTTCTGCCCTAAGAATTTTTACAGAGCAGTCAATTTAACAGTTTTGCTCAGACACTTCAAGGGCCACTTGTGTTCCAATAACCACAAAAGCAAAAAGAAACCGAAAAAAACCATACACCACAACCACTTTTAATAAAAGAAACCTCTTTAACTTC
The DNA here is from genome assembly GCF_037038585.1 of Patagioenas fasciata. NCBI lineage: Eukaryota > Metazoa > Chordata > Aves > Columbiformes > Columbidae > Patagioenas > Patagioenas fasciata. The sequence goes on from NC_092523.1 coordinate 38,345,835, forward strand.
ATCAAGATTGTACTCCACTCTCCAGAAATGTGAATGGGATACCCCTATGTGCATGTTAGTATAACAAATGTTCTGGAGGTTGTTAACAAATGACTACAGAGCTCTTCCCAACACTAACCTCACACTTGGAAGTGGAAGTCTTAATTTTTCTTTCTCGGCATTGAAATTGGTCTATGGGATCTGACATATCATCTTTCATTGCATCAGTATCAGTCTCCCACTACAAGTATTTTCAGAAAATAGGTAACAACTTGAAAAGGAAGCTAAGAGAATTAAAATAGTAGTAGTATTAGTGCTCTTAGACCTTGATTTGCCCATAGGGATGAGGGGGTGGGGTGGTGGAAATAAACTCATGAAAACTCCAAATGATTCTTTAACCAGACTGCAAAAGAGAATACAGAAAGTCAAAATCAAAGAGATTAGGGTTCAGACTATCAATACACTAGTCAATTTATGACTCATTAAGAAAGAGGTTATGGAGTAAGAAGCAAAAGTAGGTTGTCTAATGTGGAAAGTAAATACAAACAGTTATGTCTAAGACTGAAACAAAATAGAAGAACTCAAAACATATGCACTGAAGGGATGAGATAAACCTGCAAGTAAAGATGGTTGGTTTCAAGAGACTATGAAATTGAGTAAAAAATACACAACTCTAGCACAACAACAAGAGAAAGAGGAACAAATCCTTACAAAATCAAACACTGAGTGTGATAAACCATGGGAAAAGTATGAACCATCAGTGGGATGTGGCCATGAGGAAATGTACAGTATGTTAGGAAAGCTATTTTCAACACACAAAGAAGCTTAACACCATTATACCAGGCACTCATGCACTACTTCTGGTTAGTGTTTTCAAGAGAAATGGATTTAAACATTTTAAATACAGTATTTTAAAAATGATGGAAGGAGCTAGTGATTACTAGAGATATAGAAGTGGTATTTAAATCAATATACCATACAGGCTAAGTAGCTGATTTCAAATTGGCTGCATAGACTGGAAAGTAGATGAAGGCTCCTGTGCGTGAACCAAATTTCTAGTCAGCAGAAGCATCAAGGAAAAAAAAAAAAAAAAAGAGAGGTAGGGAAAAGGCATTATTAACTTCACCAAATATAGAGCTCAAGAAAAAAAGATGACATTAATACTTTTTGACTCAAACAACTACTTCCATGAGCTGGGGATCCCCCATCATCAAATAGAAATTAGACACTGGACACCAAATAGATTCATCACTGATGAAGATTTTAGATGCAAATTATTATCAGCTTGTCTGCTTACACACAGCTTCCCACATAAAACTGAAAAAAGTAGCCTAAATGAAAAAAAAAATCTTAGCAGGAGCCTTAGCAGGGACAACAGTACAGTCTAGGTCATCACCACAAATGAAAACACCAACAAATGACAGAAAGAACTGGAAGAGACAAGTTCCCACACTTCATGACCATACTGCCTTGAGAGCTAGTATAGGATAGTGTTAAATAACATTTTAAAAAGTCAGCAAAACTGTACAGACCTTTAATGCTAATCTAATGAATACCACACATAGCAGCAAAACCAAGTTCTCCAACCTGTGCTAGTACAGGGTGATGAAAAAATGACCCCAGCGGCTTCACCCAAGGTATATTTATTATGTAACTTAAATGAAGAAAAAAAAACTGCACAAAGCTTCCATCCTTCCCCAGTGCCCAGAATACAGCTCAGCTGCTACCATAAAAAATTGCTAGCCTGAAGAACACTCTGTCACTGAGTTGCCCATACCCTACTGCAAATTCTCAGTTCTCATAGCCAGTTGCTATAATACAAATGTTAAATTGATATTTACTTCTTGTGCTATGTATCTTTTGCCTTACATATCAAACTAGTGAATTACATGATATCTTCACCAGGATTTGCTGAACTAACTCTTAGTGTCCACATCAACTCTGACTCACAGACTGCAGAGGAGGAAGTACAGCCTTCCCTAAGTTATCATCTCTTATTACCACTGTGAGAAATAAAATACTGGCCCACCGAGTTAAACGGACCATTAGTCAAACCCACTGAAGACTTCCTTATGTTGTTCTTGCTATGTGGAAATTTTCCTCATAGCAGATGACCAAATTACAAATTTATCATGTGTTATAGGTCCTTTAAATAGCCAGAGCTACCACATGAATCAAAGATTTGGCATAACAGAATTCATAGAATGACACTTTTGTTGAAACAGAGATGGAAGAAGGCAGCAGATATCTCATCAAGGGGAATAATAAGTTAAAAAAAAATCAGCAAGTAAAACAATACTTCTAAAATATTTTAATGCAAACATTTTATCTGTATTACTCCACACACACTCCATATGCAAGTTCTTTAGATCACCATGTCTCATACGGGTTACAACAATTAGCCAAAGATTGCTACAGTATTAACTGAAGCTTTTAAACAGTTCTGATATGCAAAACACAAATAACAACACCACAAAGTTAATTTGACTGATTTGAGCAAGGCACTTGTTCTTTAACAGAAACTGTAAAATATATCAGTAACCTATACAGTTGTCCCCTTAATCAGGAAAGGCTTTATTTGCAAATGGCATAATCTAAGTGAATTTCCCCTATTTTAGGACTACAGAAAAACTAGGAAATGAAAAGGTTAGCAACTTGAACTTAAATTAAAATAATGGGAAATATGTCTTACCATGAATAACTCAAGTAAAATACTACTTTGCTAAAGTTTGACAAACATCTGATTGTTTATTATATGTGTTTATTTACCTGTATTTTTCCCCCTAAATGCTCTTCTAAACAGCAGGAAACTGCATAATGTAATTAAAAGATTTTTAAATGAGGCATAAAACCAGAAAGCTCTACACTTCTAACATAAAAGAGACTTAAACTCTAGAATTAGTTAGGAAGAGACACAACGGACTCCCTAGCCCAGGACATTTTTGAAGACTGAGTGCATGGCCCTCAGAAAGATAAAAATATTCTTGAAACAAACAGGGGTTTGAAATGGAAGTTTCCAAGTATTTACATTCTATATCACACAGTGGTTAAGTCAATTATTAAAAACACTATGGTCTTAATTGACTTTAAAATCCAGGATTATATTTACTACAGCATTCCAAGTAATTAATAATCTCTCTCAGACTTTGATTCAATGTCTGCCATGATTCAAGCCTTCTAAAATAGTTTCTCAAATTGTCGTGTGACTATTTCTATGTAAAGCGACATCTCTGAAGATATCAGAGGAATTTATTTAACAAAAAGAACTTTAAATACTTAGTTCTTCATTTGTGCCGTCTGCTGTCTTAAATTTGTTTTCATAAGCTTTGTTTGCTCAGCCTGTAGTTTGCTTTTGTACTTGAACATTTTTTAAAATTCTCTAAGCTCGCTTTTGCTCCCTCCTTCCACACTCGTCCCAGCTGGGAAAAGCCTAAGAAGCATAAACAAGCCCAAAGCTCTGCCTCCCTACGGAGAGAAAGCGTTTTCCATGCAAATTGCCTCTTTTAAAGGCTGCTGCTGCCGCCGCATTCACTCAATTTTATGTTTCCACACAAGCACGTTTGTACAGAGATATGCACACAGTAGAAATGTCCCCAAATCAGTGTAAAACCTCAACAATACCGTCAGCCCACTCTTGGACACTCGGACAACCGCCCAGACCCCGTAAGCTCCCCAGCGCCGCCCCATCCCCAGACCGCAGGTGGGCGCAGGGCGAAGAACAACCGGGCTCAACCGCCCAAGCCGGGCCGCCGTTCGCCGGCGGGCAGACCTCCTGTCCTGTCCTGTCCTGTCCTGCTCGGCCCAGCTGCCGAGCTCGCGACCCGCTCCCCGGCGGCGGCCGCCAGCCCTCACCTGTCCTCCCGCCGCACCGACAGCGCATCCGCCCCCGCCGCCGCGCAGGGAAACCAGCCCCGTCTCCCGGGCAACCTGGCGGGCCCGCCCCCGCCGCGCGCTCACGAGAGGGAGACGCGGGCGGGCGGAAGCCGGGGCTGCGTTACTTAGCAACAGGCCGGGCGGTGCCGGCCCCGTCTAAGAGCGATCGGCGCGTGTCGCTCCGCGGCCTTGTGGGACCCGTTAACGGCCTCGCCAGCGTGACCTGAGCGGAAGAAGCCCGGCCCCTGCTCTGCTCTTTCGTGCGGGTTTCGACTGCGTCGGTAGTTGGTAGAGGAGAAGTTTTCCAGAGGCAGCAATCTGCCTTCCCCGTTACCGTGAGAGGACCAGAAATCAGTGTCGGGAGGGAAGGGCAGTTTTTACGTGATTCGAGGATCTCCGCAGAGCGCTGGCCTCATACCCGCAGACGACGCTGTTGTTAAGGCAAGCATTTTGAAGATGACATGAATCTTGAGCCATTTAGCTGGAGCTGTGCCTCAGTTGTAGAGACCGTTGCTCCACGCTGAGGGACTGAAAAGAACTGCAGACTATCATGGCACATGCCGACTGAGCCCGTCAGATAGGAGTCACAACACGCATTCCGCTGGATCCAACTCCACCAACCTGGAGTCATCAGGTGCATCATGTGGGCTTTCAGTCCACTGACATTTACTGGACAATTATCTTTCTCTTCTGCTTCTTACCTCCTCTGATTGTCTGTGCAGCTGTAAGGTGACTTGCAGCATGGAAAATTGTCTACTGAACAACTAATTTTCCTTTAATTATTTTTGCAGACAGAACAATTTCCTGATTCAACTCACTTCATCACTGTCACTGTGTTTGTGTCAATGCAATGTCGGGAAGTAGCCCAAGAATTGCGGAACTTCAACTCCATTAAACTAACTTCATTAAAACTAACTACATCCACTGTAGCTGGTATCTGTGAATGCTCAAATAAGAAAAAAATGTCTTCTTACTCAGTTTTTTGGATAAAAATAATCTATTGTTTGAGGAGATCAGTCCTACAATGTAATTCCTGACCTTACCAATAGATTCTTCTTTAGTAGAAGGAGTTGGGAAGAGGTGGAGAGAGTGACACTTTGTACATGATTTAGTGAGCAGAAAGTGTACAGCTCCAACACACACCACCTGTCCATGAAAATTTTTGCTGAATTTGCTTCCTTCCTTAGAAACCTATGCCAAGTTTTAATCTATGTGATCTTGAATGATAACAAAGATACTTGGTCATACCAGAATTCCCAAACACTGTATGCCAAAGCCAGTACAAGAAGCGGGTGCAGAGAGGGTAAGGAACAGAGCCATGCATCCATTTCCTCTTTACAATATGCCTTTTAACAATCATGAATTAGGGACTTGGTCATACAAATGGTCCCACCAGCACTACATTCCATCTCCAGCAAAAGGTTTTAGTGAAGGTAGGTGCAAAGAATATAAGGTGAAAAAAAATATTCTTCCCCTCTTGATGTTATATGTTTTGAGAATTATAAACTACAAGATTATTGTACTAAATATTACATTCAGATCATGGATATGTACCCCTGGCATTTATCTGTCCCCCTAAACATTTGGTCTCCAGAATATCCCACCACACTGAATTCTGTTTTTAAAGTCCTGCAGAAAAGCGTGTGCATTTATAGAATCATCAAATCATAGAATCATTGTGGTTGGAAGAGATCCTTGAGAACATTAAGTCCAGCTACAACCTAACTCTGACGCTATACCATGTCCCTAGGAACCTCATCTACACGTCTTTTAAACACCTCCAGTGATGGTGACTCAGCCATTCCCCTGGGCAGCCTGTCCCAATGCCTGACAACCCTTTCTGTGAAGAGATTTTTTCCTAATATCCTATGTTATTGTGTATCATATTTCCATATATATATTTATTATTTTAAAAACATCTATCTAGTGATCCATGTCCTCTTTTATTCTGTGTGTTATTCATGCTTTCATAGCTCTTTCCAACCATCACTTTCATAGGCTGAAGAGATCTAGCATATTTTGTCTCTTAGGTAAGACCTAATCTATAAATTCGAATGACCATCCTTGTTACCCTTCTCTTTATCTTTTCTAGTCCTACTTCATTCTTTTGAGATAGGGTGACTGGAACTGCCTGAGGATTATTCCTGGAAAAGAGATGGTCTGTGGGTCATAGGACAGGTTCATAGGATCTTAAGGTAGTACAAGGGGATGATTCAGATTAGAAGGAGCCTTCTGAGACAATCAGGGTGAGCAGAGTGAACTATGAGGTCAGACCAGGCTGCTCAGTGTTTTATCTTGGTGGTCTTCTGCTGAACTTGCTCCATTTTGTTGATGCTTTTTTTGCATTGGGGGCCCAAAACTGGATGTCGTATTACAGATGTGGTCTAAGAAGTGCTGAGTGGAGAAAAAAAAGTTAAATATGTATAATAGAAAACGTTTTAATAATCTTTCGTATGTTAATATCGAAACCTGATGAGGGCATAAAGTTGTAATTTTCTCTGGATTCTGAAATTGTATTTAGCACTGCAATCTCTGTTGTGTTTTATTTTAGTTTTTCAGAAAAAGTAATAAAACTTTTACTAACCACTAGGAGTCTTGATTAATCTAGGCATATGTAATAACTCTCATGGTGAAATGTGCTAGCTTATTGCCATCCACATCCATCATACACAGAATTATCTAGAGCATTATTATACTTACCAGTCTTTAAAGTTTTTACAGACCTGTTTCTTGTTCTTCCTCAATCGCTGAAAGCTAAATTGGAGTTTATTCAGCTAAATGTTTCTTTTTCTTACCAGAAACCTGTATTTTCTCACGTTATTAAAGCAAGATACATTTATCCCAACTATGAATAATAAAACAAGTAGAAGTAGAACTTTAAATTGGGTCAAAAAAAGAGTTTCAACTTCCATTAAATGTAGAATCAATGAGTACTTAGAATTTTGGTAACTCATTCCTATTCCAGTAGGTATATAAACTGCCATTGCCATTAATCCCTCACAGGAATCCCACAAGATCTTTCAGAGTCTCTCATAGAGCAGCTTGGTTTACTAGAGACTAGGTGTTAAGGGTAAAAAGAATTGTTTCCTGGGAACTGTTGTCATATTAATTAGATCATTATTGACTATAACAGGAAATCTGGGCACTTAAATTTAGGTCATCTGAATCTCTTTCCAGATATTTACTAGCAACAGACATTTAGCCTAGGCAATGCATATCACGAAGATACTGGCCCACGTAACATTGAACCTGAGAAGATGCAGTCCCATGCTGTACTGTGCTGTGCTGCACTTCCCTCTGAGCCAGCCCTCTGCTCTGTTGTGCTGCATGTGTCCTGTGGCCAAGGGACAAACTCAGCCAGCTCATGGTAACAGAGGAGCCTGTGGGCTGATCCCATTTAGTACTGGCGATTGTCCAAACTGCCTGGACTTGCATTTTTTCTAAAAGTGCAGCAAGAAGTTCTCTGTGAATATCCTTCCTGTTTAACAGTAGAAATGATAGAGTTTTCGTGTAAGAAAATCCTACAGCCACTCAAATGACCAACATGGGATAACCCTTTCTCCAGGCAGGGTCTTCATAGCATGCTTTTATGCTCATCAGAGGCCCATTTGATGCTGCACAGCTTAGGGCTCCCACCATCTGAAGGGAAATACGATTATCAGTACTATTCTCTTTTTTCTGGATGGTGTTAGCTCTAATAAATAACAGTTAAAATGATACTTTACAGAGTCTGAGTGCCTTTCTAACTGGAATCATCATGAAACAACATGTTCTGGTGTGAAAGACCTCCTTTTTTTTTTTTTTTTTTTCAGAAACACTGGTGGAATTTCTACCCTACTGCAAAAAAGTATCTTTACAGGCATATTGATGCTAGTTAAAACAAATAGTTTAGAATCCAAAAAAGTGTTGAGGCTGATTTTGTTCCCTTCTCCAGCTGTTCCCTCCAGCTCCAGCTGTCTTGACAGAATTCCTTCCAGGCAGAAAAAGCAAAGAGCTGGCAAATGTAATTTTGTGTTACTCCTTGTATTATAGACCAGAATAGATAAATTTCAGACCGGAATAGAGGTTCACTGAGAGCATTATGCTCTTACACATCTGGATAGGAATGAGCTCTTACAAACAGCACATACAACTTGTTTTGCTAAAGGCAGTGTGTACAAATGTCATGATATGTACTCAGGTTGTATATCAGTAACACATGTCCGTGTATGGGTCTCTACAACCAAGACCTATGATTATAATGTTGAGATTCTGCTTGAAATCATTATCTCCTTGTTACAGTGTCTTCTGCAGTGGTCCACTACAGCATTTTGCATCATTAAATATCAAATCCAAAACCAGAAGATGATAAACCTGAGAACTAACATTTCTAAGTCTCCTGAATGTTACAAAATGTACTCAATGGACCCACTGATTTAAAAGTACATTGTATTCTCCCTCTTGCTTCCTTCCTCTCCTCCATGGCCTCCTTCAGAGAGATGAGAGATGGATACTAGCTGTCCTATCATTCAATACCACTAAACAACACCTCTTATTTCAGAGGTAGCAATCCTATTTTCTCTCAAATTATTTATTTAATATACTTTGAATTAAATTTGAAGCAATTATTCTTATCTCACATTTAGCATTAAATCCTGTAAAATAGATTGCCTTTTTTCTGAATGTCTTGGCACTAATTTGAACAAATGGAAACATTTGTGTTGAGTCAGAAGCTATGTGTTATGAGTTGCTTATATTTTATAATGACTAGACACTCAATTTTTTTAGTTTTAGATAACTGTAGAAACTAGAAGTAATTTCAGGTCTTCAACGATAGACAACTACTGATTTTCAGTAACTCTTCTCCCAGTGTTTAAATCTACCTTATTGTATCCTTTCCTTGGCAGTTGTCCCTGCTTTTCTTTCACCTTCTCTTATTGTTATCTCTTGATTACAAGTTAAAAGCTGACAGCTTTTAAGTGGTGGTAACTTAGTCAATACTTAGTAACATGATATCAAGCTGTGACAGTGCTGTTAAAGAATTTTAAAAAGTTCAGTTCACACCCTCTTCTTGTCTGCAGTAAGATGTTATGAGTATTAGTTTTTTGTCTGCAGAAAATGGAAGACTAAAGAACAACTCAATTTTAATTCACATTTCTTTCCATCTTCTTCCCTGCCCCTGGCTCCACCTTGGTGCCACTCAGACCTTTCAGTTTTCATTGACTAAAATAGGGTTTCATATTTCTTGTCAGGTGCTTTCATGCAGGTATAATTTCTTCATGCTTGCTTACTTATCTCTGGAGGCTAGCTAAATCAGTGACTTTCAGGAGAGCAACATAGTGTATGTAACTGGAATGGGATCAAGTCCAGAACTGAGATCTTGTTTTCAGATTTGAAAAATTATGACATCGATGTAAAACAAAGAGTAACATAACTGTTTTTATAGAAGCAATGCTTTTAAAACCCCTGCCTTTTAGAGAACTTTGTGGTAGTAAGATCCAGGGGTAATATATCCTGCCCTTCATTTTATCAAGAGAGTTTTGTCACTGATTTCAATGGGGGAGAGATTTCACCTGGGTGTACTTGAAACAGAGAGATAAGGTCAGTTTTTAGGGCACTGTCACTATTCAGAATTTACTGAAACATCAAACATACTCTTAGGAAAGTACAGCAGAACTACTGTGGTAGATGCATTGTACCATTTTGACTTTAAAAATGTTGGAAAGAAATGTCCATTTTTGAGCTCTAATTAATGATCTCTACTTTTGAGAACTGCTGAAGTGCTCAGATTTATAATAATCTAGGCAAATATGTCTGGTGGTATCACTATTTTGACTTGTCATGCTATTGTTTATATCTTAACCAAAGCAGAGGAAGGAAAACACAATTTTTTTTCAGAACTTGTTTGACACAAGCTAGTTGCTGAATATGTATATTTAATTTCTTATCTTTTGAATAGTTTTAGTTGTGTATAAGTATGCCCTTGGTTGGTGTATGGCAAAGTTAGAGGAATTGTTAATAGCTTGATTTTGAGCATTGTATAGCTGCATTAATTTCCTTTGTGTAGTCATCATAAGTTCTTGGGTTTTTTGGGTGCAGTGCTAAACTACTGAAGAATGTGATTCTAAATTACTGAAGTAAAAGGCAAGAGAGAAATACATGATGACAGTTCAGACTGACACATTAATCATCAATGTTAAAGATGATCTTTTAACTTCCCGCTAACTCTCATAAAAAATCTGAAATCTTCAAAAGCACAGGAAGCCTAGATTCCTTCTTTTATGTAGAACTTTTGCAAGAGAAAAAAGAACACATCTGCTTCTAGACTTCTATGGTTTTGCAGTGAAATGTTGCTTTTGTCTGAAATATTTTATTTAAATGAGGAAACAAAAATCAGTTGATCATAGAATTTATGTGTCTTGTGTCTCCCTAGTCATATCTACAAAGTCAATCTTATTCATTTATTGGTATAAGTAAAAAGGACAGTTAATGTACTGGGGATAGACTGAGTTTTAAAAATATTTTGTTTGAGATCCTGATTAAAATTAGTTGGCATTAGATCTTGATTTAATATCTGGATTTAATATTATGGCAAGAATGCGAATTTATTTCAGTTTGTGCATGATTCTTCATTCATGAAGCATGAGTTTTGATTTTACTCCTTTTGAGCTGCTTATTTCTTTACACTTTATAACTTCAGCATCTATATGTATTTCTGTTTTGAGTAATCTTTTCTAGTACTTATAGCTTCAAGTAAAATTATATTGCCAGGAAGAATGACCAAGTTAGATAATAAAACAGCTAGTTTCAACATAAAATGGATAGTGGAAGGGAAAGAATTGCACTTGTTTTCTGTTAACTTCCTCTCTTAACTGGAACAAGGACAAATAATCCTTGTCCCTCTTGTCCCTGGGAAAGCTGCAGATGTGATTGTCCTAACTATAGGCCTTTGGATATTAATCCTGGTCTAACCTCTTTGGGAAATAAACAGAAGCAAAATAGAACATGTGTGCAATTATCAAGTGACAATCACTTAACGGTGAGTTTTAGAGCTGATACACGTCTATTGTATTTGAAAAATAAATTATTTCATGATTTATTAAAATTATCAATATACTAATTCATAATAACAACTATATTAGAAATTCTACTACCATCACATGCTGGTATATGCCAATATTTCAGAGCAAGAGGTTGATAACTGTTGTAGTTAAAAACTCCTTGGTAGCATTAAGAATTTTTCTGGGGACTGGAAGGCTGTTCAATTTGTTTTGTTCTTGGTGTTTCATACTGTCTTCTGTCAAGGGGGCTAATAGAAGAAGTGATCATGGGCAGTGAATTCTCATCAGATGCCTTACAACTAGATGTCCCATGTTATAAAATATCAGTTTTTAATAATCTTCTGCAATGACAAAAGCAAGCATCTGATTTTGGTGAAACACATGAAACTGAATATCTCTGACAGTAAAATAGCCCCCTACCATAAAGCACTTTTTAATGGAAACGCTATATTTTTTTTCACTAGTTGAATTTGTATTGTAAAATCTTGAAGGCTTACTTGGAATATTTAATGAATAACACCTACCTATTGCTGCCATTTAGTAAAAAACAAAACCAAAAACCTATCAATTTTGCACTAGCTAGTGACATACGTTTTTTGGGAGCTGACCGGTTTTTGGACTAATTATTCTAGCTAGTATTTTAATCTGCGGGTGAATGCTAATTCTTCATATCATTTACCATCTTAAATAGGTTAGTACAATAATGGAAATCTGCTTTTTTAGGCAATTAGAAAACTTACGTGCTACAGATGAAGGATAACAGTACTTTTCTGTAGCCTATAGTAGGTAGATTTGATTTGCCTGGTATGCTGTAAACAGATTTCTAACCTTTCAGTTGGCAGCCTATTAGCTCTGAAGACATCTTTTATATTCTGCATCTGGGTCTTGCTCAGGTTGTTGAAGTGTTTAAAAAATCACAGTGATCTGCATACGTTCTGGAATTTATAAGAAAGAAAATGTATTTGTGTAAATACAAGCATTTGAAAGGCAACAATAGGACTTTTTTTAAACAATTGCTGGTGAAACGCAAAATATGCAATACTGAAAAATGGTCAAAACCATCTTTTTGGTCTGTTGCACTTGTTAAAGAATGACAGATATCTGCTTGACTTGCCTGAGTGAGTAATATTCTCTTCAACAAAATAACCAATCTTATCTTTCACAATGTTGAACATTTCATAGTCCAGTGTCAGTGGATACTCCATTGCTTTCAACAGAAACCAACTCTGGTACTTATTCTGTACCAGATGATTTATGGACTTGGGGATCATTATAATGTGCCTTTTGTGGCATAACTGAAGCTTAGGAGGCAAGTTAGGGCAACATTCTAATTTTCCTATTTCTCTTGAAGTAGTTAAGGGTATTAAGGATTGTTTTTATTATTATTATTATTATTATTATTATTTTAAAAAAAATTTTCTCTCTTTTATTTTTTTCCCTCCACCCCTGCTTTTCCCCTCACTTTTTCTTTCCTCTCTTATTCTGTGTGATTTTTTTTACCTGTATCTCAGGTAAAAGGTAAGCCAAGTGAGTTTTCCTCCCTGTTAACCTCACAGCTTTCAGATCATTCGTCTCCACTAACAGCCTCACAGCTTTTGCCTTGTTTGCTGCGAGACCCTGCCTTTATAAGCTCTGCTTGTTGCGTTTGGTGGTTTCACTCAGCACTACTGAGAAATGTTGCAAGTAGCAGGGTTGGCTTAGTGGATGGAGATGATCGGAGCCAGCGCAGCGAGAGCCAGAGCCGGCGAGGTTCAGTCGACTACGAGGTTTAGCCGAGATTAGAAAGCCCAGAGGGAAACGTACAGGGACAGCGTGACTCCCCGCGGTCCCGATCCCCCCGAAGCCCCGGTAGCCATTGCGAGAGAGCGGCTGACGTGGCGGGGGGCGTTCCCACGGTGACGGCGACCACACCTCCTCCCCTTGCCTTGAAAAAACCTTTGGGAGGGCAGCGAGTCGCTGCCCACCAGGTGCAGAGAGGAGCAACTAGCTAGCGCAGCGGGTGTGGCAGCTAGCGCAGCGGGTGTGGCAGGTAGCGCAGCGGGGTGCAGAGAGCACTTGTTGTTTGTCATTCCCACCGACTTATTGCCAGCGTCCCAGACCGCTGATGACCATGGTCGCCTCCAGAAGGAGAGCATGTCTCAAAAAGACTGTGGCAACGCAGACTGAAGTTCTGTCCCAAACGGTGGCTGTTCAGGTCTCCGGCTGCAAGGAGTGCCAGAGCCTGCTGCTGCCGGAGGAGGGAGGCCAGCACTCCACTTGTGTGAGGTGTGAGCAGGTGCAAGATCTGCTCGACATGGTTGTGAAGCTTAAGGAGGAGGTTGACACGCTGAGGTCCATCAGAGAGTGCGAAAGCGAGATCGACTGGTGGAGTAACACCCTTACGTGCCGGTCGGAAAGGCCCCAGGGAGGTACCCCCGAAAAGGAGATGGACCTCCTGCCCTCCCGGACAGAGGCGGAGGTCCTGAGACAGCCCCACCCTTGTCGCTGTCGGGCAGAGGTAAATGACCTGAAAGAAGATGAGGGTTGGAAGCTTATTCCAGTTCGGCATCACGGGCAGCCCCCCTCCCTGCCTGATTTGCCTCCCCAGGTGCCCCTCCGTAATAGGTTTGAGGCCCTGGATCTTGAAGAAGAGGTAGGTGAGGAGGTGGTGCCAAGCCTGCCTACAAGATCACATAGGAAGAGGCGGTTGACTACACAACTGAAGACTACCTCTGATAAGAAAGATAGAAGGGTGATTGTAATAGGAAATTCCATTCTGAAAGGAACAGAGGGCCCAATATGCAGGGTTGACCCTCATCTTAGGGAAGTCTGTAGTCTACCTGGAGCCCGGATCAAGGATATTGCTAGAGAGCTCCCCAGACTGGTGCACCCGACAGACTACTACCCGCTGTTGGTCTTCCAGACAGATGGGGAGGAAGTTGCTTCCTGTAGTCTGAGGGGAATGAAGAATGACTTCAAGGTCTTGGGAAGGATGGTGAAAGATTCAGGGGCTCAAGTGATCTTCTCTTCACTCCTTCCCTCTTGAAGTGACGATGTGGGGTGGAATGGGAAAATTCAATCTCTAAATGGTTGGCTCCAAGACTCGTGCTACAGGCAGGGCTTTGGTTTTTTTGATAATGGCTGGTTTTATAAGACTCCAGTCCGGACAGTGTTACGCAGGAAAGGCTTATCTCGCAGAGGCAAGAGGATGCTGGGGCAGGAATTAGCTGGGCTCATTTGGAGAGCTTTAAACTAGGCTCGAAGGGGGATGGGGTTGTAGTTGGGCTTGCCCCAGTGGGGCAGCATTCTAAAACAGATGAGGACCGGGTGGCCTCCTGTGCCCCTAGGGAGAAATTGGTGTGCTCTGCTCGCTCCCTGAAATGCCTGTACACCAATGCGCGCAGCATGGGGAATAAGCAGGAGGAGTTAGAATCCTATGTTCGGTCGGGAGATTATGATCTGGTGGCAATTACAGAAACGTGGTGGGACAGTTCACATGACTGGAATGTGGTCATGGATGGCTATGCCCTTTTCAGGAAAGACAGGCCAGCCAGGCGTGGTGGTGGAGTTGCTCTCTATGTGAGAGAGCAACTGCAATGTACTAAATTCTGCCCAGGAGCGGATGAGGAACGAGTTGAGAGTGTATGGGTCAGGATCAAGGGACAGGCTGGCAGGGGTGATACTGTTGTAGGTGTCTATTACAGGCCACCAGATCAGACTGAGGAAGTTGATGAGGCCTTCTATGCGCAGCTGAGAGTGGCCTCACAGTCACAGGCCCTGGTTGTTGTGGGTGATTTTAACTTCCCTGATGTTTGCTGGAAGGACCATTCAGCCAGCCAGCCACAGTCCAGGAGGTTCCTCCAGTGCATTGATGATAACTTCCTCATGCAGATGGTGGAGGAGCCCACCAGGAGAGGTGCACTGCTGGATCTCATCCTCACTAACAAAGAGGGTCTGGTCGAAGCAGTAAAGGTCGAGGGCTGCCTGGGTTGCAGTAACCACGAGATGGTGGAGTTCAGCATCTCGTGTGGCAGGAACAGAATAGCAAGTAGAATTGCAACCCTGGACTTTGGCAGGGCTAATTTCGGCCTTTTCAAGCAGTTGCTGTGGGAAATCCCATGGGCAAGACTGCTTGAAGGAAAAGGGGCCCAAGAGAGCTGGATTGCATTCAGAGATTGCTTCTTCCATGCTCAGGATTAGAGCATCCCCACACGCAGGAAGTCGAGGAAGGGAGCCAGAAGGCCTGCGTGGTTGAATAGGGATCTGTTGGGTAAGCTCAAGCAGAAGAGGTGAGTTTACAGGTCATGGAAGCAGGGACTGGCCACTTGGGAGGAATATAAGGCTGCTGTTAGAGGATGCAGGAAGGCAGCTAGGGTAGCCAAGGCCTCCTTAGAATTACAGCTGGCGAGAGGGGTCAAGGACAGCAAGAAGAACTTTTTCAAATACATAGCAGATAAAACTAATACCAGAGGCAATGTAGGCCCACTGATGAATGAGGTGGGTGCCCTGGTGGCAGAAGACACAGAGAAGGCAGAATTGCTGAATGCCTTCTTTGTCTCTGTCTACTCCGCTGGAGGCTGTCCTGGGGAACCCTGTACCCCTGAGACCCCGGATGAAGCCAGGTTAATGGAGGAGTTTGCTTTAGTCGATGAGGACTGGGTTAGGGAACAATTAAGTAGTCTGGACGTCCATAAATCCATGGGTCCAGATGGAATGCATCCGCGGGTGCTGAGGGAGCTGGCTGAAGTCATTGCTAGACCGCTATCCATCATTTTTGCCAAGTCTTGGGAAACGGGAGAGGTGCCCGAGGATTGGAGGAAAGCAAATGTCACTCCAGTCTTTAAAAAGGGCAAGAAGGAGGACCCGGGTAATTATAGACCGGTCAGCCTCACCTCTGTCCCTGGGAAAGTAATGGAACAGCTTATCCTTGGTGCCATCTCAAGGCACATCAGGGATAAGAGGGTCATTAGGGGCAGTCAGCATGGCTTTACCAAGGGTAAGTCATGCTTGACCAACCTCATAGCCTTTTATGAGAATGTAACAAGGTGGATGGATGATGGCAGAGCGGTGGATGTGGTCTACCTTGACTTCAGTAAAGCCTTTGACACAGTCCCTCACAGCATCCTCACAGCTAAATTGAGGAGGTGTGGTCTCGACAATAGAGTAGTGAGGTGGGTTGCAAACTGGCTTAAAGAGAGAAGCCAGAGCGTGGTGGTCAATGGTGCGGAGTCCAGTTGGAGGCCAGTATCTAGTGGAGTGCCTCAGGGGTCAGTACTGGGGCCAATATTATTCAATATATTCATTAATGATTTAGACGAGGGAATTGAGTGTACTATCGGCAAGTTTGCTGATGACACTAAGCTGGGAGGAGTGGCTGACACGCCAGAAGGCTGTGCCGCCATCCAGCGGGACCTGGACAGGCTGGAGAGTTGGGCGGGGGATAACCTGATGGAATTTAACAAGGGAAAGTGTAGAGTCCTGCATCTGGGCAGGAACAATCCCAAGTTCCAGTATAGGTTGGGGCATGACCTATTAGAGAGCAGTGTAGGGGAAAGGGACCTGGGAGTCCTGGTGGACAACAGGATGACCATGAGCCAGCACTGTGCCCTTGTGGCCAGGAAGGCTAATGGCATCCTTGGGTGTATTACAAGGGGGGTGGTCAGTATCACACAGTATCACAGTATGTTTGGGATTGGAAGGGACCTCAAAAGATCATCTAGTCCAATCCCCCTGCTGGAGCAGGAACGCCTAGGTGAGGTCGCACAGGAATGTGTCCAGGCGGGCTTTGAATGTCTCCAGGGAAGGAGACTCCACAACCTCCCTGGGTAGCCTGTTCCAGTGCTCTGTTACCCTCACTGAGAAGAAGTTCTTTCTCAAATTTAAGTGGAACCTCTTGTGTTCCAGCTTGATCCCATTGCCCCTTGTCCTATCATTGTTTGCCACTGAGAAGAGCCTGACTCCATCCTCGTGGCACTCACCCTTTATATATTTATAAACATTAATAAGGTCACCCCTCAGTCTCCTCTTCTCCAAACTAAAGAGCCCCAGCTCCCTCAGCCTTTCTTCATAAGGGAGATGCTCCACTCCCTTAATCATCTTTGTTGCCCTACGCTGGACTCTCTCCAGCAGTTCCCTGTCCTTCTTGAACGGAGGGGCCCAGAACTGGATCGAGAGAGGTCCTCCTTCCCCTCTACTCCGCCCTGGTGAGACCCCATCTGGAATATTGTGTCCAGTTCTGGGCCCCTCAGTTCAAGAAGGACAGGGAACTGCTGGAGAGGGTCCAGCGTAGGGCAACAAAGATGATTAAGGGAGTGGAGCATCTCCCTTATGAAGAAAGGCTGAGGGAGCTGGGGCTCTTTAGTTTGGAGAAGAGGAGACTGAGGGGTGACCTTATTAATGTTTATAAATATATAAAGGGTGAGTGCCACGAGGATGGAGCCAGGCTCTTCTCAGTGGCAAACAATGATAGGACAGGGGGCAATGGGATCAAGCTGGAACACAAGAGGTTCCACTTAAATTTGAGAAAGAACTTCTTCTCAGTGAGGGTAACAGAGCACTGGAACAGGCTACCCAGGGAGGTTGTGGAATCTCCTTCCCTGGAGACATTCAAAGCCCGCCTGGACACATTCCTGTGCGACCTCACCTAGGCGTTCCTGCTCCAGCAGGGGGATTGGACTAGATGATCTTTTGAGGTCCCTTCCAATCCCAAACATACTGTGATACTGTGTTTTTTCAGGAGTATTTGACTGGGGAATATTGAAGATTAATGTAAAAGATACTGACTTTGACTTGGTGTTGGCAGAGGAATCAGTGTACCAATGAGAATTGTGGGGTGGTTTTGGAGTTTTTTGTGTTTTGGTTGTTTTTTTTTTTTTAATATAACTGCTCTTGTTACCTTCATGGCAGGATGCTGTGGCTTTCTGTGTCATGGTACTTGATAGAGTAAAACACAGGAGAGTGGTAGTGTTGCTGACTGCATGAGCAACTCTGTACCTCATTCAGTCTTGTTTATTTATTGCACAACATAGAAATAATTTACATTTGGTTTTCAGTGTATACTAGTGGCATCTCCCATTTGGCAGTGCTGACTAACATGAGCTGATGATTGTGCAATGGGGAGTGTTGATTTAAGGCCTTCTATACAATCTTGTAATGTTTTGTTGCATAAAAATGAATAATAAAATTTGTCAGAGCAGCTATTTCAAAGCTGTACCAAAAAACCCCCAAACAAACAGGGTGAAAGCCTGTTGAAATATTTGTTCTTTATGAACAGCGGTAGATAGGGGCTGCTTCTACGCTGTGATAGCTGCGTAAACCTGTGGTCAAAAACCATCCCTGCAAACATGGGAATGTGGCAAGTGCTTTTGTCTGCTGTGCGTCCCTCTAAGGTTTATGAGACTCCTTCATGCATTGAGCGGGCTCAGAGCGCTGTCTGGGAAGCCTTGCGCTGAGTCACCGCTGATTTCGGCATCCTGCCGAGCAGCCAGGCAGCGCAGATAGCAGCTCCCTTTTTCACAACAGCAACTGTCCAAAAATGAGTGGCCCTTCGGAGCCACTCATTACTAATACAATCCCTGTATATTTTCTCTGCAACAGCTGATTTCGTATTTCAAGTACTCATAAATAGAGCCCCACGTCCTGCTGCTAGTGCGGGTGTCATAGAGCCCGTTTCCCGGAGGGCTGTGCCGGCTCCTAGCGCCGCGGCGGGCGTGGGCCCAGTAGGGGGCGCTGCGTCGCCGCAGGCCGCCGGTAGCCGGAGGGAGGATGCTCCTGGTTTGGATCTGTAAACGCTTTGGTCAACTGTTTCCCGTCACTTCCAATCTGCTTTTCGTTGTGACTTTTCTTCGCTGAGAATTCATGAGGAGCAGAGCACAATTTTTAACTAGAGAATATTTAAAATCAGTGGAAGAGAATAAAAGTGAGAACAGGATCTGGAATAATTTTATCTCTTAGCAACCTGCTTTTTCTTTATTTAATTCTGTCTTTCCCTTTCCAGTAGCCTGTGGTAGTTACTTCTGTTCTATAAAAAACAACAATGACTATGTCATCTGTTTTTAAAGTGAGTGGAAATCCCTTTTATCTGAGGAGAAGAGTGAATCTAGGTTGATAATGTTTTTCTCCCAGCAGGACATGCTGAATGTGTTTGCCTCTGCCTGCCTGCAGATGGAGAACTGAAGGATGAGGTCTGATAGAGAGCACACGTCATGGGGGAGGACACAGACGACAATGCAGTTCCTAATCTTAGACAGGAA
The DNA here is from genome assembly GCF_037038585.1 of Patagioenas fasciata. Taxonomy (NCBI): domain Eukaryota; kingdom Metazoa; phylum Chordata; class Aves; order Columbiformes; family Columbidae; genus Patagioenas; species Patagioenas fasciata. The sequence goes on from NC_092523.1 coordinate 38,364,958, forward strand.
TTTCTTGAAGTCAAATTTGTTGATCTTGATTCAAGTCACTGTCCCATCATAAAACTAACCACTTTTTTTCTGCTTTATTAGAGTTGGTTTGGTTCACAGAGGAGTGTATTAATATTTAGACCTATAGATAGGGATCATTCAAAGGATTTGTGAATGATCCTGAATGATGTGTTCTGTCCATTGGTTGTTTTTATAAGTTGCTCTTTATTAAATTCTGCATTTCAGGAGGGGAAAAAGATCTGGAGGGATTGTTGTAGAATCTGTGCCAAGGAACAGAGACCTTCTATATAGTTTTCTACCCTTTTTGAAAACATTTTGCGGTCTTTATCCAGAACTTGTTTTACCAAGACTGCAAACAGTTATCCAAATACTTCAGATATTGTGAAATGGCATATTATCTCTTAGTAGACCTCATCAAGTTCCTTGTTATGTCCTTCTGTTCAACTTCCCTTATTTTCCACCAAGTTTTTTGAAGCACCTCAGGTTCTCAGTTTCAGTCCCACTGAAAACCTCAAGGAGGAATACTTTTCTTTTTCGCTTGGTCTTGAGGTGAGCATGCTTATACACAGGTACAGGCTTAGGAAACCTTTACAGTATCACGCTTGGAAAAAAAAAAAAAAAGTAGGGAAATGTAAGAAAGAAATTTAGGGAATTTTTATTCAAGGGATGTTAGCTGTGGTACAACATGAGGCTGTGATGCAGATTGCTATCTGGTAATCAACCTGGGTAAAAATATGAAGTTTTGATAAATGGGTGAGGATTTCCAATCAAGGTATTGCTGATTTCAGTTTGTTTTGGAAATGCCGTGTTGTAAGCTGGAGCTTGTAAACTGTAGTCTGGAATAGCTCATATACCTGCACAAGATAACAGAGTGAAAAATTTCTCTTCCTCTCAGTCAGAGCCCTTGAACACCACTCTTCTAAAGAAAATAATGTGTAATAGTACATGATATAATAGTTCTTCCTGTTCTGAAATTCTTCCCTTTCAAAGAAGGAAAAGCAAATATGTTACTGATGTCACAAATGGGCTTTTTCTAGTTTCAAGTGTTTTTTATTGTGTTCTCTGCTTCTCAAACTAAAATCTTATGAAGTGATTTCTTTCATGTAGGTCTGTTAGTGCCACCACCAGCCAGCATGCACTGAAAGGTGCAAAATGCCAGTATGTACTCTCTAGTTATTTCATAAAAGTAGAAGTAATTTACGCTGTGCTTTTAACTTAAACAGAGATCTGTTAAATTGTGTATGTTTCTGTATCAGTCATCATGCTCTGCATATAGGATGATAATCGTGTGTAGGTTTTTAAATTACCATTTATATAATATTAATTTTCCTTTATTTAGTAATTTACTTGCCAATAGAGCTGTTCTTAGTAAAAACAGAGCCATGGTAAGGGTGACACAAATCTTACTGGTGATACTGGCTATTGTGGCTCAGGGCTGGTTGCAGGTAAATAGTAATGACTGATAGTAGATGCCAGTGGCATCACACCAACTGACCTGGATTATTGCCAAGAGGAATATTTGTTTAGTCCTGGTAGGTGATTGTTTCTGCCCTTCTAAGCATATGAAGCAGTCCCGCTGTTGCGTCAGATTTTGGTGAGGCGGGTAGACAGTGGCTCAACAAAGTTGCAGTAATCAATTTTCTGTTAAAGAAAACAAAATAATATATACTGCTAGTAGTGAGTGGGAGGGAGCATGTTGGAGAAAGCTGATTTCAAAATGTTGCTTGTGAAATATGCAACATTTTGGTGATATTTGAAAATAGAAATGCTGTTGAGTGTGACAAAAAACCCCACCCTTTCTGGGATATCTTCTGGAGTAATTTTGACTTTTGATGAGAATCCTCTTGCTAATAGTGAAACTGGTCAGGATATTGTCAGATATGCTTTCATACTGTATGAGAAAGCCAGTGCAATCACTGAAGTTATTAGTGTGGGGAAAGAGGATGATAATAGCATAAATGAAAGAAGGGACTGATACTGTTGCAGTTGCTATTGACTGTTGTGTTTAAGACTTCTCAGTGTTATTAACAGAACAGGTAAAATTTAACAGTTATCCTAGCTAGGTATGATTTCTTCATCCTGGATACTAATTTATTTTACCAAATATTTTTTGTTTCCTTTTCTCTCCAAAACCACTTAAATTCATTGACAACATCCTAGCACTCTGAGAGGTAAAAATTTTCAACTGATATCCAAAACTATAATCATACAATAGCATAGTAAATATAATAATTGGAGATTTTACTCATCTTTCAGTGCAATATTTGTATAAGTTGTGAGAACTGGACATGGCAAATCAGCATTATTTATTTATTTATTTATTTATTTTTATTATTTTCACATTCTCTTCTCTTTCAGTAATAAAAATACAGTTGCAAAACCAAACCCAAACCCTGTTTTACTTTTGTAACCTCTTATTTTCCAGTGTTTGGAAGAAATTATTACCTGTCTCTACTGAGGAATGTGTGACTTCAAATGCAGAAAAATATATTGGATGTAGTCACTGTGCAGGTCACAGATATTGAATTTAAAGGTGAATAGAACAGCAGTTTTCCTTACTCTAGTGCTGGTATGATGAACATTGATAAGGTCCTTTTCTTCCTTTAGCACAGAGATACAGAGCTGTTAGCCCCTATGAAGTAGTGGAGATAAAAGAGTAGGAAACGCTTTTTGAAGAAAAGCAGGCAGAAGTAGCAGGAAAAAAATGATGTCTGGGTCCTTCAAAGTGTTGCTCTGCATATTTTGTTTTATGAATATTTGCACTGGTGATGGGAGGCAGCAGAAGGAACAGCCCAGGAAAGTGCTTAAGTGAAAATGATGAAATTTAACTTTTTGCACCAAGTGCTTTCCTGAAAAGACACTTGGAAGCATAAGAATCTATCTGCTGTTGTATTTATTATTTTGGCAGTCAGGAAAAAAAAAAAAAATTAGGTTGTTCTATGTAATTTTTTCATTTCAAACCATCATCCCAATCAACAATGAAATCTTTTCTGACCATGTCAACGTCAGACCTTTTATACCAGAAAACTGTTTAAGTCTGTCTGAAGGTACTGATTCAAACATCATATTTGAAATATTCATTCATCATTTGTCACAGCATGGAGAATGGCATACATTTGGACCAGGTCCCTGGTCTTCTTCTGAGAAAAGTTTGTTTTCTGAACAGCTCTCTTACATTAATGGCCAAAAATGTACCAAATACCAGCACAGAGTGGCATAAGTTGTCTCTTTGTAAAGACAGCTACAGTTTATGAATCTGTAATATAGCTAGTATACCTAATATTTTCCATTTTAAGATTAGAAATTCTTAAAGTGCTCTCTTTGGGCCTCTGATCAGTAGTCTTCTAGACCTCTGTGCCTACTGGGAGAGTTTGGACAAGAGAAATGCTATCTCTGCTAGAGCAAGATTGAGTTAGAGTCCATGTAAGCAAACTGAGACTGCTGGATGCACACCTAATGTTGCTGTTATTGTGAGGGGGCTATTCCCCATATTTTTTTGAAAGCTTGTGGTGATTATGAGAAGCCTCTCATGAGTAGAGAAATGTAAATAACATGCCCACTTTCAAGAGGGAAGAGAAGTATCTCCAGGGAGCTGTACACAGGACAGTTTCTTATCAGTTCCTGGGAATACTGTGGAATAAATCTTCCTCGAAGCCATTGCCAGTCACAGGGAGGTAAATAAAGTGGTTGAGAACAGCCAGAGTAGCTTTACCAAGGACAAATTATGTCTGACTAACCTGATTACATTCTGTAATGAGGCAGCTGGCTCTGTGGATGAGAGGAGAACAGGTAAACAATAATGTCTACCTTGACTTAATCAAGTGTTTTGACATGGTTTCTTACAGCATTATAGGCTTGTGACCACAGCATGGGTGGGAAAGCAGCTGCGCTGTATGTCTCAAAGAGCAGAGGTGAACAGCTTGCAGCCTAATTAGTGACTGCAAACAAGCGATGCACTTCAGAGGCTGATGCTAGTGTGACTATTGCTTAACATTTTCATTATTGACCTGGATGATGGGATGGAAGGTGCCCTTATGTTTGTGAATGACAGTGAAACAGGGGTGGAGTTTATATGCTGTGCTATACGCAGGGCTAGCATTCAAAGGGACCTCAACTAGCTGCAGGAGTAGACCAAAAAATATCTGGTGAAATTCAGTAAGAACAGCCATGAAGTCCTGCAGCTGGGCTGGCATAACCCCATGCAACAGCATAAGCTGGTGAGTGACTGGCCATGAAACAGCTCCTTAGTAAAGAACCTGAGGGTAAATGAAAATTTAAATGCTCCAGCACTGTGTGGTAAAAGCTGTCTGCACGCTTGATGGTCACACTACATGCAGCCAGCATACCAAGGGTTCTTCCCCTTCATTCGGCACCTGAGATTGCATCACGTAAGTACCGTGTGGAGATAGGTCCATCCTTCCCCCCACCTATAAGGAGATTGCTAAACTGGAATATATTCAGCAGATGGCTCTCAGAATGGTTAAGGAGAGGCAGCACAGTGGAGGTTTTACACTCTTGAAACCACAGAGTTCTCATTTTACAAAGGGATAAATATATACAATTATTTAATACAAAATAGGTGATTAAAAATTGTGTGCTTTTAACTCCCAAGATCATGTAGGGTAAGAAGTTCTGATGTGAAAATAAAATCTGTTACCTTTGCAAGGAAGCAGTTTGGAAAGAATACTGTTCTTTCCAAACATACAACGGCTAAGAAAACTAAAGTAATATCTACCCTTAGTATCCCAATTTGCATAATGAAAAAAGATTGAAAATAAACAGATTAAAGGGGATTTCTGATTGGTTTATTCCATATTTTCCTTTTTACACTTATTCTAGTCTGTTTCGGTTGCCATAGCTACTAGTTTAATCATGATGCAGAGAACTACTTCTAATTACAGTATATGCCAGCATAAAATTAATTCTTTGAGTATCTTAAGTAACAAACAGCTTGCAGCTTGTTCTTTGGCATTTTATTACAACAAATCCTAAAGTGGCACATTAGCACATGATAGTTAATCTGTTCAATTTTATTAAAAAGAAAATAAGTCTTTAAATATATACCTGTTTAGATCTGTGTCAAGGAAGACATATTAAAGAAGTAATGTATTTTACCCAAGGTTGATGCATTCATTTCAAATTAAATAGCACTTATAAATAATCAGTCACTCTTACAGAAATTATCTGGCATACTGAATATCCAACACAATCTGTTTTTGTGCTCTAGCTTTTATCAATGTGAAGTCTCTGATGTCTTTAAATTCTTCCTAGGTAAGTATATGTTTTTCCTTCCAAAATAAAGGGACGGAATTAGATATATCTTCTCTCCTGAAGAACCTGCTGTATGCAGGACTCAAGTTCTACAACTCAGTGCAGGTGAAACAGACATGTAGTTCAGTGAGAAGTTATACAAGTGTAGTGACTGCCGGATAAGTCAAAAATGAAAAAAAGGTGGATTTTCCAAGAAGTACTAAACAGTGGCAGCTGATGATCAGTACTGTCAAAAACCATGACAAGACCTACTGATATTCGTTTTCTAAGTGAAACAGACATTTGTCTTCTTATTTTACCTTATTAGCGTACAATCTTCTCTTACGTCAAATATTTATATTTTAGTTTGTTATTCAACTGTCTTCCACCTCTGAAGCCCTGGCTATACTAATGCATTATCCTCCCAAATACGTTCCTGCAGTGTAAAATAAAATGAAGAGAATCAGAACTTTTTACATTGTGATTGTTGTCTGACAATAACAGCATGCTTACTTAAAACGTCTTCTCTGTACTTCTGACTTAATAATCTCTTCTGTCAGGAATCCAAAATAGACTTCCTGTAAATGTTTAGGATGAAGGTAGAAATTTGCAGATTTGTAGAGATATGAACTGGAGCTAAAATGCAAGGTTTTTTGAAACACAGAACTTTGAAATATGTATAAGCAAAACTATTTTATGAATATTGCTATACAGGTCATCCATTTACCAAATGTGCAGCTAAGTGTGAAATACAGACTTCCTGTTTGCTATGTGGAGAGTGTTCTGTCACTTCACTACTTTTTATATTGTTTCATTGGCTCATCTAACCAGTGAAGTAGTATGCATTAGGAAATACAGTGCATACGAAGAGCTAATATAAATAATTCTGAAATTATTGAGATAATTATCATTCAAACTGATGTAAAGGCGATCAATTGAATGTATGTACTTAATACACTTTTTTACACTTGTTTCTGACTTGAAATGAACATAGCTCTTTCTCCTGAGCTTCTAATTAGCAGAAAAAATCTCTGTTAGGGGTGAAATTTTGCTTCCTGTGTGAAAAATATCAATAAACCTTGTTTAAAACTTGAGCTGCTACACAATGAATGCTTTTGATATTAATATTTCCTTTGACTTCAGTAAAAGGCTTTCTGTGAGCAAAGAATATGAATTGGAATCTGAATACATTTGTAAATAAGATCTAGAATTTTAAACTATTAAAGACAACACACTGACTTTGCTTCATATATAGGTATTAAGTATCTTTAATGAGTATGGAAATTTATGCTCATTTGAGTACCTTTTAAAACATACTTATCTTCAACGTTATTTAGACTATGGAACAGACAGAAAGTCCGGTGCCTCTCCTTTTTGCTTCTTCCATAAACATCCTTTCTATATTGTGTAGTGAACTTTTTCTTTTTTTGTAATGTACATTATATGCTTGCAATTCTTAAAGAACCTTGCCAACCTTCACTGAACTTCCCTAGAACCCGTACTAGCAGAAGTTTATAATTCAATCAATTCTGGGTTAGTTTTCACATGTGTATCAGAAGTTGCTACACTCATTGTAAGACAATAATTATTGCCTCGTAATTCACTTGGAAAATTATTTGCAGACTGACATTTTTCCTGAGTTTTTTAATGTTAAATCTGTCTTGCTTCATTTTTAGTCCTTATCTCTGAACTTTCTAAGATATCTTATGTAGAAATCTACCTGCGTAAGATGACTTATCCACTAAACTTTAAAGGTATTTTTTTTACATTTTGAAATATATGCTCTTTTTCAGGGACCATATTTCTGGTCATGTATTACAACAAATTGCAATATACGTTTAAGTGTAAAACGTAAAAGTGTTTCACCTTCTCATCTGTAAAGTATTCTTTAAGAAGGTGAAATATTAATGGGGTTAAAATGCAGTTCTGTGAGCACTGTGTAAAAAATTCTGTTTCACCACTACTGGTAGAGCTACTAATTGACCTGTCAATAAAAGAATCAAAGTTAAAAGAAACAGAAACAAAAGCATAAGTAAATAAATACTAAACAAAAACAAAAACCAAACCAAACAAAACAAAAAACAAAACAAAACAAAAAATAACACAACCCCACCAAACTAAAAAAGTAAGTTTGCTAAGTTTGATGCAGAATACTTGGAATGTTTCTTTTTATGCTCTCTCAGCTGTTGGTCACTCCCATCATATTATTATCAAAAAGTACTGTTGTAATTGGAGAGAGTAATCAACAAAAGGTGGCCTATAGCACAGTACACTCAAACATAATCCAATCTAAAAAGTCCCAACATTCTTTATATTCTCATATATTCCCATGAACACTGTTCTAAAAGCTCAAGTAAATAGGCAAATATTGTTACCAGAAACTATGGGGCTGTACTAACAGCACATAATCACTTGCTTCTCTCATCAGAATTAACTGTGAAATTACTTGTAGAATTTCCAAATGGCTTGTGGATTCTTGCTTCAAAATGTGTTGACATTTTCAAGTAAATTGGCATCTTATTTGAATAGAGTGGTTGGTCATTTATTATGGGCAGATGGAAGTGACATCACTGTGTTATGGTTTATAGTCAACTCAAACCTTTTTCTGTCCTGATTTTTGAAGCCTAATTGATATAGCGTAGAGGACTGCTTACATCCATTCATTTGAAATATATTGTCAATTTACTATTTTATTGCACTGTTTAAATGATCTTGTAGTGATCCTAGTATGTTTGAATAACCAAATAATTGCTAGCTACTTCTCTGGTAAACTGAGGAGGGAGAAAACAAAAACATACAAAAGATGCAAAAACGGATGGATCACATAAGAATGTAGTTTGATTTTTCCTCATATTTGGTGATAAATTGTGAACTGAGCCTACAAACTTAAAGAAGTTAATGTTACCCAGTTCAGAGTTCAAATGACATTGCTTATTTTAAAGTTGGCTGAATCCGATGAACTTCCTACATGCAAGGTGTCAGCTTTTCTGTTCCCAGACAGTCTGTAGCGAGGTTACTTCCCAGAGGGCCCATACATATACACACACAAACACACACTACAGGCATAGCCAGCCTTTGTGGGCACCTACATAAACACATGGTGCTCATAAGCATGAATAACTTGAGCCAGACAAGCATATTGACCAATAGCTTGCTTACATGTGTCAGGTCTCCTTTATTCCTTGACTCCTCTCTGTTTTGCTGGTCTTGTTTCTTGTTAATCAACCTTGATCCCTCCTTATCCACTCATGTCTTCCCAAAATTAACAGCTTGCATATAACTACTTCTACTTCATAGCTCCCAGTTGTGCTCCCAGTAGCACCATCGTCTTTGCAAGGGTCTGCTCCCCAAAAGGTCCCTATTGCACCCCTTTAATTATCCACAAGGTTTATCCATCTCTGCCCTGACTCTCCCTTAACTATCTGTGAAATCGGGCCATTCCTCTCAGCCTGATTTGCAACTTTTGTCAGATTCTCACTCTGTTATTCAATATGTCCAGCAATTTCTATCATGTTCAATAGTCATGTTGTGTTCAGACAGCTAAACCCAACACCAGTGCCTTAACAACTTACCTTAACAACTCAAAGAAACCCACAAAACAAGCAAACAGACATCTGTTGATGAAATATTGCAATGTATTTTTCATGGACAATTCAATATAGTGCCCTATTTAGTAAGTACAACTTCCAGGCTTTTTTTTTCTCCTGAGGCAGTGGGTTGGTTTGTCTTTTTTTTTTTTTTTTTTTTAAACATCCCAGCACCTCTGTACACATGTGACAGAACTGAGATTCTTCAAAATCATTTTCAAGTTCACCTATGCTGTTTCTTTGCACAGGTGTTTTGTACATACAAAAGCCCTGCATGTATCAAGGAACAGGTGTATGAAAATTGCGCCTGCATGAAGGGAGATTTTATTTACTAAAGCTGTACTTAGGTGGCTGCATCCTTGTTAGATTTGTAGGAAATCAGGAGTCCTGGGAAGCAAAGGCTTATTTGTTCAAGACCACTTTTGAAAGAAAAAACAATCATTAAGAAAAGTGTGGCCTCGTGATGTGATAGAAATGTTACAGCCTTGCTCTGCTCTGTCTCAGAAAACATGGTGCTACTGGGGCAGAATAAGATGTTCTTGAACAGAAGATAGAAGAGCAGAAAGAATCAGTTTGACTATGACTTTTCCTGGTGCTATTAGGATGATTTTCAAATAAACTCATGATTAAATTCTTGTGGTTTAGATTGAAGTTATCATCAACAACAGCAATGGAAAGCAAACTCTGAGCTATAACAATGAAATAACTTAGGAGATGCTGCTTATATTTCAAGTTATATAAAAATGGTTACTAAAAACATATCAAAACTTATGAAGACTTCTTGACTATCTATAGCTATCTATAGTTCTTGTCTAGGAGGCATTTTACAGACTTCTAGACATGTTTATATTTCTGGGAAAGGGGTAGTATACTGTATATTATAATTAAGGTAATTTGTTCTGTCACAGAATACCTATTGTCTTACTGTCAGTGAAGTCAAATATATTTTTTAAAATTTATGAGACTATAGTGCTTTATAAGGAGGTTTGTATTTTCATAGGGTGTATGTGACTTCAGTGTTAGGGTACTCCAGGCTAGTCACTGTTGAAAATGTATTAATGTGGATTTGATTTGGAAATACCTTTGATCGGAAAATGGCTGTACAAGTGGCATAGTTTCCATCTGCGCTATGAGCTGTATTGTAATAACACTTTACTCTCTTCAGTAAACTAAGGACATTCAGTTCATCTAACCTAGCCAACTATTCATATTATTTTGTCTAAAATGTTCTGTATATTGGTGTTGTTGATAGTTGGAGGAAATAAGCATTTGCCTTGACAATGGAAACAGATTTTGCTAATAACAGGATTGTTTATAATATTTTAGTTAGTGTTGTATAAGAGCTTCAATGTGAAACGTTGATTAAAAATCTTACTTCATTCTAAAAAGGTTAAAAATATTCTGTGTGACTCATTTATGGTTTGTGGTTTTGTTATCAATATAAACAATAGTAGTGTGATTTTTTGTAGTATCTATTGGCTTTGGAGTTTAGGGTATACTTTATAAGCAAATACATTTTTGCTGGTTAAAAAGCATGAAATTCAGATGTTTAACATTATATGAAGTGCTTATTTTGACAGGAAGAATGTTCTGATGGGCTATGATGCAGACATTTAGATTTCATAATTGTTTTTCAGAGTGACTGGTAATGGAACTGAAAAAAATAGCAGTATCTCTTGATTTCAGCCTAGTTTGAGATGCAGTTATGAAAAGAGTAGTTCTATGATGAGTTTTATACATATGGTAATGGCAATACAGTTAAATTCAAAATATTTGTATGAGTAATCCACCCATTCAGTTTAGTAGTGGTTATGTAAAATATGATTTTATTTATTTATTTATTTATTTTTAATGAGGGAATTAAAAGAGACAAACAAATAGTTAAAATGATCACAAATAGCAGGGAATTTTTGAGAGCACAAGGGAAAAAGAAGTTCCTAAGCAGATTCTTGTTGGAAGTAAAAAGATATTATTTAGAGAGATTATTTTTACAAGTCAAAATTGTATCTAAACATAGAAAAGAGCAAAAACTCAGGAATAATATTGCAGTACTGTATTTAAGTCAAATGAAAACAGGTTTGAGCAGCAACTTAGTGTGGACACAATCCCTCCTCAAAACTTATTCATGTCATGGAGGTGCCACCAGAGGGGAACTAATAGACCAATGAGGTATAAAATTTGAATGCAAGAAAGACACAGCCATAATACATGAAGTTAAACCATTGTGATCATTACTCACTGCATTGTTATTCAGTATACAGGAGCTAGATACCACCTAAGGAGGAGTAAACCTAATGCATATGATGTTTAGTAGAAGAGGTATTTAATCAGGAAGATAGTAATCGATTACCAGAATCTAATAGAACTCATCTGAGACTATTGAAAGAAACCTGAATTTGGTTAATTGGTAACTTCAGTGTTTCATCTACAAATAAAACGAGGCTTGGTATTAGGTAAGCAGCAGATAGCAAAGGAATGTGTTTCTTATTTATTTTTTTTTTTCAATCCCCTAGCCCCTTTCCCCCTACCCTATTTCTTTAAAAGAAGGCAAGAGGGCTCCTAGAAATTTCATAGGGTGCTACAGACTAAATTTTTTTTAAATAATCAGACTGTATTGTATAAAAAGTATATTGCCCATTTTACTTCTAAAAGTGTCTATTAATTAACACTTTTTTTGAAAGCTGACTATTGGACTAGTGTGATGTTTCTGTCTGGTCCTCTAGGGCTATTTTAAGTGGTCTTGTGTCTTTTTATGCTGGTGAAATTTTAACTACGTTTTTCTGTTCATGTGTGGAAAGGTCTTTCCAAGATTGAAAGAGGCTATTAAAAGTTAGACTAGCAAGGGATGTGTCTAATTTCATGTAAAATGTACCCACTAACTGCTAATGAATTAATAATACATCGTTGTTACCAGCATGTATATATAGTACTTCAGAAGGTCCTTTATGGTCTGTATGATAGCTTAATAGGACTTGTGAAAGAATATTAAAATTTGTGAAGAAGAAAACTAATTGCTAGTTTGAGTTCTTAAGTGTTAAAAGTAGCAAAGAAAAATGATGTTTAAAACTGTAATTTTACAATCCATTGGATGGATGTAAGAGAAAAGGAACAGAAAATAACTGAATTGATTTGGCCAAAGAGAGCACAATAGGGGATCATTGAGTATAGAGTGTCAAAAGCACAGCAATTGAGGCATTGATCTACTTGGGGAAAAGCCAGAGGGCAGAGGCCAGAATTAGCTTTGAGTATTTAGTAGGTTTTGAAGTGGGATGTTTTGTTATTTTCTTAGCATTAGGTGGGAGGAATGAGAAGGTCCTATCCAGAGAAGGCTATAATTTGATGATGAGGATGCATCATCGAAACTGTATTTAAATTGTCTCAGACAGAAAAGGCAAGTGAATTTACATCTTCCATTTCACAGGTGAGTGTTCCTGGATTGTACTTTGGTGTAAAATAGGTTTTCTTTCTTCTCCAACTGTATTCTACAACAGAATCATTACCTCCTAGTTACTGAAAGAAAAGCAGTTGGCACTTACACTCATTCTGACACCTGCTTTACTGAAGGTATACCAGGCAAGTGATGTTTTTTTATATATTTTGCTTTTTCTTAGTCTTCCTGTTGGATATTCCTAGGCAACTTCCCAACTGGTGTGCAAGATATTTTTTGTACCTTTTAAAATGTCTAGCTTTGTCCTTGGAGTCCTGTCAGAAGTTCCTAACTTTCAGACTTCAGACTAAGCAGCTAAAATTTAAAATGAAAAGTAACTCGTAGATATACAAGGCTTTTACTACAACTAATCCTTCTCAAACTATTGAAAATATCTGAAAACATACATGAAAATTTAACTGCACACTGATGTCAAATCAGCAAGGAGTTGAGACATGGGAGTTAATTGCGTAAATAGTTTTTTTCTTATTCTAGTGCTGTTCTCTGGGAATCTATTCAAGTCTCAAAGAAAGAACAGTTTAATAAGAATCCTTTGGTTGCAATGACCAGTGAGGACTTGCACTTTCATGGATTAACTTCCTAACTGGGCCAGTTTTTTTCCTATTCTATTTTATTTTATTTTATTTTATTTTATTTTATTTTATTTTATTTTATTTTATTTTATTTTATTTTATTTAAATGAATCTTTTAATCAAATGTATTTAGGTGTTATGACAGGATGTTGAATAATTCCTAGAAAATCAATCCTCATCTATTAGATCTAGATGAGATCTATTTGATCCTCAACCAATTATCAGAGCTTTTAACTGCTGTCGTATCCCTTGCTTGGACTAGAAAATGTGGAACTTGCTTCTGAGTCATTTCTGCACAGAGCATATCAAGGCTATCATGCTGAAAACACACCAACCATCTGACTGAGAAGTCTGATATGTCGTTTGTCTTGAATCATACCTTGCTTTTTTCTGCAACAAAGAAAATAGATTTGCAACAGCTAGGAGCATAGCAAACCTCAGTGGTTTTCTAAATATTTTTGAGACAGACATTGCAGTAAGCTCTTTAAAGGAGTAGGAAAGTTAAAGCTTATCCTGGCTTGTGCCAGGAGATTTAGGCTGTATTCCCAGTCCTTTTTTCTGTCTTTTTACTTTATATGCAGGGACAACTTATCCTCCCTGCTTGTTTCGCACACATTGCTGATGTGTCTGTGCTTTTGGCTGCATAATTGAGATATTGCTTATGTATTAGGTGATCTGTGAATCTGAGTTACAAAAGATGCATGATCATTGCAGTTTATAGTACAAAACTTACCTGAGTTACAGATTTTTTTTTTCCCCTAACCTCTGGGAAACAATAGATCCTGGTCTCCACTGTCTTTGTAGGCAAGTTCTGGGGTGTTCCCTGGGTTAACAGGGATACTGTCCAGAGTGTCTAGTTCTGACATACCTTAGAAAAAGTGCTTAGCTGTTTTAAAGGGGGAATAGTCTGTAGCTATTACTATAAATATATAACAGTTAAAATAAGGTCTGTAACAACAGCTTTAGGTAACTTTAAAAATCTCTTTGTAGACATGCTTTCTGTTTTTTCTTTTAATTGAAAGACTAAAAAGTTTTTACAATCCTAATTGGTTCATTCTTTAAAGAGAGATTTTTGAAAAATAATATTCCTGTCACTAGGACAGTATTGTAAACAGAAAGTATTCATACTGCCAAGTGACAGAGAATGCAAGAGTTGCTTTTGAACTGAATGGAGTTCTTTTGATCTAGTTTATACTGTGAAATGTTTTTAAATGTTATGTACTTTTCCACACTATACAAATAGAAAAAAGAGTATGTAAAAATATACAGCTTTAAAATAAGTAGTATGTTTACTTGCAGATTTTCCTTTGTATGCCCCAGAGTGCAAAGATTTCTTTTTTAACCTAGTGAAATTCAACAAGTGTTGAATTGAAATTGTATTTATAGTAGAAAACCTATTTCAGAAACTACTTGCCTCAAAAGAATAAGCATGTTAATTTTAACTAGTCACAGTCAGCTAATTTATTACAAAAGTAAAACAGAAATGTTAGTTTATTAATGTACTATCTGCTGCCTTCCAGGCAAACGAAAATAGTTTTGTTCTCTCCTAGTACATCTATTTTGGAATTGCCACTGCCATTGCATTCTGAATTCTAACAAAGTCTACAGAGAGGTTTACTCTAAGACCAATTCATCCACTATTTGAAAATATTGATATATATATTTATGCTATGTTAAGGAACAAAGATGAATTTGTTTTATCATGCAGTGGTTCGTAGTATGGCCTAACAGTCTGTTTTCAGAATGTGCAACTTTCAGGCTATGCTCTGTTCACTGTCATTACTGGCTGTATGTGATAAGGACAGCTTAAAATAGGCACTGAAGTAGTTGAAAAATATAGAACTTTGTTGTAAGAGTAGTATGGAGAAGGTACTGGGTGCTGATGGGCATTCAGTAGTGGTGGTGTAGAAAACTGAAGTGGAGCAGGTAAAATATCACAATCTGCTGAGGCTTCTCAATACAGACATTCTTATGAGTTTTGACAATGCTGTTAAACAAAACCTGTCCTGCTTCAAGCTGGATGTCTAATTATGATTTTGGCAAAGGGTGGGAGCCAAATCACTGAGTTGAGCTTCTTTGTCCTGATTTTTTTTTTCCTTGCATTAATAGTTTGCTTTTTTTTATTATTTTCCTGTCTCCATGGAGCGGGGATACAACACTCTCTTCTATGAAATTTCTTAATTCCTAGTTCTATGCTATAGTGTAATAAGAACCATAAAGCTATTGCATATCGACCTCTTTCTTATAAATCTGAGATACACGCAGTTACCAAAAGAAGACAGTAAAATTTTATATTCTACTTTAGATATCTTTTACATTCAAATAATGATTAAAAATCATAAGCAAAACCCTGACAGTCTCCAAACCCCTTCTGCTAAGAAAAGCTCATTTGTAACATAAGGCAGACTAACTTTTGTCTTCATTGCTTGACTGGAGTTTTAGCATCTGTATCATTGGCCTGAAGGCCTTATCCTTTCCAGGAACAGTCTTCAGACTCTAGCTGCTTTATGTAGCTGGATTAGGATGAAACAGATGGCTGGTTGCAAAAGAGAAAATAAAAATGCATAGAAATATTCTAAATGCTCTACTGCTTCTTGTCTTTTTTAACATAGGTCATTTTGTGATTTTTCCTATCCAAATCCTTGCTGAAGATAAAAATGTGCTGTTGGTTGTAAAACTCTTAATTCCCCACCCTTAATGGCCTGATGAAAGATTGATTAATCCTTATGCAAGTTACAACATTAACATGAAGTCCACAGAGGCAGAAGGAAACCAGAAAAACCTAAAAAAGGAAGATCAACAACTTCTGATTAAACAACATGTTTTTTTAATTTTGTCTTGACTTAGTAGATGAGTTCAAATCGCTGGATTTCAAATAAAATCTCTGCCACACAGTTCATGTAGCAAATGTCTGATGCAAGTTGATATTCAGCATAGAGGTTTATTGTCCCAGGGAGCTGTTTACTAGTTTGAGGTGACCCAGCTCTTTTGATCCTTAAGGGATAGAGTTCTTATTTTTAATGAGCTTGAAGATCTTTATGCTTAATTGATTAGGTAGATTTTTAAAGTATACTGCATGAATTGCTTAGCTTGAAAAGTTACTTCTGTCTGTGGTCCAGGATGTTTTCCAGTATAACCATGAAGGATGCAGAACTTTGTTGTCTGATAGTGTTTTCTTTTTTCGCTTTTCTTCTGATTACCATCTCCTGTTTTATCCCTGGGCCTTCTGATCCATTTTTATTTTAAAATATTAATTTGATGGATTATTTACATGCCAGATTATCAATTCAAAAGGTGAGTCGATAGAAGACTGATGAACCTGGTCCTGCACTGAATATACTAAAAGACATTTTCTACATAGTCGTATTTATTCATGATTACCAGGTAGTGTGCTTACCATCTCATCTTCTAAGATCTCCTGATATATGCAGGTGAGAATACTTTGCTGTCTGTGGTTTTCCACAATATTGGTATTTTGTTTTGAAGACTGTGGTACTTGCATTAACAGTATGTATTAGACTTCTACTGTTCCTTGGGAAATGGAAAATGATGCAAAATGAAGAACTTTCACTGTGGCTGATTTCACTGTTTTGGAGGTCAGCTGGCTCCCAGATTTGAATTTATATTTGAAACTTAAGATAGCAAATATTGATATTTTGCTCTGTGGTCCAGGGGATAAAGCAAAATGGTTGGGTCTTATCTGAGCTGCTCCAGGTCAATCATGACTAATCCTGCTGAAATCAATGAGGTTAGAGTAGTATAAAATCAGTGCTGAGTGTGTCTCGGAGTAACAACACTCTTTAGAACTGAACACTGTTGGTGGTATTTCTGCAGCCTAGTATTTTATCTTCTGCTGTGACCTGGAGCATCACTGCAGTCTCTGCACACCCCTGTGTAGGAGCTCTATACCTGGGTAAATACTAACTAAATCATTTTGAAAAGTAGTTGACAGAAGGCCTTGTTCATAACCCTTATACCACTGTGCTATAACCAGAGATATAAATAACCCACCTCCTCTCTGACTGCCTGCTGGAATGTTTGGAGAAGCAGACTTTCCCTTTCTTTTTCTTAACAAGCATAATTTCTTGTATGTAATGTGGATAATGAAGGTGAGGATATTAAGCTTTATTTGAAATAATTACTGTTAGTTAACATTTTAACTGTTTTAGATTTCTACAATGGTATAAATTTGATAAAATTTCTCTTAAACAGCAGATAAGTGGTCATGCTGCTTCAAAATAATTTTTTTTGCTTAGAAATAAATATTTCTAAGAGAAGAACTGTCACCTAAAAGCTACATTGCCAGCAAGATCATCTCAATAGGCACTAAAACATTATTGAGACTTGTTCAAGATCGTGGTTTAATCCTGTATTTATTTATTTTATTTTGATCCTAGAAATTACAAAGCAGAGTTTACAGAGAGCTCTTAGAGGGCCTGGATTGGTAGATTAAATGCCAACCTAGGCAATGCTTTCCAAGAAGTTTCAAGGAGTGGATCAAATAATGTCCTTTGTGCTTGTGAGACTGCTGTTTGAGTTTATAGTTTCATCGAGCTAATACTGCTCTAGAATATAACTGTCCCTTTTAGCAGAGAAAAAGAGGTCACTTTCTCAGAGCCTATGGACAATTTCCCTGTTGCAAAACATTTATTCCACTTGAAAATCTGCTAGATGCTCTGCAAAAGGTAGTTTGAAGATTTTGAGTGTTAAAAGAACTCATGCTTTCTTGGGATTTAATTTTTGAAAATCTGTCAAGATATCTGTGACCTTTATAGAAAACTCTAAAGGTCAACCCATCCTGACTCATTTTATGTACAACAACTGATATTGTAGGTTAACATGCGTACCTATTCTGAAAGAACTCAAGATTAACTCAAGAAACACACGGTAGCTCCAGTGTATCTTGTAACCTCCAGGCTTGATATGTGTACCATTGTTTTTTTACTTCCGTAAATCCTTATTTTTTTTACATATGATATCAAAAGCCTTCCAAATACCAATTTCTTAATGGTTTGAGAAAGTATATTGAAGGGAGACTAGTTGCTTCAGCTCATTGAGAAGGTTATAGAAAAACATTTCTGTCTTGTCAAATGTCACATTTTCCATCACAATGTTTTCATGATGAAAATATCTTTTACATGTCCCATGAAAATAACATGGTTCTAAGGATCTTGGTAAATTAAATCCAGTCTTTCATTTCCAATGTTGTGATCAAACAGTTGCTGTTGTTTCCACCTGAAATTGATGAAATTGGGTTTTAATTAATGAAGTTAACTCTAGTAAGGCAGAGATAGAGATGCTTGTGCATATCAGTAAAGCTCCTGGCATGTTAGGAGAAGACAAGGACTGTAACACCCCTGAATGAGAGGACAAGTTGATTTTCTGGCAGTCCCTAAATGGAAGCTCCTTCCCAAAGATGTGTTAAATTGCAATGTATGCCTTCAAGATGAGAATCCTTACTGGTATATAACTCTTTCAGGCATATCTGCATATTCACATAGTTGCTATAGGAACATGATTTTAGAGAATAAACTGAGAACTTAATTTACAGTACTTCCTGATGAATGAGATGTACTTTAATGCTTCACATCTTGATGCCATCTGGACTATAGTTCATTATTATTCCACTATGCCATATAGGTGTCTTCTAAAATATACTTTTAATTATGCTTCAGCAATAAATACTGAGTACAATAAACTATTTGAGTGCTGAAGGAAGTGCTGCTCTGCAGAGGATGGGTCATTCACAGCAATAAGTAGAAGGCTTAGTAATGGGTCTCTCAATTTCTGCAAAAATCCATAAGCATGAATGCAATTTACATAAAACTTCAAATAAGAATTCTGGGAATTGACTGTACCAAATTCTATTTTAAGCATAATAGCCTTTTTAATTTAGGCTTCTGGTGGAAGATGATGCCTGACTGCAGTGTTGTTTCAAAGTTGATGAACCTTTCCTTTGCTTATATTGCCTGAGAAATGTCAGCAATGACTCTAGTCCCTGGTGTTCAAATAGTACTCCTGTTGTTCAAACGTAATTGCTGATACTGAGAAATGCTGAACCAGTTAGTCATCAAGAGGATGATTTGGGATTACATATTTAGATAGAGGAAAAAAAAAATAGGCAAAGAAGACTAATTCAGTGAAAGATGTAAGGTGAGAGTAATGATAGATTTAATGAACTGAGAAGTTAATAGGCTTTAGAAAAACACAGTAAAAACTTAGAAGTGAAATGCACCAAAATGTTAATGTTTTTTTTTGTTACAAAGAAATGTTCTCTAGGTGATACAGACTGCTACCAAAGCTTTATGTTAGTTTCCTCTAAGCATCACTGCCTCATTGCATTCTTTTTGTTTTGTGTTGTTTTTTGTTAGAGACAAGGAGTGTTATATATCAGACAAAATTATGTAATCCGTGTCTTATCTTTTGACTGACATCTAGGCCTTTAGATATGGAGTATATGTATGTGTTGCAGATTCATCCTGCATAAAATCTCCAGAGACTCAATCTTTCCTCTTCTTCCACACAACTTCCCCCCTGAGTCTCGTTATTTTGAGATATAATAGAGATATAAGGCTTTTCAGTTAAAGGAAGCTTATTTAAACTGTTTATAGTTTCTCATTTTTTTTTGATATTAGGTGGTTTTTTTTTAATTTTAGATTTGGTTGTTGTTGTTGTTTAAGTCTCTTGTAGTGCCAGAACCCCATTTCATTGTAAATAATGACATGACGGGGTGGAACCAAGAACTTAAAATGAATTTGTTTTCATCAAGTAGGAGCAAGGATTTTTGATGTATGTGATGGTTTAACCTGACAGGCAGCTAAACACCACACATCTGTTCGCACACTTCCCCCCAGTGGGATGGGAAAGATAACTGGATAAAAAGGTAAAGCCTGTGGGTTGAGATCAAAGTGGATTAATAGGACAGAAAATCGAGAGAAAATAATAATAATAATAACAATAATGGTAAAAAACTATACAAAACAAGTAGTGTACAATGCAATTGCTCACCACCAGCTCAGCGATGCTCAGCCCATATCCAAGTGGCAGCAGCACCCCCCTGGCTAATTCCCTGCTGTTTTTTGTTCAGTATGACATCATATGGTATGAAATATCCCTTTGGCCAGCTTGGGTCATCTGTCCTGGCTGTGTTGTCCCCTTCCAGCTTCTTGTGCACCTTGAACTTCCTCATTGGCAGGGCAGTATGAGAAACTGAGAAGTCCTTGACTTAGTGTAAGGAGTGCTCAGCAACAACTAAAACATCAGCGTGTTATCAACATTATTCTCATCCTAAACCCGAAACACAGAACTACACTGGCTACTAGGAAGAAAATTAACTCTATCCCAGCTGCAACCATGGCAGTGAGAGTGTATGTATTACAGACATGCCAGAAACAAAAAGAGATGAGACTAACAGAGAAATAAAATATGGTTTATTAGAACAATGATCATAACAAAGTTTTCTCCAAATCCTCCCGCCCTCTGCCTTCCCCCGGTATGATAAGACATTAAGTCCCAGGAGGCAAGAATAATATGCAGAAAATTTCATGAGTTATAGAAATAGAAAAACATCTACATTAAATAGTTAAGTCTGTTCAAAGTAAAGTTGATGTATTTTACCTCAGCAGTACTGATAGTTTACATCAGAAAAGCTTGCGATGTTTTTGTTCATATATCTTAACCACTTGTCCTCTGAAAATTTATCATTTAATCTGATTATTTAAAACATTGTTTCTATTATAAAATGGGCTTAACTTGACACTATATTTGTATATTGCATGAGGATACTCAGTGCAAAGTTAGATGAAATTAGGTGCAAATATGCATGATTTCAGAATATAGGACAAATATTTCACACAGTATTATATATGTCCAATCACTTATTGAATTGATGATGTGTATTCTGCGTAAAGTATAATTCAGGTTAATATAAAAATGTTTCCAGTGTGAAAATTCTTTTCAGGAAAGTAGTCACAACATTACATTAGGCTTCTAATAATGAAAGATAACCTAACGAAATAAAGAGAAACTACTGAAATATAGGAATTTATTCTACTTATTAGTGGAATAGTATTTAATAAAACATTTTACACCTGCATTGTAATAAAAATCCATATTCTTATTCATGATTTGAAAATATTTTTAGACACTTTGTTGTGGACAAAAAGGATGCACCTTCTTTTACACAATCACATTTGCAGTTATTTAATACATTTCTATTGTATTCTGTGGGAAGAAAACTTGTGTGATGACTGCAGCATGAAGTGTAAGACTATAGGATTTTTACCTGACTCATTTTCAATGTGAATTATTCACAGAGAGTCAAACTTACTTCTGTGTGACAGTGTATATTCAGGAATGTTGGAGCACCCACAAATTTTCAAATGGCCATCTGTTGCTTAGAATTTATTTCAGATCTTACCTATAATACTTGTTTAATACTATGTAGGTGTGGTGCCATGATACCTATTATTGGATATGCTATTGTGACAGGAATGAGAGTTTTCCAGAGCGACAAAGTGCATTTGTGTAAATATTGTTCTATAGTGATTCTCCAGAGAAGTGTGGTTTGGTGTGTGGTTTGGTGGTGGTGGTGTTGTTGTTTTTTTTTCCCTGACCCACAAAAGCCAGGTTTAGAAGAATAAAACTGGAATAATTACCTTCCTAAATATAGAAAACTGAAAGTGATCATGTCAGGGAGAGAAGAAATAAAAAAAAGGAGGGTTATAAAAATCCACCCAGTGTTCTGGCATGTGGGGTCTTAAGACAGTTCAGTGACTCTCTGACCTAAAAGAAATTCTGTGGACTCCTCTCTGCTAAGTGAGATGTTTCTTGTCTGAGTCTTGGTTATCTGTTTCACATGTTGCTCAACAGTAATCTTATTCTCTTTGCTTAGACTGTATCTTGAAGCTTTTTGGTGCTACACTCTTACCTTTTTCTTTGCCTGTTACCCCCTTCAAAGTATTTCCACCATAAACATGCTCAGCTGCTCCTTGGTGAAAGACCAGACTTCCTGTGCCATCCATTTTTTTCAATGGATATTACTTGAGCTATACAGTCTGTTAAAGGCACATGTCATAAAGGAAGAACACATCAATAAAACACTATCTCTTACATATAAGCATATTCTTTTAATTTCAGTATTTTAATACCATTACGTGAATCATACCACTAAACAGAATAAAAATATTCTGTTTCAGTTTCTTAGGGACTTTACGGTAGCATTATTAAGTTACATGAAAACCCTTTCAGCTATAATGAAACTCTAACAATTGTTTAAACTTTTATGAAGTAAGCTGATCTCAAACTGAAATAATCTGAATGAGTATTCTAGCTACCTCTGGTTATGTAATAAAAGCATCAGGCCAGACATATTTCCCCCTGGTATTAGAAGGGTAATATGAGTGGGGAATTTCTGTTTATAAAAGCTGTCTTTCCTACATTTCCTTTCAAGTCTGTTGTTCTGCTATTTTTGCTTTTTCTGATTCATTATTATTTTCACCCTTTTCTTTGAGTTCTTCTTTTACAGAAGAGATTGCTCAAAGCTGTTTCAGAGGAAGATGTTTGACTTATTTGGGTGTTTCTCACTTCTCATATTATTCACTTTCTCAGCTAGTCTGTGTTGTGCAGCCACTGTTTCTTTCTTTCCTGGTGGCTTTTATGTCACATACCTGCCCACTTAATCTGCAGCTGATTCTGTCCACTTCAGCTGGAGAGGCAGGTAAGCAGCTGTTACTTAGCTGAACTGTCAAATAAGGATTATACCTTAGTCCTGGCATGACAGTCAGGGCTAAAGTCAGTCCAGTCTTTTGATGAAAGAGACTGACATTTGCATTTTAAAGATTTGATTAAACTAGGAGTTTCAAAGGCACTCTGCACTGACCTGGCTAATATTTGACGTTGTTTTTTATTTTTTTTTTTTTCTTTACCTATGGACTTTATTAAATTTCGTTAGTGCAAGTGTTGGTGATAAACTTTCTATGTATGGGGGTGATCCCCGAAAGGCAGTGTTTTTCACAGCCTTTTTCTCAAGGAAATACAGAAGACAATAAGCAGTACTCTTCCACATTCCAGTGTTCTTTTGTGGATCTTTTCTAGATCTAATTTCTGCAAATGTGAAATTCCCCCATACAGCTACTTTCTTTTTCTATATATCTGATTTGGGCAGAAGACTGGTGGTGAAGGAGAGTAGTACCAATCTGTGTTGACATAGGTAGATACTGTATCTGGAGGAAACAAGAGTTGCTGTTCCCTGATTGATCTTGCTGAGGAGATAAGATGCTGTGATATAAACATCCAGGTGTATTCACCCAGACATATTGTGCAAGGATAAACAAATAGGTACCTACACTCTGACCTAAAATCTAGATGCAACCTGTAAGAATGTCACAGAAGTTGAATCAAGAGCAAAACAGACTGATTGCACAGTATGTGCCAGGTACAAAAGCAAATGTTGTACATCTGAAGAAATAAAATACTCCTGTCTTTCTAATATTGTCCCTAGCCAAAGTGATCCTCAATAGCTAACAACTTAAGTATCACTGGATGTGTGGTCTGGTAGGTGTATGTTACTGTGGCTTAGTTCAACAGCAATATACATAGAAGAGTCACAAATCTCTTACAATCCCTTGTGTTATTACACGGAGCATCCTAAAATGCACTATAATATATTCTGCTTTCAGAAAATGGATAGATACTAGGTGCTTTATCAATACTTAAGGGACATCCTATTGTGTAAGACAGGACAGTTTGCCATAGATCCATATTTTATGCAGTTTTGGCTTCTTGGCTTGTACTTTTTTTTTTTTTTTTTTTTTTTTACACTTAGTCAGGTGACGGGGTTGCATGGAGATTTGTTGAATAACATTCATCTAGTTATTAATAGACCTTGAAAAATATTTATGGCTTCTGGAACCATTCAGTTATTTTCTTTGGCAGAGAATCTCTTAATGAAAATTAATATCATAAAGGGCATGATTTAATTCTTACTCAGTTCATTTAGTGCTTTCTGAAGACTGTGTTTGTGGTTCAAAAAGCCACTTTACTGTTTGCTCTTTATTAGATTACTGGGCTTACTTTTAAGTGATACTTCCATTAAAAGAACTGACATTAGCTGTGTGTACACCTGTCTGGATGATTTATGATCACTTGTTCATGTATGTGTGTAATACAGATAGATATAAAAACAATTACATACATTTGAATAAAATAATGATCTGTTTTTCAAGATTTTATTTTGAAATATTATTTTACTTGCTACATCTAATCTTGACAATTCTGCTTGCCTTTTCTTTAATGTATTGCCTCTATTCCTCCCTTCTTTTTCCAGTTGCTGTGTCTTAGCTTCCAAGTCATTACAGTAACACGATTGGTTATTTTGGGCCCTAGAGGTTGATGTCCTTGATGTACTCATGCCTGCTGATAACCTTAGTTATAGTAGAACGGATAAAGAGCCATTTTAGCTCTTTGCTATGATCCTTGATCCAATAGCATGATAGGTGGCTAGGTTAGATTTTATTTTGTATTTAGCAAAGCTAATAAATAAGATCTTGGTACTAGTGTATCAGGGGGTGTGTTAACTGCTGATTACTTTTGGGAGAAATCTAGAAACTGGAATGACTACCCAGATGGACACTGAAGACTTGAAGATGCATTAAGATACATTTATAAATTATGTCCTAATTCCAGCTAGTGATTCAGACTGGGATGATAATTTAAGCTCTCTGTCCCACATAACTGATTATCTTACACCTGTTAAGATCACTGAATATTGCAAAAATGACTGCCTTAAGATCCTAGAAATTGCCATAAATTTACCAAAAAGTCACACGTGGTAACTTCTGAATTGACAATTGGCAGTTCATAATGACTTAAAACACAGAGAGACTGTTACTGTGGATTAAAGGCAACTCCTTCCTTTTGGGTCCAGAATGCGGGGATATAATGGACATAACTGAGACGGGAATGTGACCTGATCGCTTTTCCCAGTCCTGGTAAACAACAACGGAAGTGGATCAGTAGATAGACAATTAAGATCAAACATCTAACTTAAATTGGAGATCAACTCTAAAACGCTATTTTCAGATACTAACCAAAACAAGCCTTAATAGACCAATAGTCTAATAGGCTGTTCAAATAATAGATTAATTAAAATAAAAATTAACATAACCACAAGTAATGTTGCAAAATGAATGAAAACAATAATATATTTTGCTGCATCAACTAAAATATACAAAATGAGTGATGACTTCATCATCTTTGATGGAGTTAACGCAGTAAGCAACACTTAGTAGGGGTAATTGTTTCCTGCAGTAATAACTAAACAAAGATGTGTCTACTTAGTGTTCAGATTGTTTTTTGGAAGCATGACAACATCTTTTTTTTTGTATTACATCTTGCAAAGAGGTTTTTTTGTTTTGTTTTTTGTTTGCATGTTTGTTTGTTTATACTTGAACTTAACAAAGGCATGAAGTGAAAAAAAGAATTAGCAAGCTGGAAAAAGCTACAGTTCATATTGAAAACATAATTTGTCTCGATTCATTGCTTTATAGTCTCTTTAGGTCAGAATTTACAGGAGCCTATAGAAAGAATAAGTCAGATAGGAATTCTCATTAGAAAGATGATGTATATAATCTGTCTCCTGGACTCTGGCTCACTGACATCTACCTTGAACATGAGGATTTATTTTCGGTTTGAAGTTTGGTTTTACTAATAAAATCTCTAGATCTTGATTTGTTTGATTCTTTGACTTTTGTAATGTTGTAGGTCAAGCAGATGGTCTTTTCCAGTTTGAGAAATATGGGAAAACTTACAGTTGCCAAAGGAGAGTGTTCAACTCATGAGAATACTTGTTACATAATGGCTGTGATTTTTAGAAATGGTGATGTTGAAACCTGACAATAGACATGTTGTGGAAAAACACATGTTTTTGCAAGCTTGAATTATGGTACAGCTTAAAGAAATTTTAGAAAAGTGACAGAAATGTCCAAACGTTTGAATCTCTGTAGATTTTCTGTAATAGCACCAAGGGCTTGTGTTTGTCACAACATTAACACAAAAAAAATTATAACTACTATTTCTCCTTACTGCAAATGCAGTCAAACCACCTCCATCACTGGAGTGTGATTTTGATTCCAATTCAAATTTTTTTGCCTGTGACTTGTTAGTGCAAATTATTGTACATCAATGTAACCTTAAGTATTATGGACATATCAATTATGAGAGGCAATAGAATGACAAATATCTATTCAGGTGGCATATAATTCTTGCCATAATTTAGGAGGAAATTTCTCAGATAGTTCTACTATAGAGATGTAAGCAGAAAAGAATTGTGAGCCTGTAATTTCAGTGTTATTTTTGCACTAGCTAACCTAGCCACTCACCAGGTCACAAATGAGTCTAGCTGGCATGTAACAACTGCAATTAACACCACAGCAGGTGTTTAAATCCATATAATTTACTTTATGCTTATAGAAGGTGTGAAAGACGAGGACTGAGGATTTGGACAGGCAGGAATTCTCAAGTGATTAGGTGCAGTAATTTATCTTTAAAACAGAGATGCAAATAAAGTAACAAAAATTAATGAAATTCGGTCTTGCACTGGGTTTTGGGTAATAGTACCAGCATGTCCTGAAGTCTAGGAGCTCCCCAAGTGGCTAAGGATCATATTAAAATTATGAATGTCAAACCTCTGCTCCTGATCCTCAGATATTTTTGTAATACTTCTGCCCTTCTTATCCCTCTCTTGCACTGAAGCCCATTCACCACCCTCTTGGCCTTTTATTTTAGGACTATTTCAGTGTATATGTAAATGGATTGCTTTTTTGCTCCTTTTGTGATAGGAGATTTGGTTTAATAGTTGAAATAATAGTGCTTTGGCACATGGCCCGTGTCTCTGATTTTCTCTTTTCACAGTGCATGACACTGCAGGTCATGAATTTCTAGGCAGTATGATGGTATTACTACAAAAATGGTGTGGTTCCCTTCAACTTTCCATGTAATTAGCATTTCTAGTTGCATAGGAATTTAACAATATTATATACTTCTTCAAATGCTGTACAGGGACTTTAGAAAAAAGATCAAATAAATAGTATGGTATCTCAATCAATATTTATTATAGAAAGTTATGCATATGCTCAAGCACATATGCTGCATATGTACATATGTTACACACACTGGAAGTGGGAATCATCATGTTCTGCTAATTAGTAGACAAGATGCTGCTCACATTATAGTTTTGTGAAAATGCAAATATTGAGTGTCCCCCCCTTTTTTTTTTTCCACAGGTTATGCCATCTGGCTTCACTTTTATTCAGTGCATGATTAGCATTAACTTTTAATTCTCTTCCTGTGCAAACTGCCTAAATTAACTCATTTATTTCCTATGTCTTCTAAATTGTTAGCCTAATTAAGAGCTCAGTTAGCAGAACACTGCGTGTTAATCACATGGTCTCTTTTAATAACATGCTAATTTATTAGGTTAAAATGACCCTGTAACACTTCAAAAATGGAACTTCCATAGTGTTTCTATTCATAATATCCAAATTTTCAGAATTATCAGCAGATATCATCATCCAGCCTTCTTACTGACTTAAATATATGGCATCAGTGCTCAATGATGGAAACTTAATTTTCTTCATGGTAATATTCCATTCAATGTCTCTTCTTTGAGGCTGCGTCAGCTACATAAGTGATTGTGCCACTGTACTCAGGACTGGTGAGGCCACACCTTAAATATTGTGTTTAGTTTGGGCCCCATCATCATAAGAAGGACATTGAGGTGCTGGAGAGAGTGCAGAGGAGGGCAATGAGGCTGGTGAGGGGCCTGGAGCACAAGTCTGATGTGGAGCGGCTGTGTGAGCTGGTGCTGTTTTGCCTTGAGAAAATAAGACTGAGAGGAGACCTTATCGCTGTCTACAGCTACCTCAAAGGATGTTGTAGCATGGAAGGTGTTGGTCTCTTCTCCCAATTAGCAAGTGATAGGACAAGAGTAAATGGCCTCAAGGTGTGCAAGGGGAGGTTTAGGTTGAATACCAGGAAAAAGTTATTCTCAGAAAGGCTTGTCAGGCATTGGAACAGGCTGTCCAGAGAAGTGGTGGAGTCACCATCCCTGGAGGTGTTTAAAAGACATTTAGATGAGGTTCTTAGGGACATGGATTAGTGCTAGAGTTAGGTTAGGTTATGGTTGGACTCAATGATCCTGAGGATCTCTTCTAACTGAAATTATTCTATGATGTGGATGTGCTGTTTCTTGATTTCAGTAAAGCATTTGACACCATCCCCCACAGTATCCTCGCAGCTAAACTGAGGAAATGTGGACTGAATGATCAGGTAGTGAGATGGACTGTGAATTGGCTGAAGGAAAGAAGCCAGAGAGTTGTGGTCAATGGGATGGAGTCTAATTGGAGGGCTGTATCTAGTGGAGTCCCTCAAGACTCGGTACTGGGACCAGTATTATTCAATATATTCATCAATGATTTGGATGAGGAAACAGAGTACGCTGTCAGCAAGTTTGCTGATGATGCAAAACTGGGAGGAGTGGCTGACACGCCAGAAGGCTGAGCTGCCATCCAGTGAGACCTGGACAGACTGGAGAGTTGGACAGGGAAAAATTTAGTGAAATATAACAAGGGCAAGTGTACAGTCTTGCATCTGGGCAAGAACAACTTCAGGTACCAGTATAAGTTGGGGAATGACCTGTTTGAGAGCAGTGTGTCAGGAGGAGGAGTCAGGCTCTTCTCAGTGATACCCAATGATAAGACAAGGGGAAATGGGTGCAAACTGGAACATAGGAGGTTCCACTTAAATATGAGAAGAAGCTTCTTCACCGTGAGGGTGACACAACTCTGGAACAGGCTGCCCAGAGAGGTTGTGGAGTCTCCTTCTCTGGAGACATTCAAAACCCACCTGGACGCCTTCCTGTGTAATCTCATCTAGGTGTTCCTGTTCTGGACTAGATGATCTTTCAAGGTACCTTCCAATCCCTAACATTCTGTGATTCTGTGATAATACTGGAAGTACATGATTTAATTAAAAAAAAAAAAAAAGGATTATCAAGAACAACATTTATTGCATTATTAATTGAGAAGAACGGTCACATAAAGTCTGTTTTTTTCTCTCCATTGTGCCTCCATCTCAGTAAGATAATGTTGTTGTGTGAATTGAAGGGTTCCACTAGAAACAGTTGTCCTGACCATGCACTTAAACATGCAGATATGCTTTAGATACCTTGATATTTCAAGACTAATTTGTAATTATAGAACTGAAGTTGTTAGGAAAGCAGAGTAATTGCACTGACTGAACTGGTCATGTAAAATAATGCAACTTTGAATGATGGAGTAGATTCTAAGAGTTTGTAAATTTTGCTTGGCAGCAGGCTTGGTGTCACAGATTATGCTATATTTTATGTAACCAGTTATCCCTGTAAGCCCAACATTTTACCTTCAAACTACTTCACATCCTAGCAAAACCACATCTTTTAGTTGATGTTTGAATAGTCTCAGCAAAAGATAGGCTTTTTTTGAGTCCTCTTAATAAATTTCAGCATTTATGGAGGTAGTATTACTCTTTGTGCTTGGAAAAGGCAATTCTTATCAACCCTCCTAACTGTCAAAACACTCATCCTATTTATATACCTTTTATCATTTCTCTCTTAGGCCCACAAAAGCCTTTTAGTTTTAAGAACCAGCTTTGTGAGGTTTCCTAAAAAACACTTGTAAAACAGAAGGAGTAGCCCCTGAAAACTGGCAAAACAGTTCCAATATTGGAAAAAGATGGAGTGAAAGAAATAAGTATTTCTATACTTAGCAGAATATCCCAGGCAAGAGATTAAATGTTTCTTATTAGACTTATGAGAAACTGCAGGAATATAATTAATGCAGTCAGGTGGAGTTAATAGAAAGTAGATTTTGCTTGACAAAATTAATGTAATGATGTATTTAAAAGCAGATAGGGATTCTGGAAATCAATGTTGTGGGCTTTTTTTATTTTAAATTAAAAATAGATGTGATACAAGTTTTAAATGGTACATTTAAAAATTGTACAGTTCTGTTTAATACCTTCCTCAACAATCTAGATGAAGGGATTGAGTGCAGCCTTAGTAAGTTTGCAGATGGCAGCAAGCTGGGTGAGAGTGTTGACCTGCTGGAGTGTAGGAAGGCCATACAGAGGGATCTGGACCAGCTGGATTGTTGGGCTGAGGTCAGTTGTAAGAGGTGTAACAAGGCCAAGTGCTGGGTCCTGCACTTGGATCACAACAACCCCAGGCAGTGCTACAGGCTCGAGGAAGAGTGGCTGGAAAGCTGCCTGGCAGAAAATGATCTTTGGGGTGTTGATTGACAGCCAGCTGAATGTGAACCAGCAGTGTACCCAGGTGGCCAAAAAGGCTTTTGGGCTTATGAAAAGAATTCCTTTCAGTGAAATAACTGAATGTTTACCACAATGAGGATGAGCATTTTCAGACTACAGAAATAATTTTCAGTTTACTTTGCTAATTTCCCATGCGATCATCTTGATACATCAGAACTAATGGATGTCTAATGCATTATTGACTTATGACCCTCTACTACTTATGGGGAAGACAGAAAATTCATCATTCTTCTATAGCACGTATGCTTTGTGGTTTCAGTTATATGATATGAATGAAAGAAACATCTCATTGCAAGGAATCAAAGACTTCATTTTATGATAAACCATTATGGTGAGCAGATGGGTTATAAGAGTGAGATGAACAAAGGGTGTTCTAGATTTACTTTAAACCATGCAGATTGCTTCTGATTTAAGACACTAACTTTGCTCCTAGACAGTCCCCTTGTCTTCACTTAGAGCTAATTTGCAGCAGCATTTTTGAGTCTGGATCCCTAACAGTTTTCATAGAGACTCAGTCCATTAAACGCTAAGTTACTTCTGATTTACAAATAGGTAGAAGTAGGGAAGAGAGAGGCTAAGTCTTCTGCTGCTCTAACCATATTTCCAATAGATGCATGAATGTACTTAACTAAATAGTTTTGTCTTTTTGAGTACCACATAATGAAAAAGCTACATCCTCATTCTGTGAAATGCTGTTGTATAGATTACAACTATATAATGTACCTTGTCAGATTGTCCATGCTTGATGGAACTCAGACTTGGGAAAATCAAAATCCTGCAAGATCGGGTTATTACTCCATCATTATGATTGTATCACTGTAGAAGAAGCTATCAGCATTCAATGGTGATAGCAAGGGTATTATGAGTCCTGCTTCTCAAGGTAGTGATTTTTCTTCTTTTCAGTCTTTGAATAGGAATGATCTATTCTCTACTCTTGCTTTAAATCGGTTTTACTCTCCTAGAGAAATTAGCAGTTAGTAGGAGAAGGGAAGGTGTATGGCAGATAGACCTACATTTATTCAGAAACCACAGAGAATAAACGGGATGTCTCCAGCTCAAATTATTCAACTATTCAAGGCTGTTGGTTGTTGTGTTTTTGTTTTTCCGTCACAGTTTACCTGATATTAGTTACCTGGAAAGCAAACACTGAGTGCGATACAGTTGAAGAATATGGACTGTGTTGGGCATTAAGCAGCTTGTTTTGAA
Organism: Patagioenas fasciata; assembly: GCF_037038585.1. NCBI lineage: Eukaryota > Metazoa > Chordata > Aves > Columbiformes > Columbidae > Patagioenas > Patagioenas fasciata. The sequence goes on from NC_092523.1 coordinate 38,396,385, forward strand.
GAAATTTAAATCAGAGATTCAATCTTCTCAGTGTTATTGGGACATTACCATTGCTAAGAAGATATCTACACTAGGAAAGCAAGCTATAAGTTATGTAGGTGAGTTTCATGAGATGAAGGAAAGTGTTCTGCATATATGGTTGAAAATCTGAAAGCTCAAGAGGCAAAACCTTTGGGGCTTTAAGGCATGAAGTGTCCAATGTGCAAACCTCTGTAGCACTGTTTGCTCTGGTTAGTCCCAGCCATCTCTATTTTGTCTATTAATATCTCTGTCTCCAATAACAGCACAGTGTTAGCAAGAACAACACTGTCTTTGGATGCATTGTTCTGCAGATGTTTAGGAGCCATTGAAAAGAGACTCCATGGGAAGTCAAAGTGTTTCAAAGATATTCCTCAAATGTGAATTGTCCTTTCTTTCTTCTGTTACACATGATCTCTATCTGCATTGCACAAGAATTATACCACCGTAGAATACCACCAAAAGAAAATGTGAAAGTCCCTGTAAAGGTTGCTTTTTTAATGATGCCTCTCTTGTTCCTCCAGAAGGACCATTTCCGTCACCTATTTCCTCACCTGTAGGGAGGAAAGGTCTTGAGATCTACCTTGTTCTGAGACCCAGGAGGACAGTATGTCTTTCTGTTTATCGTAAGGACTCTGCAGCATTGTGTGAGAGTTACTAGATGGTGTTTGAAAATCTTACATCTTACTGACTGGACTGGTGTCAATGTTCCTCTGCAAGAGCTGATGCAGAAAAAATATACCAGATAAAAAATGAGCTATAAATTTCTGTTGGAGGAATTAACCTTGAGATCTGACATGTGTGCTAATATTTAGAAACAGATAAACAGATACTTGATGCTGTGAAAGGAAATCGGTGATTATATCAATTACAGTTAAATTAAATATCCCAGACAGTGAAACATCTATAGAAAGCAATTTTTCTACCTGATGGAAGGTTGTCTTCCTTTTCTTCATGATCCACGTGCTACAATGTGTCAACAACCTGAATTGATAAAGCTAATATTCATAATTTCCTTAAGGTCTTACAAATAATACTGGTTCTTTAGGAACTGCATAAATAAAGCAATGTACTTTGGGGACTTTTTCACAGAATCACAGAATGTTAAGGATTGGAAGGGACCTCGAAAGATCATCTAGTCCAATCCTGCAACTAGGAAAGCTAAGGCCTCCTTAGAAGTAAACCTGGTGAGAGGGGTCAAGGACAACAGAAAGAGCTTTTTCAAATACATGACAGATAGAACTAACACCAGAGGCAATGTAGGCCCACTGATGAATGAGGTGGGTGCCCTGGTGACAGAAGATACAGAGAAGGCAGAGTTACTGAGTGCTGATTCATGTATAGTTTGGTTCAGGAGACTGGAATGAGACCTAATAATTCTGTCTTTTTAAGAGAGTTGGACAGAGGGTTTTTCTGACTTTGAAGCAAGAGTTATGTGTCCGTTGTACATAACACTGGTGAAGAATAGGATAGCTGTCAGACCAGATTAGAGTCTAGAGACCTTTCTACAGAGCTCCTCACATTAGCGTGTGACCTCTGTCGACTTCCCTTTCTCATTTTTCCTTGATGTTGATGGGACAGAGTGAAAGGATGTTTATGCATTTCTCACAGCAATGCTCCCAAACACAGTTCTTCAGGGTCGCATTTCTTTTTAAAGTAACAATTGACGAGGCCTCAGCAGTTATCTCTCAGTGTATTTTCAAGCTGTTACACTGCATTTAGTGACATTTTTCCCTTCGTGGTGGTAGCATAACAGAAAATGTGATTATCATACTGTAAGACATTACTGAAAGGAAATAGTTAGCAGGGCAATGACAGGACTGTGGAAGACGGTCATCCATGCTGGCAATCCTTTCAGCAGATGACTAAATACGGAAAAAGGTGATAATGGAACTCAAACTTCATTTGTAATTTTTATTTTTGTCACAGATTAAGCCTGCAGATTTTCATGTATGATCTGCTATTCCTTTTAATGTTAACTTTAGGAAAAACAATTGCGGGAGGACATCAAGTTTTCATCCTGTTTTAGTTAGTCAAATGTCTTGGGTTTGACCCTGGTGGTGTGTTTGCTGTATGGTTTTGGTTTTTTTTATTTTTAATATTTATTTTTTTAAAAATTATTTATTTATTTATTTATTTTCTCCAACTGCCTTATTCCATCCTCATGCCTTGCAGGTGGACATGTGTGTGAATTCAGGCATTACTTGAGTGTGGGAGATTGGGAGATCTTTGGATTGCTTATTCCAGTTTTGTTTGTTTGACAGGACTCTGGCAGAACACCGCTTCCTAAAAGTGTGTACACCAAATATCTTTACAAATTTAAAGATAGTTTATTGTGACAAGAGCGAAAATGTAGTTGCTTTTGTAACAGAAATTCAGATCTCTTGGATGTTAAAGTGATGGATACTTTTCTCCTCTTCTCTTTGTAGTTCAGCTGGCATTCTTGGTCGCAGTAAGCAGTCCTCGCTGGGTTTCTGAGGCCTAGTTTGTTATGTTTTTAGTGTGTGCTGTGTTTTCTTTTTTTTTCCCACCTCTTTTTTTTTTTTTTTTTTCCCTCCTAGTCACCTCTAAGTTCTGTCTGGGAGTATGCTCTTTTCCCTTTCTCACGGCCTCCCATTGTACACTTCTGCAGGTTTTGTTTTTGCCAAGTGGAGGTGAGGTGTTACTCTCCAAAACAATGTTTTTGCCCTCCAAAAACCTATGTTTGTCCCCAGCAGCAAACACAAGGCAAATAGACAGCCCCTCCTCTACAGCTCAGCCATGATCACAAAACGCAGCTTATAGACAGTAAGTGGTTAACAAATAAAGGAAGCAGGTGCTGTCATGGTTAGTGATGATCCCTTAAACAGGACAGAAACCTCAGGAATAGGATGCCATTTGGCCCAATAGGAGATTACTGGGAATGAGCAGTTGCTTAGAAACAGCAGAGCTCTGGATGCTGACTATGTAGCAAAAAACCTGCTTTGCTGGATACCAGTGTTGAAGAACCACACCAGGCTGGACTGCTAACCAAGAAGTTTGCCACTAAAGTTATGCTGCTGTGAACATTAAACAAAATACTGCATTAAAAAGATGCTTTTCACAATCACCAGATTATAGCTTGTTTTGACAATTGTTCAGCAAAGATAGCTGCAGGCACTGTGAAGGAAATTGGGACTGTGGCTTGAAAAAACAATCCAGAAACCAACCAACCAAAAAAAACCCAACAAAAACCCAACAAAGCAGCAGCTATTGGATTGTCTATGCAAATGTGAAGCAGGAAAAAATACCCTGAAGATACTCTTATAATTCACTCACACAAACATTTCAAATAAGGTAAAGAAGGAGGTTTGTAGTTTCTTTAGACTTGGCTTATTTCTAGTCTGATTGCATATGCGTAAAAAATAAAACACATAAACTTGAAATAAAAGAATGTGCTAAAAAGTAGAATTAGTGAAATAACTAATTAAAAAAATCTAAATAGAGCTTTGCAAATTTTATCAAACATTTAAACAGTTATAAAAGCATTGCATATGTCTGTATGTTGGATTCACTCCAAAAGTAATTCTCATACAGTAAATTCTTGCTTGTGTGCTATGAGAGGTTCAGTTTTTGTGGTTGAGGATCAAGTTCCTCAGCAACTCTACATTTTCAGGTTGTCTTTATGGAATGGTATGTGGATTTGAACATGCCATCCTTTTATTAGGTCCTCCAACTATTTTAGCTTAAAAATCAGTTTTAGGCATTCTTTTCTTTCCATTTTTCTCTCTTCTCTTCCATTCCTTCTGTCTGAATCTCTTAAGTTGAAGTTTAGTTAGGAACCTATTTCAGTCTTTCTTTTACTGTAGCATCGCTTATCATCCCCTGCTCAGAGTCCATTTGGAAACATGAGGTATGATTTTTGTCTAATTAGTTAGAAAAAAATAGTTAAAAAGTATTCAGCTAATGACTCTGATGCTTTGACAGGTCCTGAGCAGTGTTTGTCCTTTTTCAGAGCAAAATTACCTTTCTCCCACCCAACACAGTAAATCTCTGAATGAAATAATTTTCTACATTATCTATTCAATTTGTAATGTAGACTTATAACTTTTTAATGATGAAAACACAATATGCAAATTTAACGCCCTACAGTGGGTAGCTTAGTATGTTACTTTTGTTTTTAAATATTGGATAGTCTTTTTGCTTCTTAATTATCTATGCATAAGAATCATAGTTTTGTGTGGTACTCAGAGATAAGATTTAAATTCATTAAATTCATTGACATGTAAACAAGCATATTACGTATCGTCCCAATACTTTGCATGCCCGCAATTTCTTTCCTGTATAAATTTATGCTCGAATATAAGAGTGTGCAGTTCTTTTGGGTCTCTGTGCAAGACTATCCTCTTGCAAGTTCCGTTTCTAAAATTATTTCACATATGTGTTTGGGTAACACATTTACACTTTCAAAACCAAGAGTGTTCTGAAGTTGTGTTGCAGAGGTCAGAATTACAGGTCACTCAACATATTTTGTACTCCAGAACTCTGTTGTTACTGGCCTGTATCAATGCTGTTCAATAGACTTAAAAACATAATAAAAAAGAGGTAGGACTTATATTTACTGTGTTGCCTGTCCAATGTTATTTACACATTCTAAGGATGTATGACAAAATTCAAGATGCAAGCAAGCTGTTCCATAAGAAATAAGGATGTTTAAGGAGGTATTTTGCTGAGGTTATTGCCCTGTGAGAAAAGTGCCTCAATTTACTGTTCAAGTGCCTCCATTCATTAGAAAAAAAATAATAAATCTATTATTTTAAGTTATTGTATGAGTAGAAAAGTGAAGCTTTAAGTGAGATAAGATGATGAAGAGGTAAAATCTTGAACATTACACTTTAGTGTTCGTTAATACAATCAAGTACATTACTTCTATGCTGAACTCTGGTAGAGAAAGAAAGCTTGGATCCTATTCTATTTCACATTAGGTTGCTGTTATTGCTGGTCCTGTTTAGTGGTCCATTCTCCTTTTTCAACCTGAAAAACAATCTTATTTGTTGTGTGTAACTTAAGTATTTTTGAACAACTACAATACATGATATAATACAAAATGACTGCAAGAAGTACCTTGGACTTCGACTGCATTTGATGAGTGCTTCACTCAATATGTTCTCACTCTCATCTCTGAAGTGAAGATTATTGTGTATAGTATAGGACTGCAAAGTGAGTCATAGTACAGTGACTTTAAATTCCATCTTTAGCATTTAAGCTGGTAGATTGGTAGCTTACTTAAAGTCAGATGTCATATAATTATTATTTTATTAAATGTACTAATCATAAATATTTGTAACATTCCCAGGGAGAGTATAAACAAAATGTAGCAGGAGTTCTCTTTGACTTAATAGCAGGTAGCTCATCAGATTCGAGTCACGGGTCTGGTGTTTTGTACAGTGTGGTTAGGAAATTTGGAGGAAGATCATCCATGTCAGGCAGTAATTAGGTGAATTTGAGGGACCAATTTCCTATATGGAATTGTTAGAACTAGCACACTTTTTAAAGAAGTTTATGTTGTGCAGTCTCAGGAGGATGTGTATGTCCTCAAAGGGTGAAAATCCAGCCACCAAATGGACAGAATATACTAACGGCTAGTTATCCGAAGTGATGCACCTCTAATTATTTCATTTAAATAAGATTCAAGTAACTCTTCAGTCCTGGTGTTTTTCCAACTATGTCTGACCTCAGCTGACACAGTTTCTGTGGTCCAGAGATCTATTTCATGCCCTTCCTATATCCCAGGAAAGCTTCAATAGACTTCTTAGTAGATGGTAATTATTTTCCATCATTATAGTTAACACAATCAATTATCATATATTGCAAGAACACCACTGACTGTTTAGAAACTTCTACTGTTTTACAGTGCATAGTTTCTTTGTAAGATGTGTATATATGTTTCGGTCAGTTTATTTGTCAATGATTAACATTCGCATTTGCCAAAGTACAGTGAGGTTTTCTTGCTTACATATCAAAAGAAACTGTTTGCCTTGTGTTCTCTTATCAGTTTTTTTTAATGGAAAGACTTCAGAGGAAGAGATTTTTCTGTTTTTTTTTTTTTTTTTTTTTTTTTTTTTGTTTTTGTTTTAATAATATAATAAAAATACAGCTAGTGTACAGTCAAGTTCTTCTGAAGTATACTGGCCCTTAATGATGTGTTTCTGTTGTCATGGAAATGGGATTTTTTTTTTTTTCAAGTAGTTTACGTGTTCTATTTTTACTTTTTATAGTTTTAGTTTTGTACTGGCAGTGTTGTGTTTCAAGAAAGAACGGCCATACTTCCTTTATCATACTTTTACTTCTCTTTAATGTCCGTTAGAATTTGATGACTAAAAGACTGAGGAGGAAACAAATATTGGCAGATACGAAGACAGCAGGCATATACTTCTCTGAACAGGAGATTTGCTGCTGAAATGGTTTTGTGATTAAAGACTGTTTCATATCATTTACAGTTCTGTCATACTTGGTTTTTTCTGAATCTTGGTAAGAAAGATGACTCAAACGTGTGGTTAAATGCTATTTACTGCATAATTAGAAAGTGAGAGTAATGAGTTAATTCTGTCACTTCTGATGCTGGGAATCCTTGAGTTGTGTCAGTGTCAGACAGACCTCTTCAAGGTGTGCAAGACACGCTGCACAGAATTCCTATACATGGCGAGATACCACACCACCTGCCATGCTTTTATAGTCTTCTTCCTCACCATTAAATTTATCAGTTACAGATAGTCATTTTCGTTACAAGAAAACCATTAATTTGTCATCTAAAGAATGTGAAATGTCCATGAAGGGCAAGTCACACATGCTGGAACATTAGACAGGACCATTCTCCTGTAGCACCTGCAACACCTCCTGTACATCCTCCTATAATACCTGCAAGCCAGCATGACAGGACGTACTGTGGGATCATTCAATGGTCACTTAGGCTAAGATATGAGTACTAGCTACAGAGGCTTAGTTGGGTCAGGATATACCTCAGGATCACTAATTCCTCATTATGTCTTCAGATATGGCTCCCACTGTAACAGTTTTTTCTGTACATACATGTTAAAATTAGTTGAAGCATTGTAAGCACACGATATCTGTAAAAAAAAAAAAAAAAAAACCACAAAAAAAACAAATGAACATTTTTGTGCTGATTCAGAGAGAGAGAAAGCATGATTCAGACTGCACATGATTTGACCCTCTGCTCTAAAGGTGTGTGTTACTTGCTTCTGAGAAAAGGAGGGAAACGTTAAAAGAGATAGTACTTTAGAAGCAAACTATAGAATGCCTTTTCTTTCATCTGCCATTGTTTTTGGTTTGATACAATATTTCATCCTTCCTTCCAAAGTTAATATAATGAAATATGTATGTAGTGAATGACAACTGCATCTGAGTTCCTAAAAGGTAGATCTTGCAAACTTGAAATCATAAATTACTATAGCCTGTTTAGAGGATGAAAAACAGGGAAAAATCTGCTAGTTATAAGTAAATCCCGTATATATCCATGCCAGCTTCCACTCTTTCCCAAATCTACATTAGGTGCATGCTGTGCATCCAGTAATGTTAATTTCAGGAGTTTTTATGCCTTCTGTGAGGATTTATTTTTTTGGCTGTCTTGTTTATTTGTTTTTAACAAGTTTCCTTATTTTTACACAGTTACCTATTTGAAATTTAGTAAAACAATGGTTGATATTATTTCTTGTTTTTCTCTGTCTTGTCATAGCTCTTTCTGTGTTTTGCTGTATATTTTGAATTCTAGTATTACAGTGTCTCATTGATTGTTTTCCCTTCATACTGATGTGTTTAGTTTATTAATGTCTTTACTCAAGGCAAAACTATATTTACATTTGAATATGCACAAACCACTCTCTTTAAAAATACACAAAACACTCAAAGGTATGAAATTTTGATCCCTATTGTTACTACAGGTATCATAACTAATTATTTAAAAAATCAATAAAGTATCTTGTTAGTGCAGGATAATTGTAAAAGGGACACTAGTAAGTTAGTGTTTTATTAAACTCGTCCTTTAAAAAATTTGTGCAGGTGATTATTTCATACTTGAACATCTCAGATTAGTTCTTTTAGGTACTGTATGATAAGTATATACGTATCTTTTTTTTTAATGGTTAGAAAATAGTTTTTTAAATAAGTGTGCATTATTGTTATCTACAATGCTAAGAGGTATGTTCTGAAAGCTGTAAAGAATCTTAATGTTTATAATTTATTTCACATTTAAGAAAAGAGTGTTTGCATTACTGTGACCCACACCTGAATTCTTAATGGTAAAAGAATTTTTTTTTTGCTAGTAGGATAAATATAATAAACATAATCAGAATATATGTATATATATTTAAAAAAATATATAAAATCCTGATATTGTTCAACCAGAATTTTCCATTCTAATTATGCTTTGGACCATAGTTTAAGAGACAGACCAGTAAACTTCATTAAAATCTCTCATCAGGGTAAATGTTGGCTTTTAAATTATCAAATTTATCTAGAGATTAGTGAAAAACATATTTTGCGATACTTTTATTTGGTGAGACTTCTGAAGTATAGAGTACAATGCCTCACTGGTTAAAACACTAGATTTTAATAAGTGCAAAGCAGGCTTAGAGGTGTCCAATGTTTAAAACACAAATCAGTTTACTTACAGTAGTTTAAAGGTGGTAATTCAGGAGATGTGGTTTGGTTTGCTATGTTTTAATCAACAGCTTTTACTTTCTTTGTGGGAACCTTTTTTTTTTTTTTTGGTCATCTGAAAACTGATCTGCCAATCCATTTATGTGATTTAGTTTTCCAGATTAGGAAGATCCTCTAATCATGTTGTATTAAGAGATTCCAATTAGAGTTTTTAAAGGAATCTTAGCTTGAATATCACCCAGAATGTGCCCCTTCAAAAAAAAAAAAAAAAAAAAAAAAGTTTTGTTAGAAAATGAATTTCCCCAACCTGTCCTGTTGTAATGTTGCTGTGCAATGAGGATATTGTATGCTACTTTAAAAGGCACTGAGTACATAACAGAGATTAAAAAAGGGATTACAGGATCCAGGGAGTTTGCTGAACCAGCATCATCATACCAGAGCTCATGAAGATATTTATAAACTGTTCTTTTGTAGCGTGTAATTGAACAGTCAATTTCAGTTATGGTTTTTAAATATTTTTCTCTGATTTTCTAGGACTGATAAGGGGGTGGGGTGAGGGACACAGTGCAGAACTTTGTTTATGTTCTGTTAGGACAGGACTTATATGCCTTTTGTCACTGGGCATGCGTATTGCAGAAAGGTCTCATTTGTTAAATATTTTGCAGCCACACAGAAATTCATAGGAGTATATATGTGTCTGTGTTTTATATTTATCTGTCTACATACATATATACATACAAATGCGTATAGACTTATAAAAGTTATATATAAACTTATCTATATGTTTATCTATCTATCTATCTAGGACTTCTCTTTCCCAACAGAGTTAGGAGTATGCAATCTATTTTTTTTTTTTTGGTCATGACCATCACTGTAAGAGAATGACAATGATTCCTGATTTGGATTCCTTATATTTGTCACATGTAGGCTGTCAGAGACAGTGATGCATTACTCATTAGAGAATATACTAAGGAGTAAAAAGCTTGCTGGTAAATTGTTATAAGGACAGTTTAACTTTCATTATTTTACAAATAGAATATTTGTGATCTCACCAGATTCGGCAAATAAACAAAGACAACCAAACTTAACCTTAAAATAAGCATTAAACATCTACGATTGTAGTCAGCTTCACAATTCTCCATGAGCCTTGAGCTTTCTGTGCCAGTGGGAAGACCCACACAGCAGTATTTTGCTTGTTTCTCTTTTTCACTCTACTGCTAAAATTTTTTTTCTTTTTTTTTTTTTTTTTTTTTCTTGTTTTTTCTTCCTTATTCCCTTCAGAGCTTGGATAAAATGAATGCAGTTAGAGAAAAGGCCAGGGGAAGCAAAAATGTAGCTGGCATCTACACAAAGAATCTACTGTAGCTCCCTAACCAGACCTTGAAGAAAAGAGTCCGCAGTGGGACATCTGAACTCATTAGCAACCAAATATTTACTGCCATTCTAGGACATCTGGTTTGTTGTATCCTTTTTTTTCTTTTCTTTCTTTAACTTCATATATATTCCATAAAGCTCAGCTAGCTGAATCTTCCATAATATTCTACCTTAGCTAACGTGAAAATTCTCTGAAGCAAAATGACCTCCTCAGCATCCTGCCTGTGCCTCCCGTGTACTTCATGATGCATGGATGGTCTTAGATGCATAATTTTCATTAATATTTCTATGTGGTTTATGAGAAGCTGTAATGTGCTGCTCTTCTCATGAGAAAATCATTAATATAAAATAGACAGTCTCAAAATTCATTATATATTTTTTTTAAGTGTATATAGCAATCTATTAATTTTACAGTTCTGAAAAGCAACAGATTAAAAAACCACAACACTTTTAATGTCTGTGTTTTCTGAGTTTCTGTTGAGAGTAAATAACACCTTCAGCTCTATGTAAGGTCATCAGAATTTTTCCCATGGACTTCTGTTTTAAAACCTGTCATCTTTAATTCCTACAGTTTTATTTTGGTTTCATTTTATTTCATATCACTTTTCACTCCATAGTATGGAAAGCCAAGCATTAGTAATTCCTGATTATTCTTCTTATGGCTTGTGATATCTGAAAGACTTAACTGCAAAGCTGTGCCAAATAATGTGTGAACAAAGACCATGTCTAAACTACAATTTGTAGAGCAATGGAGAGAGCACAACTTGGTTATTGCAGGTAGTCTATTGGGTCGCTTGCTGTTCTGTGGTTTGTGTGCTGTCCATGTGCAGTAACTTGGCTATTCTGTGTTGTGATTCATGTGGAGAAACTTTAGAACCTGAATTGGCAGGCAGAAGAAATGGATAAGTTTATAGAGATACCCCATCACTAAGTGTAAATCAACTCTTTCATCTGAATCTTGTAGGTGGGATGTGGGTAATAAATAGCTGACCTTGTTTTAATGCTGCTTTAAATTTTGTGATAGAAGTGAGGGGGCATAAGTTCAACTGTAAAAATATGATGCTTTCTTTCCACGTGAAGCAGCACCTCCTATGTCAAGCTGCTATTTCCCAATGGGAATGGTCACTCTTCTTTCTCACTAAGTAGAAGCAAGATGTGACTGATAGGACCATTTAGAAAAAAAGGTGCACTCTTCTCTGTGGGTTTTTATCTTCCTCCCTGCCGCTTATTTTTCCTACTGTTATGTTTATCTGTTCTTGTTACTTTATTTGTATGTTGTGTGTGTGTTGCATGTTGTTCCCTGCTCTGCTGCCTTCTCAGCTCCTAGCTTAGAGGTAAATGACGTCAAGGGACTTGCGTGTCCTTGTCAAGGGAAAGGTTAGAACAAGTACAGCCTTTTGAAATCATCAAAAGGTGCTTTCAGAAATCTCTCAAACTTTGGACACTGGAGAGAGACACTAGAGAGCCAAATAGAAACTTGAATGCTTTAACAGACTGTTACCGCTAATGGAGCATCAGCAGACAGTGTGATGTGCATACTGGTACATGTGGGGTAAACAACATCTTTAATCACTGTGTGTCAGCAACTTATTCCAAAACACTGGTGGAAAGAAAAAGCAAAGGTCTTGGCTTTAACTAATTCTTACATATATCAGACGTCTAAATTTTGAAGCTATTTGAATGAACATTTTGGTGTACAAAGACCACATAAGTCAAGGAAATCTCAGAGCACATTAAGATATGAAATCTTAAGCAAACATAATTACAGCTTTAATTAATTAAGTGATTAAAAAAACAGAAGAGACTAGTGTGGTCATCTAGTCCAAACTCCTGGAGAGTGCAGGAATTAATCAGAGAATTCCTATGACCTAATTAAACCATAGTATAACTAGGAAAATGTCAGAGATTTAATTTATTTTGTGTGTTCAAGAATCCAATCTTGCTGAATTTCTCTAGTGTTTTGAAGAAAAATTTGAACAACATTTATGTTCTGAATTTGTCTAGTTTCAAATTCCAGCAATACTAACTAACTCAAACAGCTTTCGATTAGATTTGTTTTCTTGTAAATACTTTGATGTAATATAGTTGCTTCTTAACTCTTTTGTTAAATTTACCAGACTAATCACTTTGAGTATTTTTAATTGAAAGGATGTTTTCCTTAACCATGTCTGTGGCCATCTTTTGAAGTACGTCCATTTTTCATCAGCATCTTTGCCTTTATGGCGCCAAAAACTATATAGAATATTTCAATAGTAGTTACACCATCAGGAAATCTCAGAATACAATCACAGTGTGGTTGAGGTTGGAGAAGAGCCCTGGAGATAGTCCTAAAAGTAGGGCCACTAGAACTGTGTGTGTGTGTGTGTGTGTGTGTGTGTATACTGCCATGTGAAATGTTCTTTTTTCTCATGACATCCAATACACATCAGTATGGGTATTTATCAATATGTCTACTACCCACAATACTATCTGGGGGGAAGAGAGTTCACTTGGATGACCACAATGTTGTGTTTATGCCATGGCCTCCAATTTTGAAAGGGGATGCGAACAGCCAGCTGCCATTGGGCTTTAAACATACTCACAGGCTTAGAGCTGAGACTTAGAGTGTCCATGTGGAGCATCTAGCCATACAGTTTAGAATCCCTCATGTATAAATGTGGTATTAGGGATCTCCTTGACTTTTACTGTCTGGCATTCATGTTCAGCAGACTGTCTTCCATGATTCCCTCCACCAGTTAGTATCTTTTCAGAGTTAAAGCTTACTGAATGAGTAACAGTACCCTTTGGGAATGTGGCCAATTACTTTTGTTCCCAAAGGTATCAATTTACTCCTGGCCAGTTAAAAAAGGCATAATTTTCTTATTTATAGTTATAAAAATGTTTCAAGTTCTTCAGAATTTCAGGTGGATGGTATTGGCAATGTTAACGCCTTTTCATTAGGAAAGCTTTATTTATTTATTTTCAAAAGTAAAACTTTACTGATAATAATTATGAAACATATCCAGCCAGACTAAAGGTTTTAAGTTATGGATAATACTTACAATGGCTACAGATAATAGTCTGGATGTTTATTAAGATTGGTATTCTGAATCAGGAGTCCTATTAGTCAGTTTTTACTATGTTCTCTGGATTGAAACTGCATGAATTAAATACATTTGAGTACCAAGAGGAACAAATTCTTATATGTTGTGTTTTAAGGCTGGATATCATACACAGTGGTGAAAGATTTTCTCAGTGAATAAATCATTTTAACCCGATGAAAATTTCACAAAGGGGTTAATTTTTCTGAACATGAGAATTATGTTAGTGGTTATTAGTATAGAACCTAATAATGCTATATGCAAGGAAGTCTCTTTCACCCTTCGTAGTCTCCTCTTCAAGAAAATCCCTGTTGCTAGAAATGTTAGATTCTAGAAGCTTGTACAAAGAAATGAGAATAAATTAAGGTTGTTAAAGAAAGGATGTCTATTATACTTTTGTCAAATGCAATGTCCAGACTTGAGCACAAATAGGATTAGAATAACCTTTCAAAACTCTTTGTTAGTATTCTTGTGTTTGCAAATAACTTTTTCTTTTTACCTCTGTTTAACAAACAATGATTGATTGTATTAGTCAGAATGGAAATATTTATTTTAAGTACTAGTAGACTCACTTGTATCATGTGAAGTCTTATTCTGAAATGTCTTTGTTAAATGACCATCCTGCTATTTCTTTGATAACTACCTGTTCTAAACTGGTACTTTGTTCCTTTAGAATAATGTAATTTCCCCAGAAACATAATTTTGGGGAATTAGTAGAACTATACACAATCCCATCAATGGGATGAGCAACAATATTCTATCAATGTTACATTTTACCTTCTGCTTCCTTCCTTCCTCTCTTAACGTTTCATTTCACCACTAATTTGGATAATTTTTCATGTCATTAAGCATTTCTCATTTCCCTGGACACTTGTGTGAATGGCCTGCATGAGTTAAACTCTAAAATGGACCATGTGCTGTTTGTTAGTTTTGATAAGTATCTTGTGAAGCTGTAAATAAGAAATGCACATCCCAGAACAGGCAATTAGACACACTGTGGAAGTCTTAAAGCTTCTCAGTGCTTCCTCTAACCGTACTCTTTCGGTATATTCCAAAAATGAAATATCTTGTGCCCTGTGCCATCATTTTATAGTTGTATTTCTGTTTTGAATATAAAATAGAAATATTAATAATGGAGCACTCTAAATATCAAATTTGAGCATCCAGTTTTCCTTTTTTTTTTTCTGTGAACATTTTACAGATTTCCATAATCTGCCTAATTTTCATAAAATAATTACTACATTTGCATCTGTATTAGTGTTCTGGTGAGTTCAGGAGTGAGCTTTTGAAGTCAATGTCCCAGTTTCCCACCTGCTGTATGTTGGTTTATATTGTAGAATATTCTCTAAGAACAGAGATGGTTATTCTTATAATGAAACCAGAACATGCTTTCAAGGAGTGCACCTTATACTGCCCCAGCCCCTAAAGGGCAGTCAGTCTGTGAGACCTGATGGGCATTAGTCTAATGTGAATTTCCCTGAAACACAAAGAACAGGTATTGCTTCATTCCCCAGGTCCATCACATCTTGTTCATGCAGTCCTAAGCAAAGTATTGCAACATAGCTGAGGTAATTCAAACTGGCTTTTGATTTTTTTTGCTCATTTATTGAGGTAGTAGTATTAGCAACATTAATAACATTGTACTTTTAAATTACGTATCAAGACATCGTTGTACCACAACGTTATCGTTATTATGTAGTTGAAAATCAATAGGATGGAAGGATGGAGTGGTAAACTGATTTGAAGACCACACAAAACTGGGAGTAAAAGTCTGGTGTCCTGCTGTTTAAAGCTGCAAGTGCTCAACTACATTTCATAATATCATAATGGACACCAGGGGATCTGTTAATGTTATCAACTTCTAATTATTCTCTTGATTAACTGTTTATTTAGTCTCATTATACAGTTGGATGTTCTGTCTTGCCTTGCCATTTACAAACGGTGTGGTTGTCCAATGATCACTTGCACCAATAATCTCATCTCATCTCATCAGGGACTTTTAGACAATCACATGTAGTTCCTACTAAAATAGTTTTTTTTCTGTGGCAGAAGTGTGCTCAGAAAGGGCAGGTTCACAGCTTGGGTAGTTTCTGGGTATTCCTTTAACAGAAGGAGCTTGTGCATAACTGGTGGTAAATAAGATTCACAGTATGCAGAAGAAAGAAAGCCCCTATGGTTGCTGCTTGGAAAAATCACATAAAGTTGGCACTTTCTGATTTTGTTTATTACTCTTCTTAATACTTGCATACCTTTCCTGTTGTTTGATTTTAGGGATAACACCTATTCATAATTTCATCTTGGAGTAGTTTTTTAAGAACCATCTAGGAGGCAGATTTCTGTCTCAATATTAATATGCTAATAAAATGCAGTTAAACATGGCAGAAGCTGACATAAATTCTCTCTCATATCCTCTCTTGCACATGCTCACACAGGAGCTGTGAATTAATGGCTAGTTAATAGCACCTGAAACTAATCAGCATCCTCTTAAGAAGGAGCTTTGACACTTGTGTAGTTTGGAGAAGTTGGTGTTTAGCGGGAGTACCTGTTAGTACCTTTATGGCAAGAATATCTATGCAGAAAAATAAATTATTGCGAGGGGTCAGGGGAAAGCTCAAAGCCATTGTTTGGCAATGCTGTATTTTGCTTCACCAGTTACTGTGATTTCATCTTAACCTTTGACATAAGAGTGTAGGCTTTTTAGGAAGTTAGAAGTCCTGTCATTAAAATGAAGGCTTGTGTGAACCTGATGTGAAAATGACCATAGTAGGGACTAGGCCAAGGATATGCTCAGCTCAACATCTCATATGTTTGTGTCCAAAAGCAGAAGTAATATAACAAGAAAATAAAACTTTTACACTAAGTATTCCTGACTCTTCAATAATTTGGAGCTTGGGAACTCCTGATTCAGAGGTACATCTTCATATCCATGACTCACTGTGATTCAGATTCTCCTTGCTGCTTTTTTGTTTTGTTTTCCTCCCCTCTACAAGGCCCTTCTGTAACAATTTCCACAGCTTAACTACACATTGTATACTGTGCCCTTGCTTTCTTCTGAGTCTACTTTCTTTGTGGCCCCCTCCCTTTACTGAACAAGTTTCTTATTCAGCTTTCTTTTGGCACTCCTTATTACACAATCTTTATCCTCTCCCAGCTATCTCCTTCCAGTCTCTTTTTTTTTTTTTTTTTTTTAGGTACTTTTTATATTTGAAACAAAGTTTGCATGATTGTTTCAAGGAATGAGGTCATTTGGTATTGCAGCAACCTATGGATTCCTTTGTTGCAAATATCCCTGTCAAAGAGGTTGGTTACCTCACATATTTGGTGCTATCAAGAAAAAAAAAAAAAAAAAGCTTAGAAGCAATTATCACACTAAGTAAAATATTTGCCAGACACTTTTTAAAATATGAAGATTTATTAATGCTTCTGTAAGAAAATGCTTTGAAAAAAAAGTATTACAGAGGAGACTTACACAGGAAATCTTGTTTTAAAAGAAATATTCCTTTAAAAAAAATTCTGACTGAAGGAATAATTCCTAGAAAGATGGAAGACACTTAGATGCTATGATGTCACAGCACTTCCATGTCTGTAGGCAGTCTCGATGGGTTGATTTGGAAACAATCAACTAGATCTGAGAACTAAAAAAACTGATTATTGTTTTTCAGTTATTCCAGAAAATAGAGTCCTAGAAAGGTGAATTAAAAAGGAAAAAAGGAGTAGGAAGTACATTGGTAACTAAATAAATGTGCATTCAGTTATTCAATTATATATAAAAATTTAACTTCATTTATAATATATCCTGGTATGAACCAGATTTGAAAAGATTTATATACAAACTGTGTTTTTAAAAAACATACAACCCCAAAAACCAGCACCCCCCCAAACACGAGAGAGACAACAACAGCATAAAAAAAACCCCAACAAACCAAACAAAAAAACAAAACACCAAAAAACCCCAAACAAACAAAAGAAAGCTGACCAGACAAACAAAACAAACTCAAACCAACTTTATTCTTGTTTCGGGGACTTAGACGGCAGCACTAGATCAATCTGTTTAGATATCATAAAATAAATGGATGAGCTAGTGATAATTTATATGTAAACATAAATAAGCTTCAGTCACTGTTTTCCCTAGAAGGATGAGAAGTGAAAACTGTAAAGAAAAATTTGGCTTGTTCCAATTTCACTTTTGGTGAAATTATGAGTCTTAAAATGATGTTACATTCTACTCTGTAGACCAAGGTACAAAGATGGTGATTTATTGCTAGACTGCAGCGTCCAATTTGCATTCCAAATCAGACTGCAGAGCTCCCCAAACGAGTAGGTGCCCTCACAATGTATTTAACCTATGCTTTTCCTGAGTAAATTCCTAACAGTATGCATGTTTGTACATGCTTCCTCACATACATACCCACATGTGCTGCTTCACCATTTTAAGATAGTCACTGTTTCTTTTCATAGGGATTTCAAGTGTACAGTCCATTTTGGATAGCAGCAATCAGAAAAAAAAATGATGCAAGTACTGATTTAAAACTCCGAACTGCTCCTAAATTCCTGTTTGCTGTGGCACTGACAGATAATGTGTAGGGTGCATATAATTTGCAGTTATTAATGTAATGTATGAAATTGTGCTTGTATGTGTCTATGAATACACAGTTGCATACAAAATAGTACTGTTTTAAATCTGTTTTTGAGAATATTATAGGGGTAATAGTGTATATCTGTTGTTAGTTCCAGATGATACAGATATACGAGAAGGAGGGAAATGAAGAATCATATTATTCTTATATGTGCTGATACAGAAGGAGGGGGAAAGGGGGGGCAGGAGGGAGAGAGAGAGAAGGAATACAGCATAAAGAACCCACAGGCATCTGGGCTTTCCCACTTCAGTAGCAAATAGGGGGAATTATGGGTTGGTGGTCTGCTTCCCGTTAGGAGGACACCCCTCCATCTGTTTTCAGTACAGCCTGTTTCCAATTTAAAACACAGTTTTCAATACAAACCTCAATTTCTTTTCTCCATTTTATGTGCAAAGTGAGGCTTATGAATCCGTGTCATTGCCATAAGGGCTCAGACCAAATTTTCCCCCAAAATTCACAGGCTGTTCATTTGAATACCTGCTTACAGTGGTACACAATGGACAGCTTTGAGAAGAAAAATTGGTAATCTTCACGGAAGAGTAATTTGAATGAAATTACACTTGACAGCCTGTCTCCAAGCAAACAAGGAGAGTGAGGGAGCCTTAGCTAAGCTCTGAGGACTTGCCTAAGCCTCTGCTGTTGGAGCTTCCCAGGGAAAAAAAATCCACACTTTTTCCTGCATCTGACTGAAGCTTTTGATTAATTCTCTGTAGCTGTTTCTAGTGAAGAAAGGTAGCCATGGAAGAGAATATGGAAGAGGGACAAACACAGAAAGGTATTGTGATAAAATTGCTTTCTTTTTTTTGCAATGAGATTATTATTTTGCAGTTCCTTGTTTGCTTTAGCAGCATGCTGTAATGTTACTGAATATCCTTATGTGGCAGATGGGGAAAGATTTTTTTTTCTTTCATACCATTTACTTCATTTATCTCTCTGCAATAGCACCTAGCATTAATATCGTGACTGTCATCTGATATCTAGCATTAAAAGAACCTAAATAACAGATTTTACATCTATACTAATAATATTACAAGCATTTAATGCAGCCTGCTTCCCAACCAGTCTTTGTTAACATTTCATTTATTTCATGTTTTCACGCTTGTCTAGCTGGGTCAAGGGAGTCCAGTGTGAACTATGAGAGAGCTACTCACACAATATTTGGAGCCAGTTGCAGTTGGATATCTAACAGTATAGCCAGTATTTACACCTTGAATGAGAGTCCAGCCTGAACAAAGACATGGGGTGTATTTTTTTAATTATTTAGGCAGTATTGAAATTTCCCTGTGCTTTTTTTCCACTTCTGCTTTGCAAAGTGTTGAAGCAGCCTTGCTATAGTTCTCATATTTGCATTGTGCAGATTTGCATTTTGCCAAAATTCGTTTGCACGTTGCAGCTGAAATTGCTTTAGCAAGATGTACACAGCAAGTGTAGAGCATTTCTGTTACACTGTTTCTGGTCAAATTGAAAATAACTGAACATGATGGGATGTATTAGCACTTAAAGGTGCAACTGGATATTATTGCAGATTGTTTATTAATTTGTGGATCTCTAAGAAATATAGTGATTTTAGTTTTTTCACTTAAGCGTTATTCTGTACAAGTGACATTACAGTAGTGAAAGGAATCAAGGTTTCTTCCTTTTACTTTATTGCAAGCAGAAAGTGTAATCTTAGTGAATATTTGCCACATTACATAATGTATATTTTTCATTTTGCATTTATTTTTAATTCACTTCCATTTTTGAGGAGGATTTAGGAACTTGCCAAATAATTTAATATAAGTTGCCTGTAAAGGCATATTTTTCTGCACTGATGCCATATTCTTTTTCCACTCCCTGATCAATCTGTGTTCTACATGTAAATGTCACTCTTTCTCATTATAAGTGACCCATTTAGACAGAATGCAGCTTTGTATTGTTTATGGTCTTGACTGGATTTAGATGCAGAGTAGGTGGTCAGGAGAAGACTAAAGGGGTATATATATGTGCCCTCTCTGTGTGTATACATACTTATGTTTATAGATAAATAGATTAGTATCTGGTTGGTGATTTCAGCAGTTTCTTCAGTTGAATTTTATTATTTGCAAATGGCAGAAATAATGAGAAAGTACAAGACAGTTTTGTTTTGTTTTGTTTCTTTTTTTTTTTCCTAAATGTAAAGTCAATGCCTTTATTAATTAGTGTGTTTTACATTCAGAAATTGATGATATTAGTTTTTTTAAAGTCTGAAACACATTTTTTTTCCTGCTTAAAACAAGTGAGTTAAACTGTTTGACCACTGAATCAATATACTTCGTTGTTACTGAATGATATTGACTGAAGGAACAGTGGGAAATGCAAATCTTTAAATCCTTATTAGAGAGAATAAATCAGAAAAAAGTGAATTATTTTATATATTAAAAGAACATTGATAAACTGTGTCTTCATTGTTCATATGATAAGCAGCTGAATGACCAATCACCACTCAAAATTGTGTGATTAATAGTGTGATTACAACAGCTAACACTACTTACCTCCCACCCCCCATTTACAATGCCATGTGTTCAACCTTTTTTCCCTTTAGTGGTTCCCAGCTGTCACCACAGACAGTGACAAGAGAATTATAAGAGCTTGCAAATTACATGTATTTTTCCTCAATGCTGTGGAAGGGGATGCTGCTTAGCTGTTGTGACCATACCTGTAAACCTGTCACTTCAACCTGTTGTGTTCACACTTTGGATTACAAGAACCTTAAAAATGTATTTAGACTTTGAAGAAAATTTGCAATTCAGGAGGAAAATGAAAAAATGTTTTCATTTTTTAATTTATTTTGAGTGCTTGAATGCAGATTTTGGAATTGTAGTATAGGGATGATTATGAAATCGTGGGTCTCTCTAAGGTTTGGACTTCACATTTGAAAAATATGGGCTGTTACTAGTGTGATTTGATACTTCTCTTTCATAGTTCCTGGTGTGTGGGTTGGATTTTTTGTTTCTTTGTTTGGTTTTGTTTGTTGCTTTTTGTTTGGCTGGTTCATTTTTCCTTTCATTTAGAATATTCTGTTTAAGTGTTTAATTGATACCCATAGTATAGTTCCAGGTCATCTGGACTAGCTTTTCTAACCATAGTATCCCAGCAACTATAATATATTCTGATTTTTGTCCTCCTGCCACCTCGACTGGAACTGTTTCTTTATTTCTTTCTCCTCTGCTTTCCACAAAATCGATGGGAGTATAAATTGTCACTGCTTATCAGCTCCTGTGCTCTTCACACCAGATGCTTTGAACCTCCCACTGAACAGCATTACGTCTTGCTTGCAGCCATGATGGAAGTGAATAGTTTCATATTGATGCATTTAATAAATACAATAAAGATAGCTTTAGTAAGAGGCTTGCACATTTGGAAGGCTTGTTATTTTAGAGAATTTTATGTGATAGTATATTAACAAGTGTAAACATAATTCTTACCACTGTCGTTCCAAACAATGACCTTCTGCCTTACATTATCCCTGTACATTTTAGCGTTTAACACGATTTGTTTGTGGCTATATCTTGTAAAATTATCAGCAGGGAAATATATTACATCTGTTTTCTGAAAATAACGAATTACTAGAAACTGTATAGTTCAAAGAAATGATTAGAAAGCATAAATGGACAACTCCCCTCTCTCTCTCCTTCCCTCCTTACTTTCCTTCCCCCCTTCCTCCCCAGTTTTCTTTCTATTGAGCTTGAAAAGTGTGTTTGTGTGTGTTTTTTTTTTTCTTGGCATCAGTACCCTTAACATGGTACATTGAGATAAGGCTGCTGTCCAGCAGTTTTCATATGTAAAGCTGTAAAAAATGAAAGTAAGAATAAACTGTATTAATTTTCTCTTTTATAGTATTGGAACACTTGTTTTCCCCCCTTTTTTTCCTTGATATATTTCCTTTGCTTGCAAGTTGATAGAGATGGGGAGAACGTTTCAAAGGTATTTGCTACTCAGCTGTCTGTCACTGTCCAAGAACTGAAAGTATGTAGAAAATCTGGCTGAAATGTAAGTTACATGTGAACACTAAAATATATTCTAACAAAGTAAAAAGTCATCACATCTCAGAAATATCAACTTGTTCACAATTTCTGTAATACTAGCACTATGCGACATGCCTAGAAGTGTATCATACTGAAAGCTTTGATTGCAAATTTGTTGTCTGGAAAACCTAGGATAACCAAAGCCTGTAATTTATTTGATTGGTTTATTTTTCAAAAATGATCAGCTCCACTTAGAAGCAGAAGGTTCACTGATGTCTTTAGGGATGCATGCTAATTTTGAAAATCTCATGAATAAATTTGCATGTGTCAGTGATGGATTTCAACTGCCGGTGATTGAAAGACAATGACGTCAAACAGCTTTGCTATGTGGAAACATATATCAGTCCAGCTTCCGCAGGACAGGTCTTCTCTCCATGAAAACACTGAGACTGCAACCATGTCCCCAACCCCAGCCATTCATCCCAATAGAAGACTTTTCAGAGTGCAGGTGCTGTAATTTTTTCTCTTTGTGCAGGACTTGGCACAGTGGAATTTAGGATTATTCTCACCACGTATCTCCTTTGGAAGAAAGAGACATTTGGTAGCACAGCAAGACATACTTATATGATTTGCACTAAATTGTAGATAAATATGCCTTTTTTATGGTTCATCCATAACTTCATTTTGTAGTTAAAATTCCTTTATAAAATAAACTCTTGAACATGGATGGAGCATTTGTGTTTGTATCACATCAAACATGAGAAGGAGCTAATTTTACTTAAGCTTTATTGGCTGTAGTATACCTAACAAAAATAGATAAGGTTCCACTGGTAGGACAGCAAAAAATATAGATTATTGTGAAGAGAAGTAGCTGAATACTAGAAAATAAATATTGAGTTAGTATTTGATTTGCATTAGTGATTTAAGTGCACAGGCAGCCTATTATTAAAGCTTTTTCATTTTTTCCTCAGCATGCCAGTAAAGGAAAGTTCTAAGCAGAGTTTTAGAAGAAATTCATAAGGAGTCTAGGATGCTATCACTACTATATGCACACAGCCTCTGCTTCAGCCATGAGAGGCTGAATTGCTTCCTCTTACTTCAGTAACTTTTGGGAACTGGCAGACTCTGAGTTAGTAGGCTTCTATACGCTAGGTGAAAGTGATTTTTATTTCATATTAAGAAATAAACCAACAGTAAAATAGTCAAAGCATTGCTGGCATCCTTTGCAGTTTTGGTCTTCTAAATCTTTTTATCTATCTCTAAACAAGAACAGTTGTCCAGTTTCTTAATTGACTGTTGTTAGAAAGTTGGTTAAAATTAAAATGAGGAAATCTCAATATTTTGCACTTGTAAATAAAGCTGAAGAGTTATTTTCTGTTCTTTAATGTAAATGAAGTGGTAAGCATGAGCCATACTTGAACCTTCAGTTAGATCTTTTAATGTAGTTAGTACTCTGTTTAGTCTTATAGAACTCTTGCATTACAATACATTTTGTAAGTTGGAAACAGCTTTTAAATTTGACCTTATAAGTAAGAAGTAGCAGACACTTGCTGGCTG
This sequence comes from Patagioenas fasciata, assembly GCF_037038585.1. Classification (NCBI taxonomy): domain Eukaryota; kingdom Metazoa; phylum Chordata; class Aves; order Columbiformes; family Columbidae; genus Patagioenas; species Patagioenas fasciata. The sequence continues at coordinate 38,419,668 of NC_092523.1, forward strand.
ATATTCTTCATACAAAACCTGGCTTTGCAAAGCTTGATTCTTAAAGAAAACCTGATAGGCAGAGGTCAATCTCTATTTCCTTTGGGAATATATTTTCATTTTTACTCTTTGTTCCAAATCTGATGTTCAGATTGGATTTTTACATGTTCCTTCAGACCAGAATAGTCATAGCTTTCATCATGTTTATTGTTGCCTATTGTTAAAAGTGCGTGTGTGTACTAAGTGTCAGATAAAATAACTCACCTGACAATCGAAGTCACTAACAGAGGAAATAATTTTCCTTCATAATCATTGTTAAATATGGAAGTAAATTTTAACATCTGGCAAAGTATCTCACTATATTTCCTGCTTAATATACATTAGTACTTAATCAATAAGGTTTATTAAAGAAAAATGAAATAATGTTCAACATGAATTTGAAGTTCATTATTCTAATATTGTAAGAGTTATTCTCATTTATGTAGTAACTACAGACTACCTTGCTTAGTATTCTTACATTAGGAGGAGTGAGTTACAGAGTTGTAATTTGAATACATTATTATTCAATACACTAGGCTTTTATTCACAGATAAACATGTAAGTAAATTTAGTCTTGCTTGCTTATTTAATCTGTAGCATTGAAATGTCTCTGTTAATAGTAGAAAACTTTGTATTTCTTAGAGGCTTAACAACATACTAGTCATAGGCATGAAAATCCAGCATTAATAGGACCTAATTATACTTTTAACTATATTCTTACAGGGAAAAAAGTATTCCAGCTACCCTAAGGCAGATGCAATCCTCAATTCGATGTGTGAGAATTTAATTCTTCATGGTAATTTTGACATTTTTATGTCAATTTCATGAATAAGCTATTTTAGAAATAAGATGTTTCGTAAGTAAGAGATGTGAATGCTTAGAAAAAAGCAGTGACTACATTTAAAATTATTAATTTATACAAATTCTTGAAAAAACAGCAATATAAATTTATAAAAAGCTTTTTCTGCAGTTAAAGAGGTGACAATATGTTCTTTCCTCTTAATAGTTTTATAGGGATGATGGTAGTCCAGTGCAGGGCAACAAAAATGATTAAGGGAATAGAACATCTCCCTTATGAGGAAAGGCTGAGGGAGCTGGGGCTCTTTAGCTTGGAGAAGAGGAGACTGAGGGGTGATGTTATTAATGTTTACAAATATATAAAGGGTGAGTGTCACAAGAATGGAGCCAGGCTCTTCTCGGTGACAACCAACGGTAGGACAAGGGGCAATGGGTTCATACTGGAACACAAGATGTTCCACTTAAATTTGAGAAGAAACTTCTTCTCAGTGAGGATATCAGAGCACTGGAACAGGCTGCCCAGGGGGGTTGTGGAGTCTCCTACTCTGGAGACATTCAAAACCAGCCTGGACACATTTCTGTGTAACTGCATCTAAGTGTTCCTGCTCCAGCAGGGGGATTGGACTAGATGATCTTTCAAGGTCCCTTCCAGTCCCTAACATTCTGTGATTCTGTGATGATGAAAATAAAAAAGGAATAAGCAGTATACCTTGAAAGACCTTTGGAAGGGTTCAGAAGCCCAAAATTGATATAGAAATAGATGAAGACAATATTAGAGTTAAAAGAATGAAAGATACTAACATTTGGCCTTTCAGACAAGACCTGTAGTGGGCCTTGATGGAAATGTTAGGAGTTTCTTTATAAATAAAATGTGTGCTTTAAGGTAGAGTGTTTTTAAATGGCTTCCAAACCTTTGTTTCAGTCTCTTAAGAAAAAAAAAAATAAAAAGTCTTTAGGTGTTGCCATAATGTAATAAAGTTCAATAATTTTAAACTTAAAAGGCCCCACCTGAAATGTTAGTAATCTGACCAGAGTAGTACTAGATTGATATTTGTAGATTAATGTTGATAAATAAATCCTTTGAGAAGTTTTACATAAAATGTTATTACAAGCATAAATTCAGATTATCTTTTTAAAACAGTGAATATGTAACTTAAACACATTTTCCACCCAAGTAAAACAGTAGTCACGCCATGTTCATGACATATTGGTAATATTGTAATATTACTATGTTAATACTACTACGGTAATATTGTAATTATGGGGAGTTTTAAACTATTTTGAAGTTACATATAGATGAGGGGAAGAGGGAGAGCAAATTTGATTTTATCTTAAAAGCAATGAGAGATAGGCAAGATTCTTGTAGCTGGAAAATGAAAATATATCACTTCATGTTCATGGCAAAGCATTATCACAGTTGATCCATTGGTCTCATTTCTCTGGTGAAAGAAGATGGTACTGTTAAACCCTTGCTTAGCAAGGTGAGGTAACCTGTGTGGGAATTTCCACAGTGTAGTGGCACCCTGTACTACTGGTGAATCAGCTTAGCTTTATGTAATTAATCGAAGCCTGCCACCCCCTGATTTCCCACCAAATCTTCTCTCACTCTATTAAGCTATATTTAATAGTAAGCAGCTGACATAATTTTGAATCAAGTTAAAAGCTTTCCACCTTCAAAGGGTCTTCTGCTCTGATAAAATGCAAGTTACTAACAGTACCTTTTCAATGCTTTGGGTCTTAATATTTACAGACTAGAATCTGCACATGGAAGTTGATGCTGTGGTAGGTTTCCCTAATATGACAAGGAGAATCTGGACTGTGGTGAGCAAGACATTATGCAGATTGCTGGGGGAGAATCCTCTAAGTCTACACTAGAGGTGGAAGGCCACAGAAAAGTTAGCCCTGTTGGTAATTCTAATGTTCTTGTTCTATCAGTAAAAAAGTCCTAAGTCTTAAGACTGTTCTTTAACATTTCCCATTAGTAAATATTTGCAGTTTTGGGTGGTTCTCATTCTGATACCCTTTGAAAAAAAATAAAAAGTCCAGACTCCAAATATTATAGTGGCATGTGTCCCAAATAAACTTGTAGTCTCTTTTTTGGCTTATAGGAGTATGCTGCAGACATTAGTAAGCCTCCCATATTTCAATGCTGCCTGGTCTTTTGGGAAAATTCAAGTTGTGCATTTTGACCAGAAAGCCCAAATGGCCTGAGAATATGACATGGAAATTTACTGAACACCTTGAATTTCATGGCTTTCTAGGCATGCTGCCAAAGACATCTGCACATAGCCTACTGGTAGATACCTCTCTGAATAACTTTTAGATGTTGCTGTGGTTTGTGATAAGCCTTTGCTAATACTAAGAGGTACTGCAAATTCTGAGGTGTTCCTATTGGTTAAGGAGAATTAAATACATAGTTTGAGTAATATATAAGAGTATCTACCCTTCCTAAGTACAGGAGAATTAACATTTACTCATTCAAGAGATAGAAGAATATTCGTTCAAGATGAGACATACTCTTGAAAGATCGAAAGGAATCTGATGGGAGCATTTGTGAATTACCTTACTAACTGTGAAATCATTCAATGGATGATTGCCTTCCCTGTTAGTGAATGGCAATGATAAGCTAAAGTTTCCTTAACCTTTCCAGTAAATTAATCCTTGCCTTTTACCAGCTAAATACCACATTGTGTCCTCATGCCATATGTATAAAGTGATTTATATTCAGCAACTTCTTGCTCTTCACTGGCCTGCTTGTTCTGTGACCTCTATGGTGAAGATTCCATTTCCAGCTACGTATTTCTACATAATTTCTTTGCTAGGTTCATGGAGCAACTTGGAGGCTGGATCTGGTCTGTGGGATGCTTATGTTTGATATGCTCCTTTTTTAATGGAGGAGGTGGGGAACAGCTGAGCAGAAGGTGCTTCTGTCACTCAGAAGAGACAAATGTTCCTGTGCCCTACCTAAGCACAATATTAAACAGGTCAGGTAGGTACAGTAGCTGCTACTGGGTGCAGTGAGCCCAAATTCAACCTCTATGGCTGTTGGATTAGTTGAAAAAACTTAATTGAACCAATGTCCATGAACAGATTTTTATTTTTAATAATAATGGTAAAATCAAGAGCATTTTTAATTCTGTATATGGCAAAAAAGAGCTTAAAATATTTTAAAGGACAGTGTTCTTCATAAAGATTATGTACCAATAAAGAGCATGTATGTGAACTTATAGGGATAGTAGTTTGCTAAGTCATTGTAAATAGTAACTCAGTGTGCATAACTGAAGATGAAAGTAAGTGTTTGAAATTGCCTTGAGAAAGGGACAATTGACTACTGGTCACTGTGTTGTTCATAAAGGTATTAAATTACATGATTGCATGTTGTATTATTGCTTTTTAAATTGAGTAGCTTTAGCATGAAGTGCTTACCACCTAACACGGTTTGCCTTTGTTTATGACTTGTTGCTAAACCACTCCTACCTAGAAAAGGAACCTACTTTTCTACCTGACTGACACAAATACTGTGATTTACTGTCTCATGAAGTGGTCTGAGTATGTTAGATATATAAAAAGCTTTTCCTAGTTGTTATGATGCTTGAATACAGCAGTACCATTGTCTTCAGAGACTTTCTCATTCTCCTAATTTCTTCCTGAGAGACTGACTGCTGCTTCTCATCAACATACACTTTCCACATTATAAATAAGCTTAACCATGCTTTCCATCTTGCCTTTCCTCTTGGTAGGAGTTTGAAGTTCCTTATAAACACTTTCAGGTTCTCTTTGTGGTTCTCATGCTATTCAATAGCATCTAACCACCATTTACTTAACAAGGTGTCTGAACTAGATATAAATGAAACACTATCTTGTTTTGCAAGTGTTCATGATTAGGTTGAGATCTACTCCTTTGAACCATAAAGCTTTTCTTCTATTTAGTCTTGACTTTATTTGCTACAAAATACTTCCCTTTTGCTGGAAAATTCATAGTCCTAGTAGTGTACTAAGGACAACTTTCATTCACACTAACCACCAATGCTGTGGAAATAAGTAGGATATGCTTGTAAATACATATATTACTCTTGATTTTAGGTTAATATAATGCTTCTAAAATTACAGACATAAGTAACTTCAAAATCTGGAAAATCAATGACCAAGGCTCTGATCTTGCAAAGATTTATATATATGTATTTGATGTCATGCACTGTGAGTAGTCACGTTGGCTATATACCAGTTATTCACATAAGCAAAAAGGAAGCACATGCACAGTCTTTAAGATTAAGACCTAACAATGTCATGGAGTGATTTGCATGTAGCTGTCAGGTTTTTGGCAGGAAATCTGTGAAAGAATATGATGATGCAATTTAATGATCTGAGAGGGGAGTGGAAAGAAGGTTGAATGGAGATTATCAGTTGTCTTTTTCTGTATGTTTGTTTTGCATGGTATTACAGTAGATTAATATGCCTTGAGGTCTCCTGTGGCTGTCTGCACGTTCCAATAAATTATTATTATTTTTTTCTTGTCTGTTTTAATTTTTAAGGGTTTTTGTCTGTGTTTTCCTTTGAATTAATAGAATTTGAATTCACACTTGGACAGGGTATACTGGACCTTCAAGTGGTACTGAAATATTTTGTTAGTGTGTCTTGTTCACATACTTAAGCCAAGCTGATCATCAAATTTGCTGTGCAGATGGAATTTTCCCCAAGGCAGGGTACTAGTGACCTTCTCTTTACCTTTTCTCTGCAACATGATCATGGGCTGCTTTCTAAGATTATCTAGGAGTTTAATTCCATTAAAATCCTGCTGCCAGTGCAAAGTCTAGCACTGGTATTGTCCTTCTTGCTGTCCTGTTGTAACAAACTACAGGTCAGAATTTTGATTTTTTTAATGCAGATCTGAAGCAGCTTGTTGGTTAGTGGCCTGTGGTTTATAGGGTAGAGTGGAATGGATATTTGATAAATTCTTCTGAACTGAGTGTCTATTACAAGGCTTTCTGCTATTACAAGGTTCTGGACCCTGACAATGTCCAGTGTGAACAAAGCAAATGGGCTTTTGATTCTGAGATTTTTGCCATATAAACTGTGCTGTTTAAAATCATTAAGGGAAAAAAAAAAGATACTATTGTCAGATATGTATAGAGTTTACAGAAATATCTTCTAGTTTTATAATGACTTTCTATCATACAGGTAAAATTAATCATAAAGGTGCTTATCACTGTGACTATCCTAAGAGTTTAGTAAAACTTATATACTACAACCACACCCACACCATACGGCACAAAAGCCAGAAAATAAAAAGTAAATTTATTTCAGCTGTTCAACAGCATATGCAGGCTACCATTTCTCAAAGATAGAATTGTAGAATCATTTTGGTTGGAAGAGACCCTCAAGATCTCTAAGTCCAACCATAACCTATATCTAGAAATAAACCATTTACCTAAGAACCTTATCTACATGTCTTTTAGACATCTCCAGGGATAGTGACTGCACTGCTTTCCTGGGCAGCCTATTCCACTGCCTCACCTCCCTTTCCATGAAAAAATGTTTCCTAATATCCAATCTGAACCTTCCCTGGCGATGTCATCTTTCAAAATTATTCTAGATTTATGACCATTGTTCACTAGTGAAAACAATGGAGTAATTATAACCTGACAGTGAGTAGGTCTTTTAGACCAGTTGTGTTTATGCTAATGGTTCAGACAAGATATTTTTCTCCCCCCTCCCCATCTGGTCCCGTCATTAAATATTGAAAACACAGGAGAACCTGTTATGGACAGTTCGGGTCTCTTACCAGCTTTATGGATGTGTGTGCATATGGGGGACATTTGCTGTTCATATTTTCTTTACATTGATCTGTTACACATGCCCAAACCATCTGTATGGACTCTGTTTCCAGCAGGTATCCTTCCATTATTACCTGTCCTATTGCCTTCTAGAAGATAAAAACATGTACTTTTTTACATACTTATGGACAGCCTTAACTTCTAACACCCAAATAAGGCACCTCTGCCTTTCTTGAATGTGACTGGGATACACAGATTTGAAGACTTCAGAGTACCTGTAGCAAGGTGTGTGTGTGTATTTTGTGAATATTATATATGACCAAAAAGCTGAAGTATCTTGTTATTTCTTGACAGAAGAGTACAATTATGCCCATGCCTGGACAGTTGTAACCGACAGTTATACTTAGTTGTCTGTCTTGATTTATTTCTCATATTGTTTTAATTTTATTATTATCTTTTAATGTAGACTCAACTAGATTTGATGTAGCTGCTGCAGTTGCTAAATCTTGCAGTACCCTCTGGGATCTCCTTTTACTTTTGGTTGTTCTTGCCCATATAATTCCTGATCTTTTTTGAGTGTGTACCAAACACAAGCTCTAAAGATGCACTGTCTGCTACTAGAGATCTGAAAGTTCTGCTACTCAGGAATCTCTGATCTGTAATCATTCTTCTAATCATATATCCTGACAAGGCAATAGACTTCAGTGTTGCTACAGAATGTGGTTGTTTTATATCTAAAGGGATAATTTTACTAGGCTTTTTGTAGCACTTCAGGGACAATGAATTGCACAATGGCCCAGATGTAACAAGTAATATAAGAGTAGCAGTCATTAAACTAAATTATTGCAGTAATCGTCACTGTCCTTAATCTGTTACGTTTTCTTTTTCTTTTCTTTTTTTTTTTTTTCTTTTCCCATAGCAACCCCAGTGTGATAAACAGTATAATTTAAAAGCTTCCCTACAGAAATGTGATGAGGAATAATTTGGCTAGAAATGGTAGTGGGTAATAATGCAGCAGAGTGTTTTCAGGTAGGCATCGTCATAAATTCTGTAATAAATTAAGCTAGCATGTGCTAAAATATGGAATACTTCATGGAATGAATGTATTGAAACACATTTGCTCTTTGTAAGTGGGAAAGCATGTTAGAAACCTCCACAGCAATTTGTTCACTATTGTCAGAATATGAAAAATAATCCATATTTTTCATTTTAATGACATTATGTAAAAAGAGGGCAATTGCATTTGCTTTATGCAATCGCATTGACTGTTTGTTTTTATTCTCTGTCCATATGACTCATTTCATGAAGTTGTTTGCTTTTCCTTTGTTAAGAAAAATTAAAGAAACACTAGCCTCTCTTCTGAGTGTTTTTTATGGTTGTTGGCAGAGAATAGCAGTTGCTCTGTCAGTGTCACAGTGTTTATTTTAATCTCTGAATTAATTTTCTTGGTTGCTAGGCAATTCTACTTCATAGTTTTAATGAAAATGACTAATTCTGGGTGCTCTCATTCCAGAATATGCAATCATTTGCTTTAAAACTGAAAGTAGGTTTCTCTATAACACAATGCTTGACAAATACTCTCGTCAGTGTACAATTTTATGACTACAGCTAATAAAATATCCACATTTCCAGTCCGGTGTTTCTTGCACATTCCAACAAATCCATTGTAAATCTAAGGTATTCAATACAGGAAGAACTGAGCTTTTATGTGTATGTAGAGGGTAAATATCTGCTCTAATGACTGACATTTTAGACAATTTTAAAGGCAGCTTATAGAGCTGGTTATGTACTATGTATTTGGAGCTGCTATCAGTTATGTCTTTTTACATCCTCAGTGGCAATGGTGTAATAAGTGCTATGTATCTCAGTTACTCAGATTGCAGATGCATTCTGCAGGGCTTGCTTATTAGCAGTGCAGAGAAGTTCAAAAACAGGTATGAATATTCAAAGTAGTAATAACCATATTATTAAAGAAAACATCTTAACAGTCTGTAGCTATGGAACTGGTTTTATACTGGAAAAAACATAATATAATCCAATATTTTCTTCTGCTATTTCAATACTATTCCTATTTGGGGACAAATATGAAGGAAAAGAACTTCAAATGAAACTTCATAGGTTCCTCAGTATCAGGGTAGTGCAGAAGCATAGGCCTTTTTCGTTTTGTTGATATCAGCTATAATTTCATTTCTTCAGAACTATCAGCTGGTCGAATACTGTCCTTTAGCTTGCTATCTCAATTCCACTGTTATTTTTCCGTGCTGGTGAACTGCATGGCTTGGAAATGAATGAAACCCATCCTCCTCCTTCGTACAAGAGGAACATCCCGTGAACCGTAGTGCCGCTGACGTACCCTTGTAGGCTATCTGCTCCTGACATTAGTTAAAGGTTTATCAGCTCAGCTTCTTAGCCCTGAGCACCATTCTGCATGTTTAATTGCTCTTTATTTTCCTTCTCCCTAGCTTATAGTAAACTTGTCTTCCTGATAGTGGCCACCTTTTTGGTACAGTTAGTACACTGAGAGCCGCAGCTGATTTGGTTTATCTGAATAATTTGTTGCAGTCAAAAAGCTAAATAGTGAGTCTAATTTTGTCCAGTTCAAAGACATAATGTGTTATCCAGGCAGGAGACTGTGAATGCAATGTATTTTAATAATTATGTATTAAGACATAGTCTTCGCAGGATCTATTAATACAACTAGCCTCTGGCAAAATCTGATGTTGGTGTTAGCTAAGCACCAATACTGTGGTATTTTGGAGCTTTCTAGTTGGATTTGAGAGAAAGCAAACTTCAAAAATGACACAAGTTTTTTAAAGATTTTTCTTTTCAAAAGGATATGGGGTGGGGAGGAAATAGATTATTCAGCTACATTCCTCACAGAATGATGTGCTTTTGTTCTCTTGATTTTTACATACGGGCTATTAATAATAAGGTGGGTAGACAGCCAGAATGTTTGCAACTGTAATGATAATGCACAATGAAACTAAGCAGTTGGATCATTTGTATTCAGCACGTACTTGGGAAACCTCACTTTTTGTAAATAAGAGGTGTGATATGCAGCCAAAATTCTTAAGATTATATTCAGGTGAGTGAGCTCTTCCAGCTCATCTTAATCTGTTTTACCACTTAAAGAAAGCAGTACTGAGAAGATTGTTTTCAATTTGTGAAACTGGGTTATGAAACTCCTGCAACAGAAGCATAAATATGTTAATGTGGATGAAAGTGAACCTGTAGGGGATATGAAATAAATTTCTTAATGAACACATGCCTGGTTCTGTGAGGCAGAACACTTGTATAAGCCGGTAGTAAAAACAACTGCTCTACTGTAACAGCTTTACTAAATACCAACAATTGCCTTTCAACAAATAGTGTAAAAACAACCAAAAAAATTCCCGTCAAAGACCTTCCCAAAGTAATTCCAGTAGTCTGCAGCTTCAGTAGGTACAAACATTGGACCTGTGTCCAATACATGAGTACACAGTTTAAAAAAGGAAATATGTCACAGCAATAATTTCCACCGTGCTTGATTATTCTGAGGAATGAAATTGTTATGAAATAGTGAAGTTATCAAAAGTTTGCATTAAAAAGTAAGCTCTTCTTTCAGTCAGTATTTTATTAGTTACCATTTTAGATGATATTAGGATATCATTTAAGATTCTGGACAGAGATATGAAAGATCTGAAACTGATTATCTACATCACTTACATTTTCCAATTTGACCTACAGAAATTATTACCAAATTGTTTGAACCCTTGAGAAATCTTACAGTAATGCACTGTGTCTTGGAACTCACTGTGTCTCGGTTTCCCATAGGCTTTCATTTCTTCCACCCATACTATGATCTGTTTGTTGCTTTAGCAGGTCATAGTCTTTACATTTCTACAATGGGAATCTCAACTGAGGCCTCTAGGTACTAAAGAAAGATGAAATATTCTAGGGAATACTAACGGATTGGTAAATATTTTTTGCTGTTAAGGGTAGAATACTGGTTACTTGAAGTATCTTGTCTCTCCCACTTTATTTTCCAACCAAATATTTTATTTAAATGAGCAAAACTAAAGGATTTGCAATCAGTATGCATATGGCATATGTGTTGTTAAAATGAAGAGTGACAGACCTTTGATTTTCAGCAGTGGCATAATCTAAGACAGAATGCTGTGATATACATATGGTGGATGTCTGTGCAGTATGCCAAAGGAAGGAACAGTTCAGAAAGTTGTTAACTTCAGACCCTTCAAAAGAACCGGATTTCTTAGTGATAGTAGACGTGTGATGTGCAAAGTTCAGGACAGATATGATTCCACTAGGGATCAGTGTCAGTGTCTCTTCTTACTCGTTTTACAGAAGTGATACCCAACAGTGACAAATTGACCTGTGTTTGCTTTTTTTTTTTTTTTTAAATATGCATTTTCTTCAGATGAACGGCTATTTTTCTTTAGGAATATGATTGCAACATTTTCAGCTAATGGAATGATTAAAAGATTTCTTGTATCTTTGGCAGCAGAAAGTGTAGACTTTGCACTAACAACACATGATAGAATACAATCCCAAATATAAAGAAAATTTCTTACTTAAGTATGGAAGGAAATTAGCAGACCTAACTCTTAATAGAAAAGATGGTTTCTTAAATGTGCCATCTTTGAATACACTTGCTTTACTGCTCATGCAAAGAGAGACTTGGAGTGTCTTCCCCAGTGGTGTATGAGATGTGTGCCCCATCATGTCACAGAGCATCCAGTCTTTACCTGGGACTATAAGCACCATCACCATCTAATTTATCTTAGTGGAAAGTGTACATTGTGTTGAGTGCTGCACTATTATAGCAAGATTTATTTTTGTTACTTAAGCTACCTTGTTTAAATGTTGTTTATAGATCTTTCTTTAACACTGCTGTCTGCTAGCAAGGTGTACGCTTAGATTAATTGTAGAAGTAGACAGCCCTCACTTTTTTGCAAGTTTGAAGTCCTCTTCAATAGCAGCTCCTGAAATCATGCGATATGAACAAAATCTCAGCAGTTGCATTACAAAAGCAAATTTCTGTCATTCATGGCTTCAAAGAAAAAGTTATTCTTAAAATTACATATATAATGTATTCTACCAATAAGATAGAGGTTGTATGGAGACTCTTACAGTGCTGATGACACTTGCAGCATGCATATGGCTATCCTCATTTCATTTACATGCTTCCAAATAACTTGAAATGTTGTTTGGTTTTATTTTTGTTTGTTAATGTGTTGTGGGTTTTTTTTTTAATTATTTTTTTTAATTATTTTTCTATGGTAAATAAGAGTAGTTCTTGGGCTTTGATATTTTAGTTTTAGAGTCAAAGCACATGATGGACCTAGCCTTTGTTCCTAACTTTCTGAATAACAATGAAGAGCAGTTCTGCTCTCCTTGTGGTCTGACCAGAGAGAACAAATGTCAAGATTGGAGTGACTGAGAGCAATGTTAAACTATTGTAAACTTCCCAAGGTATAAAAATAAGATGGAAGAATGTAGTACAAAGGAAACTGATGAAGTGTAAGACATAAAAGTCTCTGAAGTTAGGGTGTTTAGTACGTGTGTTGAGGAAAAATTGTACGTAACTTTAGCTTCAATACCCAGTCAAGAATTGTAAAAGCAGGGTAATTTCCCTGGAAGATTAATGATAATGCTAAGATGTCAGTCCACTGAAGTACCAACCCATCTACTGCATCCCTGAAGAAACATGGTTTTCACATTGTATATGTGGGTCCTGTCACAACTCCTATCATTTTCTTGGGCTTTGGAGAATGAAAAAAATATTTTAAAAGGTGCATCTCAGGGCTGGGTGGGGCAGGGGAGGGGAAGGGGGAGGGAGGGGGATGAAGAGAAAGAGAAGCGGTGTGGCTTTGTCTCTGTGGCTAACAGTCATTGGTCTGAAAGCATATTGGTGGGAAATTACTTCCTCAGAACATCAGTGAAGAAATTGGAACTATACTCTTACCACTGTGCTTTGAGTACTGTAAATTTTCTTTGTTTAGTTTTTTGTTTGTTTGTTTGTTTAGACCATAAGCATTTATTTCCTTGCATAACTGGCAGGAAAAAAAAAAAAAAAGTCACCCCAAACCCCCTGACTCAGTTTTTATTATAATCTAGTAACTTAATGTAGAGTAGTCGTAATAGTGCATTTGTCATTGCTTGTAATGATTATCTGAAATTTGATCCAATCACTTCAGATGAGCTCTTTGAATTAGTGTCCTGGTGACTGTAAAAGGATTGGGCCAGTCTAAATCCTCTACATAGTCAGAAAAGGCCAAGAAGTTGCTGTGACTCAAAGTTAGATTGTCAAAAGCAAGCAAAAAGATGCCATTTCTGTGGAGCCGGAGTGGTTCATTGCTCACAAACAGTGTAACCACATGTAAGTTATCAGGTCATGCCAGATGACTTTCAATAATGAAATGATATTCATCCACCAGTTATATGTGTCACATACACTATACAAAGAGGAATACTTCACTGACTTTTAAAATTTTTTCTCTTTATTGAAGTTGTTTGACTGCAAAATGAGTTTTAGCTCTACAAAGTCAGCTTTTTTTTAACAGTGCTTTTTTTTGGCCATGTATTCAATATCTTGGAGTATAGAGATAATGTAAACATTTCCTTAAAGTGGCCAAGAGAGTTTTCATACCCATAGCTTACAAAGGCTTTTAAATGTCAATATCCCAATATGTTCTACAACTGAGTACTTGCTTGTGCTAGAAGTGTGTGTGTGAGGGGGTGGTGGTGGTGAAGGGAGTGGGAAAGGAAGGAGGAAAGGGGAAACTGAATATTTCCAATTATTTCAATTTTTTTCCCAAGTGAGTAGAAGAAAGGGAAAGCTTTGAATTAATTTTGCACAAAGTTGCTACAAGCATCCAGACTAACATTTATTAATTCAAACATTTTGGAAAAAGATTAGTCTTTTCAAAATTCTATCTAATCTTATGGCAGCTTCTAGTGAAGGCTGAAAGTTTAATTCGCTTTGGCTTGATTTTTTTCCCATTAAAAAGTCTAGTTCTTTCTTTATACTGTGACATACATAGAAAACAACTTGTTTGTAAGTAAACACTGCTGTTCCTGGGAGACAGATATATTCCTGGAAGAGGTAGCAAATGTACAGCAGATTGGTTTAGTCATGAAAAGTGCTTTTCTAAGTCCTGAGTAGAGGCAGGTGAAGTAGTAGTTAAAGGTGCTCAGAAGACAAATGGAATGTGTGAAATTGCAATGTTGGTCTATATCACATGGTAGGTTGTGCTAACTGTGCAATAACTATTGTATACTCTGAATATAACGATATTGTAGTTGCCAGAAAAGCAGTGTGTATGAAATTTTGCAGAACGTTTTGGTTTTCTCAGTTCTGTGGAAGAAACTAAGTCCTATAAATGATGATGAGCAGAGCTTCAAGAAAATATTTTGAGGGAAAAAAATGCATTTTGTAGAATCTCTACCTTGTTGTGAAGCAAGCATTAGGCCATTGTATTTCAGAGTCATGATATAAAACAGACCAATAAGGTTTCCTGTGCTGGCAGCATCAGATACAGTTGAATGTTAGTATTCCTTGCCAAGGGAAATCAGGAGAGAAGAAAATGGAAAGTGATTGCAGCTTTCTCATGCTCCACTGTTCAGCAAAGCCAAGTAGCTCTGAGAGTGAATTAGCCTGGGAGAAAGAAATGATTATCATTATTCATTAGCACTGGAAAACAACAACAATAACCAACAAAAAAGAGGGAAGTTTGAGCAGCTCTGGAATACGTAAGGTGGATGCTGCCTGGACTTGTATGGCAAGTCTGCTGATGTTCTCAAAATTTGCAAGGTCTATGTAACAGGGATTACATGAAAATATCAGTCTTACTGTCATAAATCTATGAAACATCTTGAAAATGTGAAGCGTGCATTCTGAAGGCTCAGGAACCAGAAAACAAGTGAAAGTACACGAACCTTTAAAAAAGGGACCTGACTTTCCTGTCTTTACAGTTTATAGCAACCAAGATACTGTTGCACAGTTAACTGTTATATGGTAACAAGGCTTGTGACCCCACTGTGGCTCCTGCTTGGATAAGAGCTTTGGACGTTGCTTTCACTTGAGTCATGGATATTCTGGCTCCTAAAGTGGTTAATAACATGGGTATTCAGAATACGTAGTTGGAGGCTTTGTGTCTAAGGTTGTTGTAAAATGCAGTGAGTGGATAAAGAGTGAGTGTATAATGTTAGATCACTGTATCAGTTCGCTGAAGACCTGTGCTTGCAGCAGCTGGATAGTGAAGTACCTCTGAGGGGTTGGAGACTGTCAGGGCTGCATAGCGTTGCACAAGGTGTGAGGGTGGGTAGCTACGGGAGTTGCCAGTGGCTGGCAAATGAGGTAACTAGATGGACTGGGAGTGTTCAGTGTAGAAAGGGAGTTGTCAGAACAGGACGGTCTCCATCTTTTATTCTGTGTCTAGGGGATGTGATATAATGTCTACATGATATTTTATTCCTGCTATTTTCTATTGAAGCAAGAAGCTGAGATAAGAAAACCAGAATCACTTTTCAACTAGGAGGTGTTTCTGTAGCAGTTATCTGTGTGAAGCTGTGTGTGGGGCGGCGTTGGCACTGAAAGTTTAGCCAGAGAGGAAGCCTTGAGAACTTCAGTATTTCACCCCAGGGGACAACAGGAGAAACAGAAAATGCTATGTCTCCTTCTAGCTTAAGAGTTCCCATGAACTATTGGCCCATATCACTAGCTGCCTAGCAGTGCTGCGTAGGATGCGCACGCTAATTCTTATAAAAATATTGTTTTACTTTGAACAGTAAGTCCCAAGTATAGTAAAATGCTAAAGCATTTTGATACTCACCAAAAACTGAGTGCAGCATATGCAGTCAATCACAAATGTTCCTCTAGTACAAAAGAGTGAATTATCTCATTTTTATTGCCCTCAGTCTTTGGCTTTGGAAAATGCACCACAGTGTCACGAAGCATTTGTTACTGTTGAAAGTATTTTGCTGCCATTTCTTATGGAGATAAAATGCATTAGGCTGGGATTGGCTGTGAGTTTTCCGTAAGCTGCTATGAAGAGAGGCCAGAGAGAGGTGTGTAGGGGAAGGCTACCTAATAGTGAAAGCAGACAGTAGAGTCTGACTTTTTCCCTTGCAGTTATGGTATGAGAAGTGGACAGAAAGCTGAAGTAGTGCTTTCTTCCCTTCTCAAGCCCTCCTGAGGACATTGATGCCAAATGATATTTGGAAAGCTCCCCTTGCTTGGAGGCAAAAATTCTGAATTTATTCTCTCACAATGATTCTGCTTTAAGGATGTGTTGAGGAGAAACCCAGGCACCTTTTAGTCACTGGCAGATGCAGAGCAGGTGATCTGGAGGGTGGGAAAAACTGGAAGCTTCTTACATCCTGCAGTCAAGAACAGCAGACTGGGCTGTGCAAAATCTTTTAGAATTGCCAGGAATTGGAAATCATGGTAGAGTGTTTTATAAAACAGCAAATACTCCCTCTTCATCAAGGCACCATAGGGTTTGCACAGGATGCAGTCAGTTCAGGATAATTCTGATGTCCTCTTTCACAGAGAAGCAGGAGAAGCTGTGCTGTGCCCCAGCTGATGTGGACTGGAATACTGACAGCAGTTGTTCCACAGACACTGCAAATTTCCGCTGTGTGTGTGTACCAGAAATTTCATGCATCAAGTGTGAGGGAATTTTGTGGAATGCTTCAAAAAGCACATCTCTGAGATTATGCCTATCCCATTGTCATTTTTATGTCCCTCTTGTAAAGCTTAAAAGAGATCCTACAGCTGTTCAAAGAAAAGCTTGGTAGATTTGCCACCCCTGAGGACAAATTAGTGTATTTTTCTTTAACTTCACTCTTTGGAATAGTGGGAGGTTTTTTGGCTGCAACTTTAAAGATTGCAGCCTAGAGGGAGACCATGCATAGCCAATTCCATCCTTAATAATTGATTTTGAAAAATTAGTAAATAAAACCAGTGTTTTACATTGGAAAATATTGGTATAACGATGGAAGTCCCTGCGTTGGACAGAAGTTGAGTGTAAGGAAGAGGAGAAAAGAGTGGAAATAACAAATCAACACAGAGGTTTATCTGTACTACTGGAGTGGAGTATCTGTGAAGAATGAGAGATGTGGGTTTGACAAAATATGTATTGTGTGAAGTATTAGTAACATATGTAGTTTATAATATTCCGATATTTTCAGGAGCAAATATAGAAGAGAATTTGCTGTGTGAGGAATGAGTTAAAGTTATAAACAAAGATAATCCTCCTGGGGGACAGAAAGGAGAGATCCTATTTTACTTTTGCATGGCATAGTAGCATGGCCTTAGGGAGCACTTTGAAGATATGACAGTTCTGGGATTTAATTTTGGGAAAAACCCAAAGCTAGAAGAGCCCAGAGGAAGGATGAAGTGCTCAGTAGTGTGAGATATAAAAAAAGTGCATGAGGAAGGTGGCTGGAAGTGGAAGGATTGTGTGTAGTTTACCATCTCTATAAGTTAGCTTAATTAATACACAATATGGCAGGGATAATATGTATAATCTAGAACTGCAATTTTTACTGCTTACTGATGCTGGATTTTCTAGAATGAAGCTTTCACATTTAAGTTGGTGTTGTATCAGTGATCTCAGGCAAGCATAATGAACGTTTGTATCCCCCCAACACCCTTGACAGTAAGTTTTTTTTGGGGAAAAAGTGCGTTGTATGGACACTATGGGTGTCTACAAGCCAGATCAGGCTTGGAAACATCAGTTTCAACATGTAAAACGATACCCACTCTTAGGTGATAATCAGAAAGCTATTTCTGCTGGAGGCAGGTAGTAGAGAAACAATCCTGGAATTTTAACAATATCAAATTGCTGCAATATGGATTTTGTAGCCAGGCAATTAATACACGTACACAATATATTAGGAGTAAACATATAAATAAACTCTTAGTGGTTTAAAAAAGAGCCTGTTCTACAGATACTGCAGAAGGCTGCAGCTGGTTTTTGCTCTCTGCATGGTTCCTCAGATAATTCCATTTGGTAACTGGTGACACATGCCTTAAAAAAAATTGTTGACTTTCATTTAAAGTGACAGTAATAGTGCTAAGAAACTAAAGAATGTAGGTAAATATATATTAAATATATATTTTTGCATTTGGTCATATGCCATTGTCTATTTAGTTCTCTTCACAGTTTCCAGTCTTTTCAAGCAAATTATTTAAATTGGAGTAATCTATTTGCAGAGAATGAAAAGAACAGAATGAAACTGGGTAATGAAGGGGTGGAAGCTTTTTGAGCATGCCTGTGATAATGTATTTGTGAAGGAGCAGAACAGCACAGAAAACCTGTAACTAGCCTTCACATAGGGAATTTTTAAAATATAAAACCATGAAGTAGCTGTCTTGCAGAAATCACTGTGTTTTTTAAAATGTTTTTCTCCCACAATGACAGTCTGTGCAAGTATTAATACATTCTACATTAACCATTGCATTCTTACAGCTTGAAAGAAAGTGTTTTAACTCTGTCCAATTCCAGCCAAGACTGCAATATACAAAATATATTTAATTATCATTACTATTACAGTAATATTGACTTAGATTTGTCAACATAGTTGAAAAATAACTACAGAAATAATGAATGTGGATTATTATGGTAGAAATTTCTCCTCTAAAGCAACAAATACATTGGAGGATTAAAAGGTATTGCAGCTAAGTCTGTTTATAGTGTTCTGGCCTTTCAAACTAAGATTTTGTTCCAGACATCTTTGTAGTTCAGTCTCTGGGTTTTAATCTCAGTAATATGTTACACTCGCTATTGTACCACTGAATTTGTTGACAGACAGTAATTGGGTCACTGCACTGAAACGCCCATTGCAAGCCCCCAGTTCTCCCGGCTCGTTGGCAAGGCAACTGCAGTGGTCCAGGAGACATGCGCAGAGCGAGCCCCAGCCTGCTGCCTTCAAATGGTGTCACCGCAGGGCAGGGAGGAAAAATCCCTGGGATTCTGAAAGGCGCAGTGAATTCTTCCCTGTTTTTTTTTTAATGTGCGTATTGTCTTTCAGTGGTGGTAGCGGGCAGTGGAAATGCAAACTGAGAAATAAAATGAAGCAGTGCGCAGCAATTGATGCTATATATTATGGCTTTGTACTTAAGTCTTTGGATATTATTTTAGTTTGAGGGGATTGAATACATTATACATCAGTTGGATCTAGTTGTTCTAATGTATGACAGAAGATAAATATTTCATAACTGCTTTAGATCTTGGTCTGATTTGCTGTTCTCTTCCCCCATCATCCACACCTCTCTATAGAAAAGCAACTGATAAATTGCTTATTCCATGAATCTCTAGATAAGCAGAATTCCATGTGTTGGAATTCTTATGTGTGGTACTAATTGACACCTTTCATTGACTTTTTTTGATTGTTTGCTGATTTTTTTTTTTTTTTTATTTTTGATGCCTGGTGTTAAGAAGAGACTGGTGAAGGAGAGAGAACTGCCCTTACTTAAAGGCACAAAAAGGAGGATAAACTCCATAGATTGTCAGTTTCATTGTCCATTGTGTATTTTTAATTTTTCTATTTCCCTGGGTTGTTTAAAACTAGCAGTTTGGAGATAGTTTCATCTAGAAGCACATCAAATGCTGATGAAGAAAAAAAAAAATCTCTTCCAAGCTAAACAAATGCCACAAATTCAGGCTTTTTGTTCAGCCTGATCTGTATTGTGGCAAATCACACAATAAAGGAAGAAGAAAATTAATATAATCTCTTGTGCAATCAATGAATTTCTCAAGATTATTTAATCTCACCTGGTCTCATTTTAATGTTTTTTGTTTTTTTTTTTCGTAGATGTTATCACCTTCTCATTGGTTGAAAATTTTTTTGCAAATCTAGAGTTTCTAAGTGGTGAGAAAATAAGTAGCTGAAAATAAATTGGTCTCAATAGTTTGTACTTTTTAGTGTGGATGAAGGTGTTAGAATAGCATAGGATACTATTCTGTGCTACAATATGGTAATAGTAATTACTGCTAGCAATAATATAGCCATTTTAGTGATATCACTAATAGTATTAAGTAGGAATTATGGTATGATATAGTAATACTCTAGTATATTTGCAAGAAGGCAAGATGTTGATGCATCCTCTGTAGATATCTTTAAAGCTCCATTTACTTCAATACATGCAGATGTTGGAATGGCATTTCAAAATAGAGTTGAAGTGACTCATATATCTGGGATTAAAGTATCTTTTTCAGGGTTTGTAGTGGTATATTCTTGCTGTCTTTACAGAGAACAGTTAAAACTCCAGTTAATTAAAAACCACCTGTGCAAAGCCAGCTTTATTTACAGTCCCCACAAAATGGACTCTACGTGTTGGCATGATTAATAACTTTAAAGCAAGTGGTGTATGTACGATTTTTACTCAAGTGAAATAAACTTAGATTTTGTGACTACACAATAATTCCAAACAAAGAAAAGATAAAATCTCTTGTGTCTTACTTGAAAGGAATTCTGATCTGTCCTATCAACACATTTAAGAGTGTGGGGAATAAAGTAATGTGAAAATAGTTGGATGCTCCAAACATATAACTGATAAAATGTTTCTATCTCCATTCTTTAAAACTACAGATTTGTCATTATTGTCAGAATCTCTTGAACCGATTTTGTTCTGATTTAAACAGGTAAAAAAATAAGGGAAATCGTTTTGTACTGTGTCATTCAGTTGCTTGTTTCTCCCTAAGTTAGGAAACTTCACTTGCAAGTAAAGAAGATAGGAATTAACGGAGTTTTTCATGGCTGATTTGTACAGTTGATGCTGAAGCCTGAATGTTACTACTAGAATACTTTGCAAGAGAAGTGTTGTGAAGGGAAAAGGAAGGAATTTCATAACTGCATAGAGATTAAAATCTTTCTGCTGACCAAGTCAAGGCATCAATGAAAGTCTTGTGTCTGGAGGAAACTAAGCTTTGTTAGTGACACTGCTTCATGTACAACATGTTTGTTTGCTTCAGCTGACTAGCTGAGAGAAATTATTAGACTGTTATCTTGATGGCATTGGAAAAAACATCTGTTTTTGTAAAATAAAAGCATTTTTTGGAGCTGGGGGTGTATCATGTTCTGCAGCTATCAAGTTTTTTAAAAATAAATGTATTCAGGTAGGAATTCACACAATTCAGTTTTCTCACAGCAGCAGCCATAAAGCTGGCTACAGTAGCAACGGCCATTTCTCATTTGCTATTCATGACACCACAGGGAACCAGGCTCCCCTGCATCTTTCACGTAAGTCTCAGCTATTCCAAAAAAACTAGCAACACCAATCTCATAATGTTGCATATCTGGACCTGATACAGCATGAAACTCTTGTCACCTTCACAACGGGTATGCTTCGCATACTTGGGATTTCAGAAGGGTTTTAAAAATATTCTGAAGTATATACACCTATAAACAATGCCACACTGGGCAAATAAGTATGTGAGCTCTAATTAAAAATAACTGAAAATGGAAGGTGGGTAAGTTAATGATAAAAAGGATTAAATTTTAAAAGTGGGGCTAGATGGACACTGTGACATGATCTGGTGCAATGCCACATTATGGTCTGTATATATTTTAGGCAAAAGAAGAAAAAACGTGGAGCTAACAAGTCTTGGTCCTCTTAAAATTATTTCTCCCCCTTTTCTCATACACCGCCCTTGTCTGACTTGATTCTTGCCCTGCATAGTTTAACTAAATGAAGCTTTGAATAGAAGAATTATAAAATCAGTTGATTATAATACTACTGCTACCAGAACTAGACTTAGGCAACAGAACAGGAGGTTTTGATCTAAAAACAAACAGACAAACAAACAAAAACAACCAAAAAAACCCCAAACCAAACCAAAAATCATCACAGGTAGATAAACTGGCTGTTTTAACCTTTCACCTTTGTTGCTGAATTATTAACTAAACAATTAAAGGTGTCTTTTTAATAAGAAAGAAAAAAAACCCCAACATTATATAAGCATTTTTAAGGCCAAGACACATATATTAGCTAGTCTATGTGTTGTTCTCAGTCAAAAAAACAGAGAAAATTTTCCTTTTCATTCATTTTGTGTTCTAGTTTTGAGAAATTCCATGGCCATTGAAAGCATTACATGTTCCTTGAATAAGTGGGAAGTAATCTTATGTAAAATCTCAGCTTATCATTATTATTTTTACAAAAGATTTGTCTATTTCTTCCTATACAGAAGTTTGTTTTTATTTTTTTCCCAGTTTCTTGTAGTTTTTTCTTTATTATTTTCTTACTGTTTGTTTCACTTCTGAGCAAAATAGCCACACATACTGCTGTTCAGTTTGACTCAAGTAGTCCTGTGATTCTAACGCATTTGTCCCTGTGGCTAAGGGCTCAGTGCTGCTTTTATGGAAATTAATGATAAAACTGCACAGACTTTACTGCTGTGTAGTCAGATCTTAAATTATCTGACTCTGCAGTGCTTTAAATTTCTTCAGGTCCAGGAATAAATACATCATATTTCAGTGGAACATGTGAAAGAATGTGAGGGACAGAGCTGCAATAAAAACAGGGACAGTAAATAAAATCTGCCACGGCTCCAGTAATTCTCAGGAGGGACTCGGATTTTTAGAGGCTCTGCTTAAGGAGTTTATTTTCAAGTGGATGTATAAGACAGTGGAGGACATACGGCACAACCTTGAATCTCACAGCTTCCCCTGCTTTTATTTCCTGTTTGTAGCACTGTGATACACAATATGTGTTCCATATTCTCCAAAATGACCTTTTAATTGTCAGAAGACTTGGAAATTTGGGTTTGTTCACCCACAGTGATGCCCTTCTTTAAACAGCATATTTGGAGATAGCTAGTACCTGTATCTTAAATACTCAGTGGATTTCTGTTTTAACAGATGGACTGCATTTGAGCATACATTAAGTTGGTGCCAACTCCCAATCAGCAAAGTGCGCAGGGACAAGGATATCTTTAAGAGGTTAAGGAAAAATAACTTTCTCCTGCACCAAAATCGTCCAGGTTCCCCAAGCCAAATAAGCCTAAAAACCCTACCACTTTGATTTTTGACAAGTGATTTACTGCATTATTAAACAAAATTACATATTTCTTTTTCAGAAACCTCAGAAATGCATTTTCATATTTAAATTATTTTGATTAAATATTTTACCTATAAGTCAAGATGGAAGGTAAGCTTGTTTTCTTGGCGTGGCTGTCATGTTTTTGAATATCCTACTAGAAGTGAAAGACAAACAAGAGATATTTAAAGTACCATAGAGAGATGTAGGGAAGATCTGTCTTTTGCCTGAGATCTGGCAATGCAGGATTTCTTACAGAGTCCTTTCCAATTATATTTTGTTTGACTGGCAATTTTGAAAGTGCTAGATATGAGTTCCACTGCATTCTTGGGGAAATAGTGCATAGCTTAAGGTATTGGAACATCAGAGAGACTATTTACATCTTTCTGTATTTTAAGATCTTGCAGAGTTAATGGAATGCCACTAAAGCATCTCTTTCCACGTTTTCTATTTGCATAGTAGACAGTGTGGTTGTAACATATCCCACTGTTGTCTTTTATTTTAAAGTTTCTCTGGAAACTCGAAGACCTCTTTTTTTAAAATGATTTTTTAATTTATCTTCTTTAAAGGGGAAAAAAAAAAAGCGCTGAGCAAAAAACTATGAAGGGAATGGGTAGAAAAGCAATTGTTCCTATTCTCTTATCTTTCTGCGGTAGAAATATTGGGACCTGACCATAATTTTGCCAGAGTTCATGCTCAGAAAAAGGTGTGAATGCATTTACTCCGTTTCAACATGTATGCATTGATAAGGTAGCCATACATTTTGACATTTTCTGCCACAAGATATTCAACAATCCTTCTCAGTGGTTTGTGTCAAGTGTTTATATCATGAACTTTCAGACAGGCTTATTTTAAGCATATCTATGTTTTAAAATGAATGAAAGCAAGCTCTACTCCTTTTCAAAGGCAAACATGGGAATACAAACTACCTAACAGTAAAAAGATCTAAGAGCTTCTCAGCATACTATTTATTTTGGTTAGTTCTTTTTCTTTTTTTCCTTTTTTTTCCCCTTTTTTTCCTGTTTTCCTTTTTGTCCTCTTTCCCTTTTTTCCTTTTTTTTTTTTTTCCTTTTTTCCACCCTCTTCCCTGTTTCCCTTTTTCCCTTTTGTCTTTTTTCCCCATTTTCCTGCTTTTTTCCCCTTTTTCTCCTTTTTTCTTTTTTCTCTTTTTTCCTCTTTTCCCTTTTTTTTTTTTTTTTTTTTTTTTTTTCCCTTTTTTCTCTCCCTTTCCCTGCCTTTCTCTTTTCTTAGGGGTGGAGGCTAGAGGGGGTCTTTTTCTTTGTGTCTTCCCCAAAGATTCCTAGGTACTTGTCCCCGGAGACCCTCCCACACCTCAGCTTTGGATTTGAGCTGTCAGAGAAGCTTCCTGAAGTCTGTGGCAGTAGTTCCATGTTGGTTGTGATGGACTGTAGCACTATACTCTCATGTTCTCAGCCTGAATCTCTTCAATTGTCCATATAAAAGGAGTGGAAGACTTAGGACACAACCAAGAGGGAGACAGAGTTTAGGTATGTGTATTTTATTCTGATCCTCACTAAACCTAATCCTGGTGGCTTCTAAAATGTTTACGTAGCAAAATATCTAAGTTGCATTAGAGACATCCTGGAAGTGGAACTGCCAGTAACTGGTTTAGTGGGTATTCACACATTTGTGAAGTTCATCTACACGCAGAGTCTTGCTTTGCTTGTGTCCATTTATAGGTTTCATCTTGCAAAGTGTGTTCTGAAAATGCATCAGAGATGGAGAGTGCTAAGTTAGTGGTTACAGCATGTGCTTGGTATCAGTTCCCTCCTCACCCACATTTTCTGTGTCCCTGAGTATGTTCTAACAACCAAGCTGTAGGCCAGGTTGAAGTGGGGGCCATTCCATCTCTACTCAAACTTTGATTTTACTGAAAATCATTACAGATTCAGTAGAATAGTGAGAGGAATTAAAAAAAAAAAAAAAAAAGAAAAAAAAAGAACAATAAACAGAGCATGATGGTGAAGCATAGTGTTTGCATGCCTATTTCAAATAAGCTGTCAGTAAGTAAATTATTGAAATAAGAACCTGAAAATTCATTTATTTTGCTGGTCTTCCACTGTTTCCTTTCTGACACATATAATTCTTCCCCTTGCCCTGGGCAGGGAAACTATGCATCTTACAAAGAATTTTTGAATACTGCGAAAGAGATATAATACCAAGGTTGCTTTTTATTTGTGCCTTGCTGAAAATGTTATATAAGGAATGTGAAGTCCTCTAAAAGTACAGCTGATACTCTTAGATGCTCAGCTTCTGTGGTTGTTGGTCCTCCAAACCCAGAGTATTTCATTTTAGTGCACACTCTTGTGTTCAGCCTTTTCTATAGCATTAGAATACATGGGACATTTAATTCAAGATCTCAATGGGCACATTTTGGATGTATTATTGAAACACAATCTAGTAGGTTCAAGCTAAATATATATATATATATAAAAGGAGGCTCTTGCCTAAACAGCTGAAATCTTAAATATTGTTGTAAATGTAATAGGAAAGATGAAGATAAAGTATGTAGCTGACACTTCCCCATACAAATATTAGGCATTTTAAATTTTTTTTTTTTTTCTTTGAGATATTTGAAAGAAAATTAATATTAGTAGTTCATAGCAGTTAATTGAAGATAATTTAGGGTGAATTTTCTGGGGGAAAAACAAAGCTTATATAATGAGTGAGATATAACAAATGAAACAGTGAAAAGCTTTGTTCTGATATCTTACATATCTTAAATTTTTCTTATGTATGTCTCAATAGTAAATGATACATTAATAAAAAAAAGGCTTGAATAATTCTATGATATGTGATAAAGTAACAAAATTCTGTGAAGTTTAAATCGTTCTTGTCTGTTGTGTCATTGTCTAGCTAGTTTTTTATGTAAGTGCATTTGATATCACTTTGTGATACTTTTCCAGTGACTGGTATTAAATAGAATGGGGATACTAGAAGAAAATGGCTTAGTTAACCCCCCATAATAACTCCTACTGAGTTTACAAAAGAAGGAAAACAACATGGAAGAGGGGGATATTTTAAATACCTTTTTTTGGTGTTACAACTACACATTAGTTTTCTGATGGAATAGACATATATATGTATTTCATTCTAGTATAATCCCCATCATCTGGACTCATACCACTGTTTATGACTTTTCTTAGTTCAGAATTAAAGTTCTACCAGACTGGAGTGCTTCATGTACATTGACTCAAATAAATGGTTATTTGAACCACTAATTTTTAAAATACACCCTGTTTTTACTGACAGTGTCCAGAAAATATGAAGTACTTTAAGTTAATTAAACTGAAGATGCTTCCTTTGCCAGTACAAATATGTGAGTAAGATGGCACAGAACAAATTTTTCCAGGTGTAGAATAACTCATTTAATGTGTCAAAGGCAAATATCTTAGCCTAGCTTAGCAAGGACAATATTAGATCACACTAGCTATCAGTTTTCAGCCTGCCTGACATTTAATTGTCTAATATGAATCATAAATATATAATATATGCTTCAATGGAGTTGTGTCCCTTGTGTGGCTGCTGGGCTGTAAGGCCAGGAACTGAGAATTTCCAAATGAACTGTGTAAAAGCAGTGTCTCATACGAAGCTACATAATCAACAACAGTTGTGACTGACCTGTATTTCCAGATTTGTTATTTAACTTTCATTGTTATCAGTGATGGCATCTCTCTTTTATGCAATTCTGCATTGGTCTATGCTTATCCCTTTGTTCCAGCATTATCTGAGTTTTCTGATGTGAGCATGCTTCAAGAAGCAGTTGCCTGCAAGGAACTTTGATAGCTGGAAATAAAGGCTTGGTTCTATGAACAGTGTGGGTGTCCTCTTATTTCTTTATTGCATCTTTGTAACCTTCACAAATTTTCAAACTGTTTCAGTTTTGCATCATTAAATCATTTTTATATTGCTTATAATACAGCTTTAATATAGAAAATTACATTACAGAAATTATGTGGTAATAAAAAGAAGACTTTAAATAATATTTTTCCCTTTCAAAAAACAGTATGAGTGTATATACATGTGCATATATATCTCCTTGGTTTGCTTTATTTCTTGTTGGTACATATGATGCTGTTATTAGAAAGTTCTTTGTGTGAATAAAAAAGGGCTCAACAAAATCTACTGAAAATTTTGCCTTTTAAGCAAACAAAAAACTGCTAGTAACCACCAAAACTGGCTGAAGTGTTATTATTATACATTTCTATCTCGTTACACCAAAATTTACAAGATTGAGATAAATACTAATCAGATCATTCACAATAGGTATATTCAGGTTTCAATTGCTTAAGCAGAAGTTATGCTAGTCTATTACTACTTTTCAGAAACTGCTAAGCAATTTGTAATTTTAACCTCTTAACGGGTAGATTTGTATTGCAGCTTTAGAATTGCAGTGGTGTTTTTCTTACTGTCCTACCCTCTTTATTGAACACAACTACAAAAGCAAGGAAGTTTCTCAGGAACTTATTCAGCTTTTCTGACAGTGGCTAGGGTTTTGTTTTTCATTTGAAATTAATGTCTGAGTTTTGTTTTCTTGCCCTCAGTTATTAAAGTGTAGCACTGCTTTGGTACTCATTTCAACTCACAGCTTACTTACCTGTGCTAAGTAATAGGAGAAGCTGATTCAGAAATACGTAGTGCCTTTCACTTCCTGTAGAGTCCGTCCTTGCCTCTTTTAATTGAATTAATCTCTGCTACATTGGAGCAGCAAAACCTCAAACCTGTTTCTCAACCCAATCTATTAGTCTGGTGAGAAGCATGCCGTGAGGGAGCTTTGATTTCGATCTGCGTATGTTGACTTTAAAAAGTCACCAGGCAAATAAACTTAAACTTTACCACATTATGAAGCTGTGGAGATAGACTTAAATAACTCTGAAGAAGGCTAATAGAGATATTGTAACTGACTTGTGGTCGATAGTGAGATGTCATACTGACTTCCAGGTGGTGATTATTTTTTTTTTTCTCCTAAGAAATTTGGATTGTCTTTTTGACAACTGATACCTTTCTTGTCCTTACCAGTACAAAACTGCTGCAGGCGATGGTGACACTGCTGATTTGTACTTACAGTGGAAGAATGAAATACTGTTCTTTAAGTTATTTTTTCCTGTTGATACAGTCTTCTTCATTAAGAGTAATCTATAACATAGTTTTGCATCATGCGTGTAAAATTATTTAAACTGTTAGTGATTCCTTCTAGGTTCAAAACTACTCTAGTTTTGGGCTCATGGCCATCAATTCATTTCCAATAAAAAACTGACTGATAAATTTTACTGAAGTTTCCTAAACCACATTAATGTGAACAAACTCCTTTGTTCTGTTAATATATTTTTATGGAGGTTTTAATCTCACTTCCATTGTGTTATTTTTCTGCCTGAGATAGTTCTATATTGTAATATCTGAAAATTTGCTGTATCTAACTTATTCAGGACACTTAAAATATTGATAATGTAAGAAAGTCATGGGACTATATGAATAATCATAGCACGGAATATGGAGTGTTTTGCATTTCAACACAGTTCAGTTTTTGGGCTATTTCTATAGTTTCACTTGTGTATTTAATTCGATCAATATAACAGCTGAATTTGCTTATCTTGTTAACAAAGTTGTGCTGAATCAAATTGGCCAACAAAAGGGCATGTCTTGGTTTTCTCCAGGAAGAGAGAAAAATTACTTCACAGATTAACAATTAGAGCATTCATTCTTTGAGACATGCTTAAAATTCTAAGTTAATTTAATGTCAGAGTGCATTTAATTTTTGAGCTCTAGTTTTTGTCTTTCTTTTTGATCATTAGCAGTATCACTTGTAAAATTAAATGTAAATTCACAAGCACTTTTAACTCTTGAAAAAATGCTTTAAAATACATTAGTAATATGTAAAAAATGTTTGTTTAGCATTTCTTGGGGTGCATATCTACTGTAATGGCATGATGGGGTTAGGGCCTCTTATCTCCTCTCACAACAGGTAGGGAGAAAGTCTGAAGTCTCCTGTGCCCTCAGGCATCCCTCCTGCCTGCACACTTATGCTCTGCCATAGTTTTAAATGCAAAAGCTAAAGTAATCATTCTAGGCAGGTAAGATTTGAAAAACCCCTCAGCCTTATTTTCATTCAGTAATTTGCATATACTGAAGAAGAATATGGACCTCTGACCCTTGAGGTGTTAGCAAGCTGTCTGACCAGACACAGAGTCATATGTCAGCTCGTTGTAGCCTTGGCTGCACCATGCTCTGCTGTGTGTGGCTGGTCATCTGTTTCTTGAGGCAGGTGGCACTCCTCTGCTTAGCAGGACCATCAGGCATTACAATCACAGAAAATGATAAATATTTGTCCTAGAAATCAGGTGGAGAAAATAAGTTGATGATGAAGGCAAAGAATACACATATGCTGGATATGAGGTAGAAGAGATTAATAGGTACAAATAATGTTTATTAAAACCTTAATGTTACAGATACTTTACACTTTCCTTTCACAACAAACTTCTCTTTATCTACAGTCTTCCTCCTAGAAATCATCTAGGTAACACAGTGTTGTGAAACATTCAGTGATGAACCTATCAACATGCCCTTCTAGTCACAATTAAACAGACATTCAATGTATGCATACTGTTGTTAGATATGCATTTCAGGTTCTGATTGGTAGACAGCCAACCATTCAATCTATCGAACAAGTACTGGTGTTCTGTGGACAGTGGTTGATCTCATAATCAAATACTGGTTTTACATGTGTTTTGGTTTAGTATGTGTGTAGGAGTTATTTACAGTAGACAGTGAG
Organism: Patagioenas fasciata; assembly: GCF_037038585.1. NCBI lineage: Eukaryota > Metazoa > Chordata > Aves > Columbiformes > Columbidae > Patagioenas > Patagioenas fasciata. Next base: position 38,449,093 of record NC_092523.1, read on the forward strand.
GTACTTATCACTTTCAAAATACTTCATACTAAATGTATAGGTATGAGGCTTTGTCCTTATCAAAACCTTCAGATGTAACACAAAACTGCTGAGTGCATGCATGCTACATTTGTTGACATTTGAAATTTCTGACATGGTAGATTATTGAATATATTTATCTTGACTGACTTTTCAGGAGCTACTAGTAAAATAGAATGCTTATTACATGAAAATGGCTTAACACTAAGAAAGTTTTGAAGGCATTCTATATGCACAAAGTACTTGCGATATAATCCACATAAATCCTGTCTATTTAATTTGAACTATAAAGTCAAGTACTAGTCTGGTCTTCTCTGCATTAGTGTGTCTGGTACTCTGCGTTAGCACATTATAAAGCTACAGTTTTGCATATATTTCAGCTTCATATGGGCAGCAGCTCATTCAGGACAAAATCAATTTGCATTCATGGCTTATTCTTTAAGAGCTACCTCTTCACATTTTCTTCATGTCAATAATCCTTACAGTGATACTTCTGAAACCCATGAAGATTGCTCTTTGCAAATAATACCATTTGGTGCTATACAACTCCAGTCTTGGTTATTAAATTTTTCTGTGTGCTTGGACAGCTCTTTTAGACATGTAGAAAGAAAATGTTTTAAATATCATTTTTCATAATTTGGCAGCTACTTTTAAAATATACAGTAGTCACTGGCAGTTATTTGCAAGACTCAGCTTTTATATGACTGTAGTATTTTAGAAATGATATATTAGCAAAGCACAGTTGTATACTGATTGGCTGGCGTGGCAATGGTAACTGAGTGATGAGAATAAGGTGTATGGTAAAGTCCCTGCCCCCACATTAATTATCTGTATGTGGAAAACGTAGGTCTAAGTATATTATAAGGGGGATAAAAGTCTATGTTTAACTTCTCAGATAAGAGCTGTACATTTCAGTAACTCACTCACCTGTGATTTCCAGGACATACTAGGACTGTAAATGTTACAGTGTATATAGCTCTTATCTCAATGTGAAAACACCAAATTGCACAGTAGTACTACTCTTCTAGTAGTATTCTTACAGTAGTACTACTCTCATGTCCTTTTCAGAGGTTTCTGGGGTGAAAAGCAATAGGAAGAATAAATAACTTATTCATACTTCACTCTTGAAGGAAAGTCTGTCTGTAATATATATACTAGAGCAGATAATTTATTCAAGGACGTATTTTTTTTAAGCCTATCCTTGTAATGTTTCTAACATCGGTATCTGAATAAGTTATACACAAACTAAATCAAGGCATCAAAGAAATACTATTCACATCTGACCTTTTTGGAACCAATCCAAATTTTAGTTTTCTGAGCTGTGCCAATTGGTCCAAATCACACAATCTATTTTTTTCAGCCCTATCTGGATTCACTTCCTTTGTGTTCCTAACTGGCTGAGTCAATAAGTGTCATGATAAATACCTAGTTTGTATGAGTTATATGAAAAAGACATGACAAAATTTTCTCACTTCTTTTGCATACTAGCTTGCACAGTATGGTGTAGCTAATTAAAAAAAATAAAATTCTTGCATTATATTGAGAAAACTAAATAACTGGCCACAGATAGCAAAACCTTTAGAGAATAAAAGGGGTATGTTCATACTTTAGATAAAGACACATGAACACACTGAGATACACGCAAGAATACCCAGGTTTATCTTTCTATTTCAACATTGACATATAACCTTGATTTTTTTTCATTCTTTGTTCTTTTAAAACACAGACTTTAATATAATTCTTGTTGTTTTCAAGGTTAGCTTTATGAAATTTTGACTTTTACAAGTGAATCTGTACAATACTTTTTTGAAGCTTAAGTATTCCCTCTTGAATGGGAAAATTTATTTGGTTTCATGTCTTACAGGTATGCAAGTTGTTCCTAAAATACACAATAGTAGGTTACATTAAATTTTACTACTTGGCAGGGTACCAGGAAGCCACACCATCTGTGCCTCTTTCTGGATTCTGTTTAGGGAGTACAAATTGCAAAACTTGCTCATATTTTACCCATCTTCAGAGAGGCATTCACGTACAAAGATATAATGCACCGTACTGTCTGACTACTTCATGTGGGCAACACCAGTTTGTTACCATAAATGAAAATTTCTGATGAAAATGTCAACCTTGGCAAATAAACCCAACTTTAGAAAATGCTTCAAAGCCTTATGATAGTTATTAATGTATACTTTGATTGTGGTTTATTTGTGGATTGACTCTCATATGTTTTAGTGTATTTTTATTCATGGATTCTGTGTAGTGTTGTTGTTGTTTTTTTTTTTTTTTTTTTTTTTCTTTTCTGGCTGAGCATCCTCACTTATTTGCCTTTGAATTTTACATGTATTATGGTGCTGCTCATACTTATTTTTTTCCTTTGGTCAGATGTTTTCTACTCTGTGGTTATGGTGCACAAATGATTGTTAACAGGTTTGGTAGTGCCAGTTAATCAGTGTATATTTTAACTTAGAAGTTTTCTTTTTAATTTGTTTGAAGATTACTTTAAATGGAGTATTTTCTTTCATTTTCCCTCCTTCCCACAAGTAATTACTGGCCAATGCCTATAACTTTTAAGAAGCTTTTTAAGCTTTTAAATCAACTCAGTGAAAAAGTCCCTAAAAGTGTCAGGAAGTGTTCTTGATAAACTGAGTTCTTGTGCACAACGTTCCTGTAATAGCAGTTATTTTGACAGTGCTGTTAACAGTGACCACATGATATACATGTTTTATAATAGACATTACAGTGCAGAGAAACTTCCACCTCTTCACTCACTGTCTTACCTTTTTAGTCTGAGACTTGTAATGTTCTCTGTTTTCTTTTTTTTTTTAATTTTCTTTCCTTGTAATTTGGGTAACAATATAATTGAATTTCATCTTGCTGATTTTATGCTTTTGTTACTGTTGCGGATTCTTATTTTAGATGGATGTATATATCCATTGCAAAACCATGACCTTCTAAGTTGAAAAAAAAAAAAAATTACTAGATATTTTGCCAGGAGCCTAAGGCTGTGAGAATTGCCTAATGAAGGTCGCATTTTCAACTTATGTGAAGCAGTTTCTTTCTGAACTGAAATGTGAACATTATTGAAAAAGGAACATTTGCCAGCACTTAGAAGATGAATGGTATCTAAGATGTGGTCGTTTTACACCTTATTTTGAAGGTGAGCTTCAGGCTAGTTTCTTTTTTCTTTTGAGTGAAAAAGCTTCCCTATACTGGAGGTTTCAGCATTCTGTATAGTAAACTGAAATCTACAGACACTGATATCAACATAAAATTCCAGTATAAGCAGGAATGAAAGTACTCGTGCATATGTTTGTGAGTCTTATTGTCCAGTGCTTCCAGAAGTGCAATTTCCAAAAAATTTGAACCATGAAGGCAGTCATTAGATACAAAGAGCTTTTTGCTTAACCTCTGAAATTTTCTCCAAAATATTTAATTAGATATGAGTGTTATTAGATATCAATTTGATAAAGTTTAATTGTTGAAGCATCCGTAAATTGCTATGCAATGTAATACTTTAGTAAGTCTGTTTTTATTTATATTTATTTTTCCTAAAACTTATTTTTTGAAACACCCTGTATAGTCAGTAACCTGTAATTCTAAAATTTCCCCAAGTCACATAATTTTTACTACTTTTTCACTGGTATTAGTATTTCTTGTAAAATAAGACACTACATCATACTTTATTTGGGATATACTTGATGCTGACTGCAGAAAAATAAAACAAATCAAACAATAAACCTAAAATAAATAACAAAACGAAACCAAATCAAACAAACCAAAACAAACAAAAAAAAAGCAAACAAACAAGAAACCAACCAAACAAAAACCGCAAAGAAACAAAACAAAGACACAATTAATATTCATTTGAAGAATGACATACAAGACTATACTCGGTTAAATATATTAACCGTTACCAGGCTTATTTTGGTGTCTATTTCAGATATTTAGTGGCAGTTATGTTAACTGTAACTCTCTCCTTCCTAGTCTCCATATATTATAGCCATTCCAAAGAGAAGTGGCCTTAACATGACACTGGCTTATATATATAAGGGAAAAAGAGGATCAAATTTTTAAAAATGTCTTTCAGAAATGAAAAGTTGCATGTTTCTATGCTTTTGTTAGATAGTAACAAGTTATTAACAAATAGTGTCTTGGAGGTATATATTCACTAGCTACAGCTCTTACAGTTCTATGCTTGTGTTATTGTTTAAATAGTGTCTTTGTTCAGGACTTGAAAAAGCAGATACTTGGAACTAAAACCTCTAAAAGTCTGCTAAAAAGATATTAGACAACATAATTCAGATACGTATGTTTGCAAACATACTTAAAGTATTATTGGAAGATGAAATGTTGAATACCAAAATGAAATAGTTCAGTGACAACAGTGTTTTATGTGGTATGGGTTGGTTTTGTTGGTTGGTTGGCTTTTTGTTTGTTTCTTTTGTGTTTTTTTTTTTTTCTTTTTTAGATATTGCTTTAAGAATGACTAGTATGGTACTGCTGCTAAATTTAGGGCTAAAAAATATAATCATACTCTTCCTTAAAAGCATTTTAAAGAATATATGGCCATTAACTTTTTCATAACTTGAAGCTTACAAGAACAGCCACTAGAGACTTTGGCCAGTGCCCAAATGCAGCCAATTCTCAGGGATTGATAGATTTCAAATACTTCAATTTCATTTATGATAAGTGTAAATTACAGTGATTGGTTCAAAATATAAGACTTCAAACCCACTATTTATAATATTAATAGTTTATAAATAATACAATTTCAAAGTCTTTTAGTTACTGTTTCTTATTGTGTACTTAAGCACACAACACTGCTCTGCTTTGTTATCCAACAGAGCCGTGGTATTTGCAAGATATACTGCATCCATAGCTGTGTTGCTATAGTAACTGTTGCCTTTTTCTCCTCTATTTAACACTATCCTGAATTATGTAGGCAAGATTACCCAACCAACTCAATTTAATGGTTTTTTATGAATGTTATTAATTTTCTAGTCATTCTTCAAACATTTTATTGTTCATTACAGACAAATTCTTCTGAACTGCTTTTGCAAATGCACTTTGGCTGGGGAGAGTAGGAGAGGATAGAGCAGGAGAAGCTTATGGTGGCTCTAGGGAGATTTTTTTTCGTTAGCTTTGTATAAAGCATCCAAAATGAGGGAAGGTTTCTTCACCTTGTTTCTGAGATGTTTGTACATTTCAGGGTGCCAATAATAGATTGTATGGCCTGTGCCATAGGGTCTCTGGCCTGAATTAAACAAAGACTTTCAGAAAAATCATCTTGAATAAATAGAATGTTTGCTTGCTTTAATTTTTGTGCAAATAATCCAGAATTTTGCATTTACAAATATGTGGATGTGCCAATCAAATGGTCTCTGGTTGAGAGGGTTTCAGTTTCTGTTTTCATAATTTTTAAATAATTTGTAATTGGTATATAATTCATGTTTATAAATAAATTGTATAAAAGGTCAAAAATGGTTTAGAAATAATAACACATAATAACACAATTTTAGAGTTAATCATTTAACAAAACACTTTTGTCTTTTGAAAAACAATCTTGCCATTTGTTTTTTAAGGAAAGTACATTTATTTCCTTTGAATCTTTTAAAATGTACATGATAGCCACTCAGAAAATATCATTTGAGTTGTAGTTAAACAGGGTATGCCTGTAGTTAAACAGGGTATTTGCGTACGTAAGAGAGTTAAGATTCAATGAAAAATGCCTATTGTGGTATATTTACTAATGACGTTATATACTTACTTGTCAAATGATCTCAATTTTATCTAAATGTTGGGATTTTTTGTTTATTTGCTGATAATTCTTTTTCCTTGTAAATTTTAACATGGGGTTATGGGTAGAGATAATTTGTTGAACCATGTTTTTCAGGTTATTTCATCCTTCCTATACAAACAATGCCCCTCATAGTAGGCACTTATTCCATACTGGGCAACAGGGCACTAAGATGTTGAGATTTGAAGTATAACTTTTAGTGCAGCACAACTCCTTATTGTATGCTTCTATACTGGCATGTAGCCGTTAGAGAAGTATTTCCCAGACTTTGTCTACTGGGACATGTTTTTTCCTCAGTCAAAAGTTGTAGCCCATGAAGGGTCTCCCTGACTTGTTCTGGCCCTCTTGGGAGCCAAAACAACAGCTGGGCCTGTTTTAAACGACAGAATTTTTAAAGCTGACTGTAAGTTGTTTTTTTTTTTTTTAATGAGTACCTTTTAGATCTGTTATGGAGTAAATGGCTTGTATCTTCCATTGGATCCTTTACAGATATCTAAACTTTACAAGTGGAGAAGTTAGTGTACTGCCACTGTTTCAACAGAACCTGCTTTTTGTCATAGTTAACCTAATTTAGTCTGGTTATTTTACTTTTAGTTTAGAATTGTACCTTCACTTAGGCTGAAAATATCAACTTGATTATTGAATGCGATGCTGGCATGCTTGTTTTGGGTTTTGTTTTGGATTTTTTTTGTTTGGTTGGTTGGTTGGTTTGTTGTTTTTTGTTTGGTTTGTTTTTTTGTTTGCTTTGGTTTGGTTTGGGTTTTTTTGTTTGTTTTGTTTTGGTTAGTTTTTTTTTTTTTCCCCCAATAAAAATGCTGTTGGAAGTGTATTTTTTAAAGACAGTTATATAAATATTAAAAAGGACCACTTTTTTTTCCTAATGCTGTATACACTTAACAGAATGTTTAATTCATTTCCTGAAGAACATAAGTTTTCACTTCTATGACTTCTTTCAGCTTTTGCACTGAAAAACAGGGTTTGAAATTTTGATAAGTATCTTTGCACAATACATGCGTATTATTTTCAGCCTTATGACAGTTGGTGAATGTGCATTAAGAGATCATCTTCCTGTCCCCCACAGGAGATCACCTCCACACAACATATGCAGCATTTATCTGCCAAAATTCAGAAGTCTTTTGAATCAAGCTTTGCAAAAAATTCTTCCATCTGGAGCTCTTAGTGTTTTCCAGAGATTCCAGAAAATCTACTAAAAGAAATTTCGGAATGTTTAAGAAGCTATAGTTAAGCTTAAGTGTTTCTAATGGAAAGTCGCTTTGAGCATTGCTATAGAAGAAGCGCATCCTTTTAAAGATCTCTGTGTATTTCTGTGTTTTAAGGTACAGAATGCATATAAAAAACATATGTTATGTACACGAAGAAATGGAAATAAACTGCAGTTGTGTGGTGTTTTTTTTTTTTTCTCTCCAAGTTGTAAAGAGGTCAGTATACAGGACTAGCATTACAGAAATGGTATACACCCTCTCAGAGATTGTGATGTTCTCAACACGTCATTCATTTGATAGCAATACTCATTGAAAGTTCATGGTATTGGCAAGTGAAAACTTTTTGCTGATTTTAAATGTAAGAAGTCAAAAAAGAGAAGCAAAGATGGAGTGACAAATAAAAATGGAGATTACAAGTCCTTTATTCTTCTCACACTATTTTCTTTGGTTTATATACACAGGATCTAAAACCCTAGTTGCCTAGATAGCAAGGAGCCCAAACAAGTGATATTATGAATACTAAACAATCTCTTCAATTCAGCTTTCTGGCTGGGAAAACTTTAACCTTTTTTCTGCTAGCTGTGCAAGAGAATTATTTTCAGTTGTGCTGCTCAGCACAACAAAAATGTATATTGAAGAACAGGAAAGGGGAAAGGAAGAGTGGAACTGCCGTGGTCTTATATGTTCCCTAGATGTTGGGCTATTCATTTTCAGTGCTAATCATTTGAAGAATGACAATTGTGGACTGTGATAATGATCAACATTCACAGACCAAATGGGTTCAAGTTGCTTTAATTGAAATGATGAGGTAATTTAAGTTACATCATATCAGCTGACTTCATTTAGCCAAAGGCTCATTTTATAGAGTACTTGTTTCCTAACAGGTTGTGACAATCTGATTTTATAAAATGGTTGTCTCGGTAACCCATTCATTTTGCTTACATTTATGAAAAAGCAAATGAGGAAACTAATCTGGCTAGGTTTTTTTCTTGTATCTTCCACTGTTTGCTTGTTTTTATTTTCACGTCCGATAACATATGAACTGGAACCCGAAGTAATAGGAATATGTAATATATAACAGCGAATAGTGTTGTCTGTAGAGCTCACAGGCAGATATATGCACTATCCTCACTTAGTATATAATTCACAGGGGTTTTAATTATAAGCTCTTCAAGGCAGTGACCTCATTTTCAAAGACATCTGTAAAGTGCCAAGCATAATAATGGTACTATCTGGATAAAAGCAGAAAACTCTGCAAAAAATAATTTGTGAAATAGCAATTGAATTCCTTCTTTGTTTATGAAAAAACTATTCATGTGTATATATATTATACTTTCTTAATTTTTATTTTTTCCTAAATTCATTTGCATTGAATTATTAGTTTATATCATGTTTTCAACATATGTAGTATGATTGAGTAGCTGTAGTATGAGTAAGCATTTGTTTTTCCTGAGGTAAAATACTCTGAGAAGTTTAAATGCCATAGGAAAATTTTACAAAATAATTAAATAAGAGAAAGGTTATAAAATTATCAGAATATAAACTGTTATGAGTTACCTGAAACTGTATGAAATTAGGACTTGTAATAACTGTTAGCAGCCTTCTTGGATTCCTCCTAGAAACAACAGGTACTATAAGCATAGAGCCACACAAGAATTTTAGAATCGGGGAAAGCAAACTTGAAGGCATTGAGAAATTTACTTAGTAAAGTGAAAAATGAGAGAGAAGGTTCTGCCAAAATGGAACACAGCTGAGCAGTCTTAAAAAGCGCACTGATTAAGGCATGACTGATCACATCTCCAAGTGAACAGAATGAAAGAAACAGGAAAAAAGCCAAGTGCCTTCATGATACAGTTAAAGATGTAAGGCTAAGAAAAAAATAGCTCCCAAAAGAAAAGGAAAATAATGAAGTAACAATAAAAATGCCAGCATTAGTTAAACTGAAAAGGAAAAAAAATAGGGAGAGCATAAAAGGAAAATTAATTCATTTTAGTAAAAAGGTAAGGGGACATATGAAAAGCTTTTGGAAAAATATGAAGAGATAACAAAGTAGAGCCAATATTAACAAAGGCAGGTAAAAATAATGATTTTTTTAAAAGAAAAAAGCTGAGTCCCAAATTATAAGATTTTAATCACTTGATTTTTTTTTGTCTTATTCTTTTTGAAAATTGAAACAAAAGTGAGCCTTAATTTTTATTTTTCCTGTTTCTCTCTTTTCTACTCATTCCCACGGGAGTGATGATAGCTTATTAAAGTTAAAAAAACAAAAGACAGAGAAAGAAAAAAAAAGAGGCAAGCTTTTACATTTGAGGAAAAATATTGCTTTCTTGCTTTTATTCTGGAAGAGACAGGGTTTCATTTTCCACAGATTGGTTCCTGAGATGTTGTTTGGACAAGTGGCTTCTGTGGGTTTGGGATCAGTTTTTCTTACCTCAGCTTTATATGATGGATTTTTTTTTTTTTTTTTTTTTTTTTAAGGGATGAATGTGAGAAATTGCCATGATTTCTTCTTTGTTATGCTGGTATTCACCTTTCAGTTCCAAACCACTGGAAAACAGCAGAAACAGAAAAGTGGAAGACGTTACAGAAAGGCAACTTGCACAAAATTAGTCTATTTTTGTTGGTGGTTTTATAATTAATTTATAATATGCTTTCCCTTGTTCTGAATATGGCATGCAGAATTCCAGAAGACAAAGCATACGTTCTCTGATTTATTGCTGAAGGACCTGTCACAGTCAATTTTGTGGTTCAACTCACTGCAGTAGCTTGTTGATCCCTTACCTGCATTCTGGCCACAGTGCACTTGGAGTGAAGGAGATATCCCAATATTTTACTGAATGTCAGAGTGTCTCAAGCCTTAATCAATTTGCTTTTGCTTCTCTCGATCCTTGCTGTATCAGCTTTTATCTGGCCTGTGCAGCCCCAGTGAGGACCCATGTTGTTACCTGCTTGATACACTGAAGGATGTGCCAAGTTAAGGTTTCCCAAGGCCTTAAAAGTTATAAATTCTCCATGCTCTTTTGTGAGGAATTCCTTGCTATAATATATTCCCTGAAATAATATTTTACCTGAACCAAATTAATGAAAAATGCAAGTATAAACATTTATTTGTCATAGAATCATAGACTTATATTAGAATGGTTTGGGTTGGAAAGGATCTTAAAGATTGTCTAGTTCTGACTGACCTGCCATGGGCAGTGGCACCTTGTACTAGACCATGTTGCTCAAAGCTCCACCAAACCTGGCCTTGAACACTGCCAGGGATGGGACATCCACAACTTCTCTGGGCAGCCTGTTCCAGTGCCTCATCACCTGCATAGTGAAGAAACGTATAGCACTTAAATCAGGTTGTATGGTTACAAGATGCTTAGGTAAAGAATTGTAACAGAAACTGCTTTTAGTATATGAATGTAGCTGTAGTATGATAAGGATCTTCCTCTTCTTTTCTTCATCTTACTTTGTTTCCTTCCTGAATTGAGACATGCCGCTTTTATACCAGCTGTTACAAAAATTTGCAAACAGAGTGTAGTTTTTGCATCTGGCAAATAGAAAACTTCCGTTTGACAGTTTGAAAAATTCAATTCCTGACATTCAACCCTCCTACATACATACATCCCATTATCTGCCACCTGTTAGTGGTCTCAGTTTAAGTTGGAAGGTCTTTTTTTGCCTATGACAGGTGCTGATACTCCTAACATACCTGCAGCTGTACCTCTTGCAGACTGACCCAGTCCCATGCTGTTTGCTGCATCTCTGTGTTTCCCCAGAGATGCATGGTGTATAGGGTCAGTTAAAGGGAGCAGGCCTCCAAGACTTCCCTTAAACTTCAGCCTAAAAGTGTAATGATGTTTTAAATGTAGGTTATTATATCAGACATTTAATATCTGCTTGTTAAAGATTAAGAAAACTTTTACCCCCATTGATGGACTCTGCAAAAATTCATTCTCATCAGCAATCTTATTGATAATGTTGTGTACCTTAAAGCTCTCAAGCACTTTAGTGAAGAAACAGGAACATTCACATACCTCTGGCCTGGGAAGTACAACTAAGATAGTTCACAGTATTAGAAAACTATAATTTCACTTTTTTTCCTTCTTTTGCTGTTAAGATATTAAGCCATAGTTGATGAAGCAAGGAAACCTTTTCATGTTTTGTAAGAATACTCCAAACAACCAAAACTCTTTGTTTGTTTGTTTGTTTGTTTTTCCTGGTTTACTATAAATACAAAAATATGCTTGTAAGTAAAATGTTGGGGTTTCTCTTTTCATTTTATGTGAAAAATATGAATATTTAATAAAATACTATTTGTTTCCTGATGTTTTTCATTGATGTAAACGATCTTCATTTATCTCAGATGCAGTCTTTACATGGTACAGACATTCTTTGTGACTTTCATAAATGTGCATGCTTGAGTGTTTGACAATGTGCATTTATAGTGTACTTTTGTAGATGCTTTGGTGCATTATAAGGATGATACAGAAGAGCCCAGTGACATCAAGTGAGTGAATAAGATCTTTGCCAGTAGTTTTTTCAGTCAGTACTTCATTAAGAACCTCCTATTTATTCATAAGCTTGCTTTTTTTTTTTTTTTTTTTTTCCCACTGTACTATTACACACTCCTGAATTCTGAATTTCAAGAAATACTCTTACAGGAAGAGCTTGTACAAGCAGTTTGTTTTAAGGAGGATTAGTATTCTAGTCATATCCTCAGTGACAGCTGAAGTGAACCCAGTCAAATGATTTCAGGCATAAAGCTGTGCTAGTTGCAGCTTGTCTACGAATTTAGTCATTAAGAAGTTGTATAGAAAGGGTAGTAACTACAGCTTCTGAATTTTTATATGTCAAGCATTGGAGGATTATGTATTTGAATAAATGAGCATGAAAAATGAGTAAAAATGTATTTTAACAACGATCCAAAGTTTGTCCAAATTATGCTTAGTTCATTGTTCACTGACTGGAAGACTATGTACAAGTTGCATTGTTTTCTACCTCTATTGATATAGGCAAAAGAACTTAAATATTTTTCCATGGAATTTCTATTTCATAGATTAATCACTAAACCAGTATAGTACAGAAATATGTTTCTGATATTTCTTATTAATGCTAAATATAAAGCAGACTTGACCTTGTTTCTACCATACCTTGCCATTTGCAAAGGCAGTGGAAGTTAAGTGCATATCATCATGAGTAATTTTTATAAGCATCATGACTGTTCACAGGTTTATGTGGGACAATAAAACAACTACCTTTATTAGGAAAATTCCTTATTACTAAATAAAACCCCAAATAATCCCCAAGTTTGCTGATTACAGTTTTGTTCTTCCTCATTGCTACTATTTGTGGTGGTCCCTAGTGAACACAAGTATTTTTGTGTGAGGGATTTTGTTTCAGCTTGAAGTCTGCAGCCTCAGGAAATGAACATATAGTAACTTCCTTCTAGCATTCCTACTGCTAGACAACTTTTTCAATACCCTGAAATACGAATCTGTACTTTTTATTTACTGTTGTGGTTTTGAGAGAGTTCTAAACCTCCTAGAAATATCAATAGATCCTGAGCTGTTTGTGTTACCAACTCGTGAAAACCCAGCCCAAGCTCTTCCTTCCTTTTGAAGGGTTCTGTTCTTTCCTCTTCTATTAAAACAATAGATGCTTATATTTTCTCCTTATTTATCATTTTTCAACACATTTTTGCATTATTCTGCCAGCAGATTTCCCAGTAAAAATGAGAGTACAGCTGGAAAAGAATTCTCCTTTGTATTGAAGCCTTTATCTAGGTTGCAGCTGCAGAGAGAGCTTAATAAAGCAGCTGTTCCATTGGACCATTTCCTTGGACTGTGCAAGTGAAATTTTCTGCACTCTGTGACCTTCTGAAAATTTGCCTGGAAATTACTGTAGGTTCCAGACCTAGCCATGCATTTAATGTGTATTTTTTTGCAAACAAAGCTATTGCTAAAGTTTCAGTTGTCGCATCCTGGGTCTTTTGGGAGGCTATACCACCTTTGATATCCTCTATTAGAATATACTTACCTTGGGACAACAAAGTCATGATGATTTTTTTAAAAATATTTTTATTGTTTACACTAGCTCTGTGCACTTAGAAGGCCATTGTGATGACTTCTCTCAGATCTGATAGGCAAGATGTTGACAAGATTTGGAGATTAGAATAAACTGAATTTAGCAGTAGGATAAGAAAACAACCTCGCTTTTATCTGTGTTACCTCACTGCATACAATGAATGACTACAGGAATTAGTGGCGTACCATTTGGAAGTCAAGATGGATGCTTCCTTGTTACTTTCAATTCATACCTCTAATCTTGTTTTACGGGACAGCTAATGCAGAAAGAGAGCTGGTGCCTGGAGACTGTTTGTTTGTGACACTTCAGCTATGAAAAACATAAGAGCTTTTCACTCTCTCATCCTCTTCAAAGTAGTTTCAGGGATTTCAGATACTTTGCACCAAGCATATGGAAGAACATTTTAACACCTCAAATACTGTTCCATAGTAACTGTAGGGAAAACTTTGAGGAAAATAATTTTTTCCCTTTTGATTTTATTGTAGCAATGGCTTACAAGGGAAGAATAACAGTAGAGCAATGACCTTTCAATAATTATCTTAGTTCTTGCTTAACTGAGAAGAAATTCTGTTCCTAACAGAGCATTCTTAAGCATTCTAAAATCAGGGAAGATGTACTGCCACTATGTTCAACTCTGCTGGAGAATCAGTAATCTGACTTCTCTCATTGTTTATCTATAAGCATCCATAAAAACATAAAATTATTAATATGAAAATGTTTTTCTGAATTTCAAGAAGTATGCTTTCACTTAGGGTAGTTACCCCGAATATTGTATTTTTTTATTGATTTGTAAGATCTTGGACACCTAATTTTTCATACTAGTAACGTCATCAATTAGCAGATGTAGAAATACTGGCAAATGAAAATATCTGCCTGTTTACAGAAATGCTGTAAACCTGAAAACTCGTTTAGTGACTCATTTACTCCTAGTAAATGGCTAGTGATGATGTCATATGAAGTGGGAGAACAAGCTGTATGTTTCCCTAGCTTTGTTTTTATCTTCCTGATGTGTTTTTTATGCTATACACAGTTTCATGTAGTTTGTTACTACATAGTGTATCAGATAAGTCTTAAATTTCGTATAGCTCATTAAATTATATAACTTCTCATTTTTTTTTTTTTTCAGCAGTAAGAGGTAGGACAGAGATTGTAACCAGGGCTTTTAAAGCCATTTATGAGGAAACAAGGATTCATAGTAAGTGATGTAACACATTACTTATAGTATAGTGATAGACCTATATCCAGATCCAGACCTTCAACCAAATATGTACTTATGTACTTCATTGTACTTGAGGACAAATGCAATTCTTGGGGCCTCATTTTTATTCTATTTGGTTATTTTATTTTCCTTGAAGATTGGTTTTCCACAAATATTCTTGGTTTATTCTTAGAAGCTTCTCCACCTTTGGAGACTTTTCATATCTTCTTTTATCTTATTGAACTGGAAATAAGAAGAAAGGATATACCTTTGGCTGTTGGATAGATAGATGACAATGATGGCTGTTAGATGAGAATGTACTGAGATGCCAATCCACCTCAATTCCTTTTAAAAGGAAGTAATGGAATATCCATTGGCAAGGGGTTTCATGATCAGCCTACTGGAAAGTTGACATAAGCGCTTTGTATACGACTGTTCTCTCTGTGATGGCAGGAAATGGTCTAGGTGACTCTTGGAAGCCTTTTCTTTCTCATTTTGTATCAAATGATAGGAATTAAAATCTCCACATTTCAAATATACTATATTCAGCATAGATGTTCCAGGCAACTGTGCTGGTCCGTTCTGGGTTCAAACAAACAAACAAGAGAATAAAAGATAAGAGGGGGGGAAGTTTAGCATAACTTACCCCTCCTACACTTGCATCTTGACACCTTTTATAATAGTTGCATGAAAAGATGGAAAAAGTTAGCATAAGATCTGCTCTTCACAGTCTGTGAAATGCTAGGAGAAAAAAAAAAAGGGCATAACATGTAGGTTGTGTTATGACTAATAGAACACTTTTGAACAGTAAGCTGTGAAATCCTTTGGAAAAGCAGAAAATTAAATTGAAAAAATCTTCAAATCTACAGTTTGATAAAATGGCGCTATAAAGACGAAAATGAAATGAGCTTTAAGAGACAATGGCAAGGTTGCTACAACTAGAAATTCATATGAGTTACAATTTGAGCTAATGGCTCAATTGTAAAGCCTTTAGGCCATCTGCCCTACTGACCTGTCATAGTTACTGAGAAATTTAGCGTTCTCCTGTAGTGGAGGACATGTGTAATTAATTGCCCAAAAGTAAATAGTATGTTAACCAGACTAGGTGAAGCCTTTACTTAAGATCAATGAAACCTCTGGTATTTCCTTGCCAAAGTCATCAAGAATATAATTAAATCTCTGTCAATCCCTATGCTGTTATTTTAGAGCATCATTTCTTTTGAGGTGAGAGCAAGATATTATGTAAAGAATTCCAGCTGTCCCTGAGAACTTTCTCCTTGGCTGGGAGTCAGCCACACAGTCCCACTTTTAGCTTCCGGGCTTTGATGTTTGACATGCAAATAAGGCAAATAAAAAAAAATCAATTATCAATAAGGAAAACAAATCTTATGAAGAATAATATTTCTAATAAGCCATAGGAAGGGAAGAAAAAAAAAAAAAAGAACCACAACACTCTAAAATTATGTAGATAGACTCTCATTCAGATTCCTTTTTTACTAACTTGTATAAGACTTTGTGCTCTCTTCAAAACCTTGTACAGGCTATTCCAGATTTACGTGTCAATGATGCATTTGCACTCAACCGAGCTGTGCAATGATCTGATTTTACAGTCATCAAACACACAGATATTTTGTGGAAGAAATCAGTAGAAATCTTTAAAGGAGCTGTCTCAGACTCAAACAAAAAACCAACAATAATATTAAGAGAAAAAATTTGGTGGAATTTTGCTAAAGCTTTAGTATCAGACCGTTGGCTGAAGACAAAATAATGTGCAGCCAAGCAATGTCGTCATTTAGTCTTGAATATGCCAAATGCTGTCAGCTAGAAAAAAGCCAATAACAGTCCTCCATGTTCAACTAACGAAGAACAAAAATTGTTACTATCTTTAGAAAAAAGCTACTATTTTGTTTAATACTCTACATTATAAACAGAAAAGAAACGCCTATCCTTTTGATGTCTTCTAAACCAAATTTAAGACTACTGTGCTTATGGATGCCAAATAGGTCCCAGAAGATTACATTCTTGGAAACGTCCAAGCATTTCTGTCTTTAAACATGTACCAAGACAGAAGAAATTTCATAAATTGTATGACGACATAATTTTCCCAGAAGTAGAGGATCCTATTAGCATGGCTTCTCTACTGTTGATTCTCCTAATACTTTCATGCCTAAAGACTGATTTTGGAATTTTTGATAATTTGACAACTTAAAATATATGATTATTTAGTGAACTTTTCTGAATTAAGATTTTCAGTTGCTGCCTTACACCTTATCTCGTACTAATCACCAGTAACTTGCTACTCATTTAGGGTGAATCTCTCAGAATAGACAAGGAAGGCTGTATGTCTCATTATGAGAACATAACAAATAATTTAAATAGTCAAAACTACTTGGCATACGTATTTTTGTATTTCTAACTTCACAACAAATATAGGTTTTTAGGTGAGGTTTGCACCAGACTTTTGTTGTCAAAGTCAGTTTGTTACAAAGTATATCGACAAGTTTTTCCTCCCTAAGGAAAATAATGAACTAGTGAATCAGATCTGACCAAATCATGACTCAATGTATCGATGAAAATGAGCTATTTCTAGATGTTTAGAAGTAGTATGGAAGAAAGACCTCAAATCTTTTACTTTACACAATTTTTTCAAAAGTAGGGTTTATGAATGTGTTTGTGATGGGGTTTTTTTGTTGTTTGTTGTTGTGTTTGTGGGGGGTTCTTTGTTTGTTTTGTTTTTTTTCCTCTCTTTCCATTTTGGCTGGGTTCTACTTGATTCTTTGTCTTCTGAAGACAAATTATTGACAGCAGTTTTAACCTGTGCTTCACTGGGAACAAATGCCTTGGCAACTGGTCATTGTAACAGATTTTCTGGGTGACATGCATATTCTATACTGCTCTTGCCAAAGCCTGGTGTTTCAGATAGCTTCCTTTTCAAGAGCAGGTGTTCATTTATTCCACATCATTCTGCAACCTTGGCAGATAAAATTCAGAACTAGCATAAAGAAAGAGCTTGTTGATTTAGCTTCATAGAAAAAAATCCTAATGCTTGAAGCTCAATGTAGATCTACAAAATCTAGAAAGAGGAAGAAAGGTGTAAAGTTGTGATATATCTGTCTGGGAATAAGGAAGGATAATGAGTTATATCTGAACATACTGTCTCATTAACTTGTCTGGATCCTGTATTTTTCAAAGGAATATGATAACACTCTGCCTACACAATTATTTTTTATTTAAGTATTTTTTTGTACTGATTTGCTTTGTCTGGACAGTATTGATTGCAATAGTTTTATTCTTTGTTAAAATAATTCTGTTGTCTCTCTTCTTTTACTTTGCATATCTTGACTTTATCAACATTGTTTTAATTACACATAACATAAACCATCAAAATCTGTCATTAATGAAAAACATAACTTACATGTATGAGATCTGATAACAAAACTGTCCTTGCAAACTGAAAGTGTAGTAAAAGCCCCACACCAATAGGGAAAATATTCTCAGCCTGTGCTGTTCCATGGATACTGTACACTTAAGGGAGGTAAATATTTGACAACTTTCGTACTATGTTAAATCTATTTTACTTTGCCACCACCTCTGTTCCCTTGCTTACAAAATAGATGTATTTTACCTTTGAAGTATTCTTCACCTTTATAGGCCATCTCAAATTAAGCCAACTGCAGCAAACATTTTTGTCTTATTAATTTCTTTATTTATCCCTTGGCCAGTGTAAATGCTTAAAAACTGTTTATCAGGCTTATGTCAGAAAAATAAAAAAATGTGGCTTATTAAGCCTCCTGACAGAGAAAATAAGCTCACTATAAAAGCTACAGTATATGTGTATGAAATCAAATTCGATTTGACCCAGCTACCTGACCCACCTACTCTGTGGACTGAAGACTTTCTGTGATGCTTCAGAATCTTTGTGTTACAATGGTACAAGAACTAGATAGATTTGTCTAGAGGGCCTATTGTAAATTGGTGGTAGTTATGAAGGGAGGAAGAAATAAGAAGTTAAAATATCACTGCAGCTCTTGGAGACATCTCTGATCTTGCTTCAAGCATTAAAAAAATCCTTAGGTATTCTCATCAGTGTACACTGGAAATAATGTAGGCCAACAAGCAAGTGAGTTCTTCAGGTGGATTATGGAGCTTTTGTTGCTATGTGATGACACAACTGCTTTGCTGACCACACTTGAACTTATTGCAGTGTATACTTGTCTGATTTAGAATTCCAGGAATTACTGCGATACAGTAATTTCTAACTGTGAACTCAAACTCCAAATTCTTTATTAGTCTCACTATTTGGGACATGTTGAATGGTCATCTCTTTAGAAGATCTGAGCAAGGAACAGGCTTTCTAATCTCTAGGATTTGGGGCTCATGATATGCTTTTGTCAAAGTAAACATTCACACAAACAGGTAAAAATAGCTGTAGACTGTAAGATATAAACATCTACCTTCTGAAATAGGTTCACATCTCTATTTTGAATGTAACCACAAGGCAGTTCTCTGCATTTCTGATGTACTTTTGAACAAACATTTTAGGACTGTATAAATTACATTTGGCCCTTTGAAGGCAACAGCAAGGTTGTTGTGTGCCCTGGTGAAAATGAGTCTGACACCACCGCTCTAAAGCAAAGTAAGCAAAGCATACAAGCTCAGGAAGTCTTAAGCACAGGTTTAATTTAAAAAAAAAAAAAAAAAAAAAAGGTTGCCTAAGGATTTTTGTAAAATTTAACTTAGATGGTCTTGGTTTTGTCCACTACATATCCCTCTCGTGCAAGTGCAATTGTTTTTCCCTGCATCCCTGGCTGCCTCGTACTTTCTTCACAGCCCTTTTACTTTCTTTCTATAGTACATTGGTTCAGGATATATGTAATCCATGGAAAACACTGGTGCAGGTAGGGAAGATAACCAGGGATATTGGAGGAGCTGGGCACTGCCAATTTAGTTATGAGGGCTCTAGAGAGGAAAGAGAGGATCCCAGCTGAAAAACATCTGGTGTTAGGAAGAAGTGAAGAGCAGAGTATCTGTGCTCTAACAGCTGCCTGAGATCAATAAAAGAGCAGAATTTCTTTTTCCATAGCATCAATCACGAAGGCACTTGCATTTTAATAGAGAAGATCACGGCGACTTATCTAGCCTGTGTTTTTCTTTTAGGATGTTTTAAAGGTAATCTTGTCTGCAAGTGTGTTTCTACAGTTGTATAAAGTGCTAGAGTGTCAGAATAAAACTGAGTATTGCCAGAGACTTAAAAACTAATCTGGATTATGGAGTTTCTAGAGGCTTTCAGTGCTGCATATCTCTTTCTTACATACAATTGTCACAAAAATGCCTATGGCTAAAACACAGCACAGTGAAAGACAAGAGTCTAGATTTGGAAATGCAAACTGCAGCACAGAAATAGGATCTAATATTTTAACTGATTTTGACAAGCGGTAAGTTCATATTTTGTGGCCAATGTCACTGTAAGTTTGTTTTTAATTTACTGAGGTAATGATGTTGTGTGGTTTTTGCTAGAAGATTCATAGCTTTTTTTTTTTTTTCCTTCACAAGATAGCTCACAGGACATAAGCTTTTCCTAGTTGCTTTGCTTGGTATTTGGAACCTCTTAAAGACAATTTATTTTGAAACATTACTTTAAATATTAATAATGATTCTTCAATTTCAACAGTGTTCTACTCCAAATTGTTACAAGTTAACTTTGTGTTTGTTCCAGCTGGTGTCATTGTTTTACTGATCTTATTTTTATGTAACTTCTGCATTTGTCTTTGTCTTGTCTTTGTAATACTAGCGCATCGATGACTGCAGTAATAGTACTCTTCTCATGAAGACCTGTATTATGTTCTTTATGAACTTTCAAATATCCAATCTCTGCTAGATAGTAGTCAGCTGAAGATTTTCTTTATCCCTCACAAGACATTCCTAGAGGTCTCCAGAACACAAACCAGAAATAGTAGTTATTATCCTTTTTCTGCATGGACAGGAGAATAAAGCTTATGTATAAGTTTCTATTGAGGAAGTAAAATCCTCTTCTTCTTTGTAAAAAAAGTATATGAGAAAAATTTTGTCTTAGAAAAAGTTAACTGGAACATATTCAGTGTTTTTTGACGCCCATCTAGCATTGGACACAAGTGCAGTGGCCATGAGAAGCATTTAAGACTGGGAACCCATATGTGTGACAACATACCTTAACATTGCACCACTAATAAATGTTGTACCATGCTCACAGGCAATGCACTGGCTGTTTGACTAAGATTGTATTTGGAGCAGAACATGAACAAATATTTTGGTCATACTTAACTCTCCTAATTTTAGGTGTGTGGGAGTGGGCATCATCTAGAAAATGAGCTGTCTTCTTGTTTTAGTGCAATTTTGGAGCCCATCAAGCCAGCACAGTTCTTCAGAAGCCTCTTAGTAGGAGTCTTTGAAGCTACAATAAGGTTTAAAATAAGATAAAATAACCCATTTCAAACCAAACCAAACCAACCAACCAAACAAACAAAACCTTCCATCAACAGAGATGCAAATTGCTCCATGCTGAAATACCATCTGCTCTCCCAAATAGATTTTTACTAGAGTGCAGAACATTTGGCTGAAGATACACCCTGCCGCGTGTTTTGCAGTTTTCCTTTGTTGTACTTGCCCTACCACATTAGGTTTTTTCTGGAAGTCTTAAACTCATTTATTAAATGTTAGTTGAGTGCATCTGAAATGTATACCTGCTGTCTGAAGGTATGCCTAGGTATCAGAAGGATTCCTAGGTTTCTTATCATCATCATAATATGAAGTATTATATTGACCTTTTTGTGTCTTTTTAGAGTGATTTTTTTCTCAGAAGTTGCTGTTTGAGAAAACCGAAGAAAGCCTTTTAAGGTCATTCAGATTATCTCAGATAGACATTATTGCCATTCCTGCTTGGGCAAGTGAGCAGTTTTCTGTCATTAGAGGAGGTATACTTGCAGATTCATTAGGGTTTTTTTTACCTGGCTTACTGGAACTTGTTGGCAAATTTATTGCCAAACTCCATGTTTTTGTGCTTTCCTAACCTGCAGAAGAGCTGACTTGGCTTGAGGGACTGTTGAAAATCATGTTGTTCTGGCCCTGTTTTGGTGGCCCTTTCTTGGCAGCATTTTAGGTATATGAATTTTTTTTGTTTGTTTTTTAATGAATGTAAACAGAGTAATCTCTCCAATAATTTAGAGCTAAATGTTTAGGAAAAAAGTGTAAGTCTTCTGCGCTGACAGTAAATTCAAGTTTCTGCATGTTATGTTTGGCAATTTATGAAAACTGGAAATTTTTTTCTTTACTTATCTCTCCAAGAAAAAACTTCTCTTTAGCAAGAAGTTTCTCACGTAAATGTGGATGAAGATACGTATCTGGATTAATGATGTTGCAAAGGCATGTGTGAGATCTTAGATGGAAGGACTCATCTTTGCATTCCCAAACTTAAACATAATTACCATAGACATCAAAATTGTTACAGTAAAAAAAGACAAATTCTCCAGTTGCTTTTTTTTTTTTTTAAAGAAACAAACATACAAAACAGTTTAACCTAAATTAAACTATATAAATACTTCTGGATATAAGTATCATATGGATGCCTATAGATACTTATCTTTTACTTTTTTTTTTTTCTTCAAAAGTGCTTGGGTCTGTTTTAATGATTTTTTTTTGCTCTCAAGCCTTTCTGTTGTCCTTTTTGCTTCTGTATTTTTTTTTTTTAAACTTCCCAGCAGTAAAATCTATCACTCTTAGCACAGTGTTACAATGAAGAGACTGTACAGGAGCTAAATAAGACTTCCTGAGACTGTGACCTTTTTTAAATACTAAAAGGCTTACTTCTGGAGATAACTGTGCTAACCTAATTAAATTAGTGCACAGAAACTGTAATGGATTCATTCTGCCAACTTCAAGTTTAAAAAAATAGTGGTTCACAACTATTATAACTTTAATTTTAGTGTGAAAATACATGGTTTCCTTTACCCCCTGCCAAAAAAAAAGTTTATTTAATAAACTTAGTCATAATGTTAAACTGCTTTATCAAATAGGAGTTAGTGCTCCTCAGTTCATCCGTTACACTTCAGGTAATAAAATGAAAATAAATTTAATATTCAACAAGTAGCATTTGACCATGGTCACTATGGGACTTATAATAGTAATGTTAGGTAAAAATTACTGCTGTAAAATAGACAAATGTCTGTTATTTGTATGCTAATCATAGCTGTGTGTTTCTAAAGCAGCTGTTGTTCACTTCTGTGGTGACCTTGCTTTAAATCACTAGTATATTTTATAAGATAATACTTTACATTAGAAAGCTTTTAAGCTTGAACCTTTTGAGAGTATGAGAAGAATCATCTGTTTCTCAAAGACAGGCAAGCACACTACCTGGAAATTTTCTTTGGTTAAGCAAAAGAAAATAACTACAAATCTATTAAATAAGGAAAGTGCAGTATAAATCTTAGGTGTTAGAAATAGAATTTGAAAACACACTGTTGTCACTGCCAAAGTTGTAATACTTATGTGAAATTTTCTTTTTAACTTGTTTTACTATATCTATGGTTTCTTTCTAAATATGATATACAGGCTTATTGATTTTTGATTTGTTTTGTTTTATTTCTTTTTCTGGAATTACTTTAGTGAAATAATTTACAAGAAGGTGGGTATTTCTGGCTGTGAAAAGTGAGATTATAGAGCATCCCATCACAGTGGCTTAACTGTGAAGAACTGTAGAGCTCTCCTCCTGTAGAGCAAACCAGCAGAACAGAAGATACGTGATAAATGAGAGCTAGTCATCCTGGATCGTGGCTTCTGGGGAATGTTTTCTTATTTCAGGATGGGCCTGTCTTCTTCTATTGCATGGTTAACTTTTCCTTTCCTTGCTATTTCAAATTTGGGAAAAATAATAAATTTTGTAATAATAAAACATTCTAAAGCCAACATAAATCGTATTCGGCTACTGCAGGCATTTCTGACTTTAAAGTTAGATAAGGACATTGGAAGATTTAACAGGTGGAGGATGAAACTGGATCTATTCAGGCTGTCAGTATACTGCTGATTTTCATGCAGTCTTGCAATTTCGTATTTTGATTAAATCACCCGTAGATATGTTTCAGTCTATGTAATTTCTAATCCACAAATTAATACTTAATTTCTTTCTAAAAAGTTATTCAACTCTAAGTTACAGTCTTAATGCAATTTTAGGTAAGGATTAGGTTCTATAGGAGGTATGCTGGCTTTTGTATTGTATTTCACATTCTCTGCTCTTGAAGAACTCGTTGTAGTGTTACCTATTACTTTCTCAAGCTTCAAATTATCTTAGGGAAAAAAAATAAGCCTTGATTCTAGCTCAAAAGTTTCCAGAAAGCATGGAATTAGTAGAACATTCTAATTTTGTGCAGCAATTGTCCTTCAAAAAAATTAACAATTATTTAATTGAAGAAAGACTTAAAGGCAAAAAAACCTAACCCCAAACCAATAACCTACAAATGGGGAGGGGGTCAGGATATCTCTATACAAAAGTTATTAAGATTTATTGGTGACGTTCAGCATCCTGTCTAGATTGAGTATTGACTAAACTATAAATTTTAATGAAAATAATTGTATTTTAGTATCTTACAGATAAACCTTTGTGAAACTAGAAAGAAAAAAGTCTTTCATGGCAAAGCAGCAGTTGAGTAATACGAAATATGATTTCAAAGTCTGTGTTCTTGAAATGGAATTCTCTTGTCTACCTCTCATATAAGTTGTAAATGTCTTTCCGTATTTTAATATACAAGAATAAATGCTTTTTCCACTTCAGGTAGAGAGTGAAAATGAAATGCATGCTTAATGCAGATTGATCTTTGACTAGATTTGAATCTATCTGGTTGAGAGTCATTTTTCTTGATACGGTTATTCACTTCTTTACTCTAAAAGTTGTCATTTCACTGAATAATTGCTGAGACTTCTTGCTGCAGTCAGTAATAGACACTATTTAATGGGAGATGGTTTAGCTTTTAAATATATAGTCTTTATGAAGCTGATAGAAGTTAGTTACTACAGATGTTCCTGTTAAAAAGAAATACATAACTTGAGGTCTTGGCAGAATGGAAACTAATTACTCTATTCCAGTAAAAAAAATTCAGTTTGATATAGTTAAGTTTATTAGTTTTAAGATTGAGAAAACGTGTAACATACTAGTCCACAGAGACTTTACTGATGGCCTATAACTTTAAAGTTGTTATCAATGAAAAAAGTGAATGTGTAAATTTGCACTGACTGAGTAAATGATACCTTTAAGGTGCTTATTCTAAGTTCATAAGCAAACACTTCTGTTTGTCTTTTATTTGTGTCTGCAAAACTGCTTATTCACAGATTTATATGTCTGTGTTTTTAAAAATTATTGAGGGATTAATCACTATGTAAAGAAGTCTAGATCAGATATGTTAAAGTGTTATATATATCTTCATATATATATTTTGAAGAATATACAAGAATATACAATATTCATTAGTTTCATGGAACAGTCTTCCTCATAACTAATCAAGTTATGAC
The DNA here is from genome assembly GCF_037038585.1 of Patagioenas fasciata. Taxonomy (NCBI): domain Eukaryota; kingdom Metazoa; phylum Chordata; class Aves; order Columbiformes; family Columbidae; genus Patagioenas; species Patagioenas fasciata. The sequence goes on from NC_092523.1 coordinate 38,473,934, forward strand.
TGGATTATTCAGATCATCCTGAAGGATGATGACTATCTGCCTCATCGTTACCTATTTCCTCATCTATTTTCTTTCTGATGTGTTGAAGTGACAGTCATATAAAAAGTTATTTAATGTTTCAATTGAAAGATTATGGTTTTATTTCCAGATGGAAATATTTGAAATTTCAGACTGAAACTTTCCAAATTATTTTTTTCTGCTACTTTGGTTGAAATTATTCTACTTTTTTGAATAATAAATGCATACATATATGTGTCTCAGTGCCTTGGAGAGGGGTGGTGGAATTAGATAGCTAGAACAAGGATGGGAAGAGAAGAAGGAGAAAATGCTGAGTTCCCACTGCTCATCCCCCAGAGCAGTTGAGTTTGTCGTTCCTCCCAGCTTTGAAGAGAATGAGCAAGATTATCTGCTTTGATTGTTTCTCAGGCAAATAGGTATTCAAGGGAATGAGAGCAGCCAGGATGAAGACTGCCTGAGGGTAAAGGGAGCAGATGAAGCTAAAGACAGGCTGTTGAGAGAAAAGTGATGTAAAACAAGGGGACATAGGATCAGAAGTTGCATATGATGTAGAATAAAGAACAGGGCTACCTACTGCCAAGCAAAAGAAAGTTCTAATTGTTGTCACACCCAAGAGCTCAGGATTTTTGAGTTTTAGAATTCCACTACTATCAGCTAACAGCCATACAACCTACATGCCCTACCTGCTTCAGTAGTGGAAAGATTTGTAAGGCAAAAGAGATTAAGGCAGCTAAATATTTAGTATTTTCTTGATATACATCTCGCCAGTGTGTCCTGCACAGCTGCTGGAAAATTTCCTGAGATCAAAGTATTCACAACTTACGTCTGATTGTATTTTTTTGTTATTTCCAAGTGTTTAGTGTGCACAACTGGAAATTACAACAGTATATTGTGTGTGATTATATAAAGTTGTATTAACATAAGTATTCTGAGAAATCATATTAATGTTATTCTGAGTACCAAACTGAAAAGTCACTTGGCAAATAACCTGTTCCTGTGTTCCACCACCTGAAAAAAGGAGGATGCTACTTTCTCTAAAATGAGGATTTTTAAAACTGTAAACACCTTTTAAATAAATAAGAGGTTTGTAGAACATTCCAATTAAACACATAAATGCACGCAGAATTCATGAAGGAGTGTTCTCTGATTTTGCAAGACTTCGATAATGCATTAAAAAAAGAAAAAAGATGTGGCTTAAAGCCTAGTGTAACTCAATCTATTTGTGAATGAGGAAAAAAATACTGCAGAATTATGTTTCAGTACATGCTTCATAGTATTTTTCCATTTGGGAGAAATAGCTCTGGTCAAGGTTGAGGAGAAGGATTGAGGGACTGATTCTACAATCTCTAAGCGAGAGGGATAGAAAAGTCACTTATTTTCTGGTTTTATGATCCGTGGCATTGTCTTTTTCTTTATAATAAAAGTACTTAATTTTCCCTTGCATTAGTGTTCTTACAAACTGTTATTGTTTCCAGCAGATCAAAAACAAAATTATAAACCTCTATAATGGTGTCAATCATAATATATGCATTATTGATACATATAACATATTTATAACTTATTTATTAACAATAATAAATCGTTTATTTAATGTACAGATCTTAGATACATGATATGTGAAGTACATGTACTGGGCAAAACATTTGGATTAATTGACCCTAGTCATCCTCAATTGTATCAAATTTGTGCAACTGGTTTATTTCATTCCTGTCCCTTTAGCTTTAGAGTGATTTTGAAGCTGACAAATGTTGTCTGTGTTAAAACAGCCAGCAGGTTTTTTTAAGATTACAAAGATTGACTGTGTTATGCCTGACTGATTTGTATTTCAGGCAGTGACTGTTCTGTGTCAGTAACTTTAGTACTTATTAACTGCCAGATTAAGATTTGTCTCATTAAATAGCAATAAACCTAATGTACTGAAGAGTATGTAACAGCTAATCACAACAGGGTTTTATGTCGATTGTCATAATAATCAATGTCCCACAAATGTGAATATTTGTTAATGTTTGTAGTTTCTTTCAAAGGTGTGAATGTGTAGGTTTTTGCACATATATATATAAAAAATATTTTAATTAATACTTTGTCTCAAAAAAGTTGCATTAGTTTATATTGCAAGCTCTAACAGTACCTGTAAAAAGAGAAAATCTTCTCAAGCATGTACAGATCCCCCTTCCAATGTTTTCACTTAATAATCAGTTCCTCTGTCACCACAAGGATTACCCACTTAGACATGGGTAAACAAAATCAGCATGGGCATTTCTAAAGTTTTTTAAGCAAATGTGAAATAGTAAAGGTGTCATGTGTACTGGTGTCTAAAATTTGTTAAGAAAAGCCTAAGCCAGATTTTGTCTACTTTTGTAATTGTTCCTCATATACCACAGTCAGCTGAGGTCTCATTCTTATTAGGTTTTACAGCTACTTGTAAAGTACAACTCTCAAACAATATAAGCAGGCTTAAAGAACAACAGCAGAGATGGTGGATCTCAGGGACAAAAGGGCAGGGATGTGGGAAGTGTTTTCTAAGGGGTTTGACACAAGTAGTAAAAAAAAAAAAAAAAAAAAAGAAAAACCAAAAAAAACCAAAAAGGAATTGACCTAAGACCTCTTCTGAACTACTACTGCTTCCCCTCAGCTATTATTAGTGGAAGTTCAATAGAATTTTATCCAACACAACAATTAACTCAAGTACTATTTGGAAACAATAGTGGTGTGATGTCACCTACTTCTGTCTATCAACCTCAGATTCTGTATATTTTTTTGAGGTTACAGTGTTAATTTGATTTTAAGTTGATGAGACAAGCCACGTGTTTGCAGTCAAACACATGCTCAATACCTTACTAAGTGGAGCCTTGTGTGGGCACCTAAATAGTAACTGAGCCAATTTCTTTGACAAGCTGTGAGATGTGCGACCAGGAGCTTTTGCTTAAATTAGTTCTTTGTTAGAATTACAATTGACAGGGCTGGGAAAGGCGACAGTGATACCTTAAAGGAAGTATACAGCATGCAGGATGTTCATTTACTTGCTCATCAAAGAAGAAAACAAAAAAAAAGTGATGAAAAGAAATGCTAGTTTCCTCTCTGATTAGCAAAGAAAAAGAAGCATTTTGCTTTAAAGAAGCGGTTCCAGTGAATCCAAGATAATTTTCCTGTGTTGTTAAAAGTTATGGAGTAGGAAAAAGATGCAGAGTAGCCCTCAAGATGTTGTGCATACTCTGCCAAAGCTTGGAATGTACCATCACTGTGTGAAATCTAGTCCTTTGATCATGACTCATGACGAGACATTGATTCTCTGCTGTCACAATAGCTTAGATCCGTGTTCTGCCGAAAGGTACTAATCAGGTGGATTGATGCACAGTGCTCTTTTGTTAATGTATGATATCTAGCAATTCTCGTCATTCATTAGAAAGTCATCCAAGTTCAACCAATATGTTGGCAGAATACTTTGGTGCAACAGAGGAAGCCAACAAGCTATTTGATCATTGATAAAAGGGTACAGTTCGTTGTGTAACAGATTATGAATTTTTGTACCCTCACCACTGAGTGTTGCTGAAGTATGACCAATGAAAGAAGGGATGGAATTATTGCATGTACTGGTTAATTCAGATTTACTTTAAAAATATTTTCAACATATACATTTTTCATTTCATTCTGTTCCATGATGGACATTATAATAAAAATTTGTGTATATGTATATATATATATATATATATGTATGTATATTTCTCCATGTCCAGCTGTGTTTCAGTCACCCAGGAAAAGAGACTGTAGGTGTCTCTTTTTTATTATTCTCTAGTTTTCATTGCAGTTAAGAAGGGTGAAACAAAGCAGAAGCATGTTTATTATCTGTGGGATAAGTAAGTATGTACATGTGACTCCTAATCTAGGAGAGAGGACCTCCTCTTGCCTTAAATTGCCATGCTATGTGCTTTGATGAGAATTAAAACCAGGTTTATTTATGTTAGGTGTGTCTATATACTTCATTGTAAACTTATTTTTAATATAGTGTAACTCAGATATAAAATACATCTTTAATTTGGCTTTGAAAGTTTATTATAGCAGGGGATGTAAACACAGAAATTGTAGATCTCTCTGCCAGGTGGATTTGCTAAATACAGGTTTTTTAACAGCTCAATATTATTCTGTTGCAGGCTTCTTGAAATAATATTTCTTCTCTTTGAGTGGTGTATTGCATATTAGTACCAGAGTGCATTAAAACTATGAATTATTTGGGACCCATTTAAGCAATCCATTTGAGATTTAATTAGCCTGAATGTAACTGAAGAAGCATGTTCAATGCCTATGATGAAAATGCAAGTCTAAATTATATTTCTGATATAGAAGGTGCCACGATAGATTATTAGTAATCTTGTTGAAATAAGGGGGTTTCATTTGTTTGTTTTGTTTTTCTAGTGAATGCAGCTTTTTAAACATTTCAATTTGAACTGCAGTTTTGACTGCATAGTTTGGATGAAATTATAGCTAATTTTAAGCAGTGTACAAAAATTGCAAATTCTGTTGCCCTTGTTCAGATTTAATCATTATAGTTATCCGTTACTCAGAACAAGGGAGTATCAATATAAGTAATGGAGGGAGAGATTTTGTGTCATGTACTATGTTTTATTACAATGGCATGTAATCTACAGATCACCATACTTCAAATGAATGAAAATAATAATGAACGGAAAGAATTTTACAATTTGTACACACACTAAGAATAAAAAAGCTATTAATAAATGAATTTGTAAAGCAGGTCTTTGAAGGTCATAGTAGTTTTCTCATTGAAAAAAATGCTTTACTTTGCAATCTGCTATTTCAACAAATATTAGTGCTGCTACACGGAGGTTTTGTAAATTTAAAAAAAATTGCATTCCGTGTGACATTTGAATTCATGTTGGAGTACTGACCTAAACTGGTCTTATAGTTCTAAAATTTCTAACTAAAATAAGCAGTTGATAATTTCAATTTTATTTCTGTGACCCTACTAAGAAGAACATGCTAAACTAAGCTAGGTTGCTTACCTTTTGACCACTCTATTTCTTTTGCTTTACTGACTGCAGGTAAGTTTCCAAATATTTTCTAGAATTCAAATTATGCTGAAGGACCAAATATTTTACCTTTACTGCTTCAATTTCAACTGTTTCAGCATTTAGCCACATAAAACATCACCTCTTAAAGATGGCAATAATATTGTGCCTCTTTTGTCACTAAAGGATTCCTCACATGCACATTTAGTTTCTGCAGTTTCTTAAGACTGCATTTTCAGATCACTGTACTGTACTTATGTCATTTTAATTTTCATTTTTGTTTTGAAACATCTTTTAAGGATTTTATGTTTTTATAGCTTTTTTGGTGTAGCTGAAAGTTCTGTGTATAACCTGAAGACAAAATGTAGTAGTAAATATGGTGGAAAATTGTGGATTTTTATGCTGCAATATTACCATTATTATTATTGGCCTCTGTGCGTGGCCAGTCTATGTGGGGACTTTCCTTGTCCATGTCCAATATCATTCAAACAACTTAAGTCATATTTTTTTGATAACTGAAGCTTTCTATAAGTTAGAGAATCAGAACACAGACAGTTGGAATGAGTATTTCAAACATAAATCTCTTGTTCCTTTTGCATTATTGGATGGGTTTGCATAAAGTCATATTTCTATAGAGGGAGAACTTTGAAGGCCTGAGACCTTACAGAACAGCTTCTGGTTGCAGGTAGCTGAGGTATTGATCCTTCATATAATTCCCTTGGGTATCAAAGTTATCTTAACCAGTGCACAGAAGTGGTTTCTGGGAATTTTTTAATGCAAGATAATATAAAGGTGGGCATCTGATGAAGGGATGGGTCCGTGGGAGCTGCCTTTAAGATGCAGCATAAACAGACTGTATCTCGACTGCTTAAAGTTGACATTTTGGCCAGAGTGTTTCTTACTGGTAAACATGCGTTACAGTAATTGGGAGAATGCACTATCTTAGTTATTTCAATTTAGTTCAAGAATTTCTGCATCTAAATAAGCAAAATGCTTTTTACAGATTCTCTTAGCCTTGGTCCCATGTTAGGTGCAGCAACTGATCCTATTACTAACTGCAGAATGACTGTAAAGGCCTAACATTTTGATTCTCAGTATTGATTTCAGATTAGCTAACATCCAGTCACACTAAGGAGGGTAGATCCAATAACAATACAAAATTGAATGGGTAAGAAGATATCTGCGTCTTTGTTTTGTATTTTCTTACAATTAGTTGGCCTTTTTCCTGAAAATCCTTTTGAGATTTTCTGTGGGCATTATTCTTGCTCTTCTACATATCATGTTGCTTATAATAGTTTAATCAAAATAGTATGTTATTTATTTATTCTTTCGCTGTAGTCTCAGTAGCTAGGATCTCAGGATTAATATTTTGTTAACAGTAATTTTTTTGCTTGATAGCTAATTATGTAATAGTAAACATTCTCATGGAAAGCTAATTTAAAGGAGAAGTCATCTCCTGAGCAATACTTTAGTTGTTAGCGCTTGACATGGCAAGGTGATAACGTTTTCTTTTCATTTCCTGTAGATCTTGTATAGTGGGACATCATGGGAGCAGAGTGGGGATGTATCCCTTGAATGACCCTGAGTGACAGTTAAAGGGCAATCATATGGGATGTGCATGAAATACTTCTTGAACAGGTTTTTCAAATAACAGCACAAGAATGATCTTTGCTGATTAATTCCCAGATCTTGCTTTCCCTCATTTGCAGCTTTGTTAAATTGCATCTCAAATGTCTTGTCTGGCTTCTGTACTTGGACAATATCAAGGGAACTGCATTGGTTCTGTCTCTTGCTCTGCTGTGATGCCTTGGAGAACAGTTTCAGATCAGGAAGTCATGCCACATGTTGAACAATTTGGGGTTTTTTTGGTTCTAGACATAAGTAAAATGTGCTGCTTTTTTTTTTTTCAGTACTGTGTGTTTTGATGGATGTATTTATCAAGTAAAATTTTATACAGTAGCAGCTAGATTATGGCTAGCTTAATAAAATTCAGAACTAAATCTGCATGTTTCATGATGTTTTGTGAACCTATATTTGAGTTGGTTCAGCATCAAAACTGTGTGACAAGTGTTAAAAATTTGGAAATGAGAAAATACATATCTAGCCAGTCATGGAAGGCACAGAAATTTTCTTTTTTTTTTTTTTTTCCCATTTCAAGTTCATGTAGTTCTCTTGCATTATGCTTAAGAAAAAATGTCATTAAAATGTTATATGATCTTCAGAGATGCTTGTTCCCATTGAAGATGTAATTATCTGTGATTAATCAGTAATACATTAGAGATGTAGATATCTATGATCAATCATCTTAGAAATTCTACCTGAAAAAACATTGTAAAGGAAAAAAAAAAAAACCTAGAAAAATCTTCCATATTATCTGTTTATTTTTTATTTAATTTTTAATATTTATTTTCTCCATGTTAATTTTTCCATAGAATTCTGAGGTAGATGTGTTTTCTTAACAGTTTGTGTAAAAGACAGTAGCATAACGGCATACTGAAATTGATTCTGAAATCATTGGTTTAAACTTCACTTTCACCACAGACATGTGGCAAGGTACGTAGGTTCTGAATCTCTTGTTTTTCTTGTTGTGTTTGTTTGTTTGCTTCATTTAAATACACTGGCCAAAAATCATGTTGTGTTTTATTTGTCGCATTACATGTCCTGATCTATGATGAGGAGAAAGCATTCACATATCACTAAAAAAACAAACAAGGGAATTATCGTGGCAGTGTAATTTGTGTGCATAATTAGCATAGAAATCACAAGGCCAATTTCTACTTCTGCTCAGGATCTATATCTTTCACCTTCTTAATGTAGAAAAGAGACCGTATAAATAGACAAGGTGAACTTATGTGTGACTGGTGCACTTAAAGTTATCTTAGAAAACTCGCACTCAAAAAGCAATATAAACTAGAAGAGGTATGCACGTATCTGCCTGCATAAGGGACACTTTGCAGGCCTTTTAAAGCAGAAATTTATATGCCTATATCAAGAATATTTCTGATACAGACAGTAATAATTGTGCTGAGAGGAACAGATGCCTATGACATCTTTGCTCGCTGGATTGTGGACATATGTAATGTAACAGTAATGTGAGCTATTTTGATAGCTGAATATAATCAGTATTTGAAGTTTTATTTCCCCCACGTAAAATAAAATTCTTTGTCTTGCCATCTTCTATGTATTTCATTATTACATTTTCTCTGTGGAATGCTTCATAAAAAGATTTTTTTTTTTTTTTAAAAGTACAGTTCTTCACATTGAAAGCTACAAAGAATAGTATTTTGGATTACTTCCTATGGTGTATGTAAAAATACATGGTCCAAGCAGACCTAGATTTTTACCTGAGGGAGAATATTGTTAAACGTAAGCAAAATAAGAATATTAAATGCTGAATTATATTGCATAAGTTTATTGTTCAGGCTTACTTTGCAGGGCAAATTCTTTGAAAAGTACTGAAACCTGTATTTGCAGAAGAAAACAAACATCAAAAGAGCATACAATCTTTTTTATCTTTCCCACTAATTATTTCTGTGGCTGTGTGTCTTAATTTCATTGTGAAGGTGGTGTTCAGAGTAATGAGTGACTGCCTGTCTCACGCAGACATGTACACACATCGCACAGCTGAGTCACATTCTGTACCAGTAGTTCAATATCACTGTGCAAGTTAAAATAGCATTTCTATTGTTCTGCTATTAAACAGCTATTTTCACATTCTGAACAGCTGAAAGAGAAGAATCGAAGCAAATGTTACCTGCAGCACATTAGTTTCTGTGCTATGTGAATGATGTGTGATACCCCATTAAAAATCTTAGTCCTGATTCACTGACTTCTTTAGTTTTGAGTTGATTTGACAATACTGAAAACTCTGGAGTTAATAATGAAGTAAGTGGAGGTGGTTCACAGCCAGCTGTTTCCAGATAACAATAGTCAGTCTATTAAATACAGTAGTTGTGTGTGAGTGGGACCCTAACGAAATTTATTCCAGTTCAGAGTATTAGCTATTTTTGTTCCCGTGTTGTTATATTTTTAACTTTCTCTCTTCCACTTTGCCTGTCTCAGAAGGTGAAAAAGAAATCTTTACAAGATTTGTCTTCCATCTCCCAGCCCCAAGCTATTGCAATATTAAGAAACACTCTCCCTACATTTCATATGTCTCTGTAAATATTTAGTTCTTCCTTGTTTCTTCATCTTTCACTTTACAGGCTCTCATACATCACTCCCATTATTACTCTACTCTTGTCTTCTCCCCTCTTTTTAACTTTTCATATAATGCTGCCAGGTGTAGAGTGTTACTAGTGTTCTGGGCCTTTTTCTGCTATTATTCCATGCTGAAAATGGTGATGGGCATTTTGTGATAAACTCTGAGATCATGCAACTATGTATTTCCCTGTAGTCCTTGTTCAGTGTATATATTTGCAATACATATTTCTTATTTTTATGCCTTTGATACAGTGTATTAGCCAGTGAAGGATCCTTTTCTAGCATTTCTGTAGGCTTTTAAACACTGAGGAAATAACCACAGTTATTGTTAAGGGTAGTTTTAGAAAACAGGACTGAAGGAATTTTGAGAGATTTCTTGTATTTATCTGCATGCAGAATTAGTTACTCCAAAAGCATTTGTATGTTTTCCTAGTCTGTTCCTCAGACCTCCCACAGCTGGAAAGGCCGCAGACTTTCTGAGTATAAACCCCATACCCTAACAGCCACTGAAGAAAGACACAAAGTGATCACTGGACATTCGAAGCCCTGTGCTGCTGAATAGGAAAGCTACCTACTGTCCATGTAGTAAGATGACATGAATTGCAAGAAGGATATATCCTTCAACCAGTGTTGTATGGGCTCAGAGAGGGGAAAAAAAAAATGATGTTACCAAAGCGTTGAAAGGGTAGAAGGTGTTACATTCATTTGGTATTTTACAGGTGGCTGTAATATAGTAATTTACCCTTAAACAAAAGTAGTCTCAAGCCTTATCTTTCTATTTTTATACGACCAGTATACATAGCTGGGAATTACCCCAATTTTTGAAACCTGTTTGTCTTGTACCTGTGTAGTATAGTAATTTATTTTTGTTGCAGCAAGTATCCAGCATTTTAAATACTGATTTTTGTAGGACCTATATGTACAAAATATCAATAGAGGTTTGTATTTAACTAAAATATATGTATATTTGGAAATGGCTTAAACTGTTCTCTTCAGAGAATCTTGTATATAAATAACTGCTAAACATATATATATATCAGACAGATTGATATTTGTTCATTAAAAGCGACAAATGAATGTTTGAATAGACAGAGGAAATTACTGCTTTGGTTTTCCAGGCTAAAGGAAGCAAGAATTTACTAACTTAAAGGACAAAAGAGGAAATTACATCTAGAGTCTACATGGACTTTAAGAAAAGTAGACATACTTTCTTTAAAGAATGGCTTTTTTGTGCCTATATTTTTTTCTTTTAATATATCTCTGGTGTTCCTGTGATTTAGCGTAGCCTAAAACTTTTGGAGCATGTTAAAATATATTGACTTACACCTGCTGAACATCTTATGAGTAATTTTTAATTGGCTATTATCTGTATGAGCATTCAAAATGTATAGACCTTTCTTTCATAAACTGGTAATGCTTAGGAGAAAATAAAACTTCTTGCTACTGAGACAATGCATGTTTGTCTTCCCTCAGCCAATGGTTCTGGCCTCTCTGTCCTTCCAGAAGGCAATAGGAAGGCCCCTACAGGGTGTAAAAGTCATCATGGGAGCGGTGAGATTTGGGAGACTCAGAGATGCTGCATTCATGAAACTACTTGACAAACTAGGCTAGACAGTGCTGGAAACTCGAGCACCCTTTCTGGGGAAAGGGTGTGTTGCAAAACTGGGCATTGGTTTAGAAACTGTAATGGCTGGACAAAAGGTTGTCATTGTATAACTACACAGTAATTCCCTTCACTTAAGAAACATTGCACAGGGTAAAATTCAACTTCTACTTTTTGTCTAATTTTGTGCCTTTTTGGTGGATATCTTCATTAATTCTTGCGAGGTATTTGAGTGATGCACAAAGAATTGGTGTCACAGGCAGAAGCAATTCTGTTGTCAGCCCTGTACAGATGAAAAAATGCAATAAACCTATGGTGGTTGAAGGAATTGAAATGGATATAATCTTTTTGTGGTTTTTCTGTTACTGAGGATCCTCCTCAGTAACCAATAGGTGAGCAACAGGAATTATGAATATAGGTATAACCTGGGATTGATATTGTAACCTGTTCTGAATAAAAACATTAAGCTGCACAAGGAATTAATTGTTTAACATCTCATGTTAATCAGATGACATGTCTACGTTTAATAGGTCAAGTGGAAACCGAGAGAAGTCTGAAGTTGAATTAGCCTATATCCTTTCACAGATCTGACATTATGAGTTGTTATATGTAACCTAATCTCTCCTTGGCCTGCAGTCTTCAGTTTTCAAAAGTGTTTCTTGAGCATAAAATCTTTATTGCTTTCTTCATACAATGTATTAACACATACTGTTTTCTTGTAGGGTGCTTTGAGTGTTGCATCAAATGTCTGGGAGGTATTCCCTATGCATCTTTGATTGCTACCATCCTGCTGTACGCTGGAGTTGCACTGTTTTGTGGTTGTGGACATGAAGCACTTTCAGGAACTGTCAACATTCTGCAAACCTACTTTGAGATGACAAGAGCTGCAGGAGATGTTATTGATGTCTTTACCATGTAAGTTGATAGCTTCTTTTGATTGTTTCCTTTTAAAACTGCTGAAAAATTCCACAGGGAATATAAATTTGACTCAAGAAAATGTGTTGTAATGAGAATCCTAGAAAGAATGATTTGCATAAAGTCAGCAGATGAAATTTTGACAGAGCTTAAATTTTAATATTTACAGCAATTTGTAATACTACTTAGTATCCCATAGTTATAGTTTAATTTACTACTAACGTTACTTCACATAATATTAATGAATCTGTTCCATACATCCTTTGTTTTACCCTTTTTATCCTGTGACAATTTATTTGCTGAAAGATGTAAAAAAACTCCAAACCAAAACCAAACAAAACCCCCATAAAATTCAACAGAAACTCTACACTCCAAAGAGATAAAGGAGGAGCATGTAACATGTGAATTATTTGTTCTGGGAATAAACACAATAAAGAAGTAACTGGAGAGTTGTGTAGAACTCTGAGACTTGAAATATCAAAACCCTCTTGCCTCTGTTTTTTCTACAATTCGTCTGTTTTGAAGGTTTCATGCTTTGCTACTCCTGAAAACCTATTTCTGGAAGGCCTTCATTTTGTTGAACATTTCCTTCCTTTTAGTAAATTAAGTACATTTAATAAAGCAGTTTACTGTAACCTGAAATTAAATGACATATTTTCTAATCTCTTTAACAATGTCCATTTAAAACATGATTTTCTCAGATATTTGAAAACCAAGGTCTTATCTGGCTGTTAATGGTAATAACTAAAGCTGAAGAATCCTATCCTCAAATTCATAAGCCTTTTCTTTCATGAATGTTTGTTGGAGAAGTTAAGTGATTTAATCATCTGTCAAAACAGGGACACCGTATGATGGATGGTTCCATGATAATAGCAGCTTATTGCTTAGCAGTGGTCAAAAAGTAAATCAAGTACCAGGAACTACTGGGAAAATAATAAAGAATCAGAGGAGTATGCCATCTTTCATCCATATCATTAATACTATGTGCAATATTGGTGCCCTAAAGGAGGCAAAAAAGGATGAATAGAGTCATAGAACAGAGGCTATGTGGATAAAAAATTAGTATAGTAGGACTCTTTAATTGAGAGAGAGGGTGATTAAGAGCTGTTCATTGTTTGAGACAGGAAAACAGACAAGATATATATTTTATCTGACTTGGTACCACTGTTGTCATGATAGCTAGAAACAGAATCTTAAAACTCTCAACTTGTGTAGTGCCATATTATCAACATGATTTCCAAAGCTTCTTTGTGAGTGTTAGCTGTATTGTTTGTGGAATTAGTAGCCAGAAGGCATTATGTACCAAATAAGTGTGTCACTGCTATGCCATATCCAAATTTCTTCTTAGGACCAAAGAATTTAGATGTTCTTTTATAATCATATTAATAATAGATTGGGTTGGTGGGAAATATGTGACTTCTGCATGGCCTTTTTGCCTTGTCATTTAGAATAATGGATCTGACTTGACTTGGCGGCTAAGGTTCATTGCTATCCTGAATGAAAGATCAGTCATTTTATTAGGCTCTAACTTATTTTATTAGTCCCCAGGAAACCATTAGCACAGAACAGCCACAAATCGATGGTTTCTCTTCATAGTAAGTTTTCCAGCTTCCCTCTGTCAAATACTTCAGTGAAAATATCAGTCAGGAGACATAGTTCAAATCCATATAATGCACTGAAAATGATTAAGGAACTGTAGAGGTGATTTTTTTTTTTCCTTGGCATTTAATTGTTTGGCTCAGCTAGTAGCTTTTTTATTTGTTTGGGCTTTTTCTTTGCTTAAAGATACACTAGACTAAATTCTCTCTTTGGCAGACCTGCTGGAGTAAAAATTTCAGTTTATTCAGTTGTGAAAGATGTCTCTAAAGTTATGTCTTAAAGGTAGGAGGAGTAAATATCATGACTAAAAGCAGATAAGCCATTGCTTTTAACTGGATAAACTGTATGAGTCTCAAAGAAATGTGCATATGCTAATTCTCTATGTGCTTTTTAAAATAATTTTTTAGGGAGAAGAAATGCTTAATATTTTGTTACAACTATTGATTAATAGTGTATGGCACAAAAGCCCTGTGGTAATTACATTGCTTTGAAAGGCCAAAAAGCAGAAAGAAAACAATATGCAAGTAGAAACAAACAGTACAGTGGCTATATTCTTAAAACTATACATATTGAAATGGAACTAAAACCTAGTTTGTTGTTGTTCTGATTAGAAATAATAAGAATGAAAAACAAACAAACAAAACCAAACCAAACCAACAAAACAAACAAAAACCCCCAAACCACACAAAACCAAATCAACAAACCAACCAACCAAAAACCAACCAACACCCAAACCAACCAAACAAAAAGTGTGTCCTACTAAATTATACTTCTTTATTTATGACATTTTGGCTCTTTATGCTTCTAGTGCTGTGAAGTGTCTCAGGCTGACCTGAAGTCTGTTCTTCTGTGAAAAATGTGCTAGGCAGGTGCTACAGTGGAGTGAAGTGTGTCAGATGCTGTTTAATCACACTTATTGTTTCTGTCTATATTTTTATTAGCACAGTGGATTTCAAATGTCATTCAGAATAAAAATCAGTCCCAATCTGAGAGCAACTTATGTGGGTGCTAAGCAATAAGGGCTTTTTAAACTGTTCCCACTTCTATGTTTGTTCTGAACTGAAATAACACAACTCACAAGCCAACCTGTACCTTTTATCTTTGTCAATACAGCAACCCATTGGAAGTAAAAAGAACCAGCAGACTCCTGTAGAGAGAGTAGGGCATAAACAAGATCTGAAACACTCTTTAAGTACCTAAAACAAAAGCCCAAGTATCTAAATCCAACAAAGCCATTAAGAAATGTACATATCAATGTCTCTGAGAGCATCAACAGCCCTGCTTGGCTTCCCCTCAACTTGCCTATGGTCCAGGATCCAATTTCAGCCCAGCTTGGGGCTCTCAGTCCCTTACCACAGACTCACCTGGCCATGGGCCTAGGACTGCCCTGGCTGCCCTGCTCCCTGGCTGGGGTGCTGGGATGTGTCCTAGGTGGCTCATGGGGACCTGTCATCCCTTGTGGTATCCTAGTGCCTAGGGAGAGATGAATTAATTATGAACCTGCAATACACCTCGAAGTCCCCCTGGGGGGCTATGCCTTTGGGGGTTCAGCCAAGAGCAGCAGCCCCATGGAGTAGAAGAGGAGGTCTGAATTGCTGGCCCTGAACCATGATCGCTGATTCCAGCTCCCTGGACTTCTATCTGAGTTCAAATAATATACATCAACTGCCGTTCATATATCCTTTGGAAATACTAAAAAGTACTAATTATTTATGATTTTAAAAAAGAAGAGCAAGTTTGTGTCTGGTTTTAAGATTCCTTCTATGCCAGACAGTTAAATCAATTTTCTCAAATGTATTATTTTATTTCAAATTAAAATATGGAATGCATATAGTCAATAATTCTGAGGTATTTGAGTTGTCATGGGGATATTCTGGATTGGGTAGAGACAGTGCTTTTATAACACAGTTTTACAGTAAAGAATGCTCTTTCACTTGCTTGTTTTGAGGGGGAAAAAAACAACCCCAAATTTGGCCTGTAACATGGTCCTAAAACCAATAGTTTCTGAGAAGAATGATTTTTTTAAAAAGGATTTTGTTTCAAAGTACTGGGTTACAACCTGACTTGATTTTCTTCAGGGTGATGCAGGTAAAACAGATACTCTAAACTCTTGAAAACTAAAATAAATCAAATGTATCCAAATTCATGACAAGACATACTGTACAGACAGGTATTCCTTATGGAGAGAGCATATCTTCAAAAATCACAAAGCTGAATGAGGTAGACTCTTCACTCTTTACATAGTCATTTCTAAATACTTGTTTATAAATATAAATATTTTGTAAATGTTTATAAAAACATTCAGAATTATCAGTGAGTGACCTTTTCATTGGAACTAATTGCTATTGCTTTTTGAATAACGCTTTTGAAACTTCATTCTCCGTAGTCCCAGACTACTTTACTGTCAACATTATTACGACTCTAATTGTAGCTGCTTTTCCCACAACCCCAGGTGATGAAATGCCTTTTTGGGGATTTAAGTTACACAAGTCATAATATGTTCTTTGAGATGTGGATTCCTTGAGTGTGCATAGTGTAGTTATTTTAATTCCTTGTGATTCAAAGAGATCTGACAAAAATTACTATAGTCAGAGCTAATTCAGGTCATTGCAAATTTGCTTCCTTTTAAAGGTGTGAAACCAAACAGTAAACTAAATGAATTTACAATCTGTAAATCTGTTGTCACGATCTTCTCTGCCGGAAGTGCCACAAACACTCTACTGGAGCCACCTTCTTCCTTTCGAAATGTGGAAGCCTGTGTTTCAGATGCTGTTGTGTACAAGCTTGACACTTGTTGATAACCTTTCTGTTAGTCAGTGTATAGTCATTTTTTTAATTAAAAGGATATAATTTAGTAATGCATGCATGTATGTGCAACCGTTTGCAGAAAAAACAAAAAAAAAACATGTTTAGAAGCTTTTATATCCCCCCTCTTAGCGTTTTAAACCAACGTTTTGAGCGGTAGATAAATGGATGTTATTCTGATCTTCTACTGTTCTTTTTTTTTTGTTGTCTTTGAAGCTACCACAAGTTAAATATTGGTAGCACTAAAAATACTATTGTTATAATCAATAATGTTACACTAATATTTGGAGATGACCCCACTGGTTCTGGGCACCAGTTCAGCTATCTGAGCCTATGAATGGGAAGAAGAGATAGGAAAGAAATGTAGATGTACACAGTTGGCATACACCAAACTAGCAGGATGACTGCCTGTGGTTGAAGTTCAGGCTTGTATGATCATTAGTTTGAGATGTATACTACCTTTTTGTTTTCATGCTCCTGTTTATGTAATAATATCCAAGTAGTTATTTAAACAATAGTTCACTTTTTCGTTACATAACAAATGAATATATTATCTAGGGAGTGTAATCTAAGGAATTTTTAGCTTAATATCTGTAAAATAAAATATAAAATATAAAATTATTAGCTTTATATAAAATCATAGATTTATATAAAGCTAATAATTTTTAAAATATGCCTTCTTAGAAGTATGTTTAATCTTAGATAATAGACTTTATTGTTGCATTAGGTCAATTTGATACCGCTAAAATATCTGAAAAAAAAAAGTTACGTATCTGAAGAAAAGTTGTAAATATAAGCAAAAATATTTTATTGCAAAATATTTTACAAATGCAATGCTTGGAAACTATGCTTAAAATCCCTGAATATTATTACTTTGGTACATGGGAAGCGTAGTTTCTTCTGTGACAGCGAATCTCTACCAATTAATCTCATATCACCTAAGTAATGTAGAACTTGTAGTTCGATATGCAATACTCTGTGTCTACTGTGTCTACTGCATAGGCTGATAATCTCGCACTATGAAAAACAGACAACAGTGGGCTGAGAACTGCCTTATTCAAACCTTCTTCAGAGACTCTGGTCTCTTGATGTTTTTGAGATGTGAGCTCTAAAGATGCAGTCCAGAGTTAAGCAGAAGAGTCATAGGACTATATAGACATTCGAAAGCAGTGCTAACACAATAGAAAGTGATTGGTAGACCTAAATACTTGGTGCTAATAACTTGCTGTTCATACAGTATTTATTAGAGGGATTTATTCTGGACTCAGTGTTACCTGATACAATGGACTGAACACCCATTAGTGGCTGGAGTGCAGTAGGAGCACTCCTGGAGCATACTTCCCATTTAGCTTAATTGGAAAGGAATCCATGTTGTGCACTCTGAAAACCATGATGCAAACCATATCTCAATAAGTAGGGACAGATGCAGCACTTGCTTAAAATAAAAATCCACTCCTGAGGAAAAACGCTAATGGGGTGTACCTATAATACCTGCTGCTGTAGGGTTAAAGGTTTGTTCATGGAGCTCAGTGCTAAAAAGACTTCTAACTAGGCTAATGTGAGTTTCCACTGATAGCACTCTGAGCTCTTGTACCTGGATTCTGACTCTGTGTAGAAGAATGACTTTTTCTCTTCAAGGAAGGCCTAACTTTGGCCCATGTGTCTTGTTTGTTTGTATATTATAATTTGACAAGAACCACCAGAGAGAACATTAAGTCATTGAAGGATGTTTGTTTGTTGCTTTTTTTTTTTTTTTTTTAAATGTCATTGACTTAGGGAGAACAGTTTCTATTTCACTGAAATGCCTCAGTCACAGATGAAAATTAACACTGGGCAAACATAACATATTAAAGATTAAATGCAGAAGACAACATTTTAGATCTGGTATCATTTGATAGATGCACCAGTTTTGTGGTTTAGACTCAAATATTTAATGATTATTTAAATTCTTATGCTGTGTCCTTTCCTGTTGCAAGGCAGTTGCAAGATTCATAGGGCAGAAAAATGGTTTTCACTGCTATTGCTCCTCTTCCATTACCTTGCAATTCTCTACTGCTTTGGAAGTGTTCCTTGAAAACTCAGCTCAACTCTACTATTCCAAGGAAGCAAACATCAAACTTTCAGAGGATGATGATTTAGGGTTGTATTCTGCATACCTGCAGACAGTTGTACACAACAAATTAATCTCTTAAAATCAATGGGATCTTATGACACATAATCTTCTGTTCAGAGTAGAATAATAAAATCTTGTCCTTACAGAATGTGAGTGTAAATTGCATATTATAGTATGATGATCTCTTCTTCATATAATCCTAAATTTGGCTTTAGTTAGTGCAAATGGCTTGTATGATTGTGTACAAAATTTCTTCCAGACATACAGAATCAGGAGTTTCTGTTTTGCTTTTGTTATGTTTTATTTCTACTTTAATAAAAGAAAAATACATTTAGATGTTTGTTGCTCTTATCCTTTGTCTACTGTTAATCCTTTCTTCTTTTATCATTTCCTGGCAAACTTTAATTGAGCATTCTGTACTCCAATTTTGTTTTATTTCCACGTGAAATTTAAAAGTACAGACTCTGTATTAACCTAATCCCAGAAAAATCCCTCATGGACCTATGCTGACATTTTCTTACTGGTTTCATCTTTCACTTCTCCACAGTGAGGATATTTCTGTTGCTTTTACCTCATTTATGTTGTCACCTGGAGTTTTTTAGTCTTACTTTGCAAGTAGCACATGATTATTAATAAATACTTCTTTCTCCCTGCTGGTAATTTTTGCCTTTTGAAGTTTGCCTTTGCTTGTCTCCTCCCTTTGTTAACAAGTCCTTTATGCTTCTTGATACCAACTCTCTTCTTTGCTCAAACTGCTTAAGTGAATAATGTCATTAATTTACACCAATGAATTGTTCCCGGATGGTTTGCAGGAGAGCCTGAGCACCTCTTTTAAAATCTTCTGTGGGGCATAGCTTCTGCATACCCTAAAGAAATGTTCTTGCTTGCAAACATCTGCTTATATCTTGTTTGTCTTCGAAAAGTACATTTGCAAAACTGCTGCTACAAGCTTCAGATTGCTTGAGGACGCAGGCTGCTATCTCAGTCTCTTAATATCCTCTTAGGATGAGTCCCTCAGGGGGCAAGAAGATCAGCACGAAGGCCAGCATTACTGTTTTATGGAATAATAGACATTATTGTGTATTTGAGATGTGAATGTCAACTATTCAAAGTTCTTCGTGATTGAACAAAATAAATAAGTAAAAAAACCCAACCAAACAAACAAAAAAACCCCTGAAAACACAGTAGAACTGACTTAGCCCAAAAGTAATGATTACATGAATTTCTCATCTTTCTAAATTGTCTATACCAGCTATAACAAGAAGAACAAGAAGGTAATCTTTAATTAGGAATTGTACTATGATAATCTAACCTCCTTGTAAGTACTTTGATAGCTTTGGTATTTTATTTTCCTTATTATGTTCTTTTATCTTGGAAATAGGTATAATTACCTGAATCTACTTGCACTCAGAGCGTATAGGTACAGTTTGTTGGCAGTTATAGGATATTCTGTACCTGTAGTATCTGAATGTCATTACCTATGTTCACAGTATCACAGTATGTTTGGGATTGGAAGGGACCTCAAAAGATCATCTAGTCCAATCCCCCTGCTGGAGCAGGAACACCTAGGTGAGGTCGCAAAGGAATGTGTCCAGGTGGGCTTTGAATGTCTCCAGGGAAGGAGACTCCACAACCTCCCTGGGCAGCCTGTTCCAGTGCTCTGTTACCCTCACTGAGAAGAAGTTCTTTCTCAAATTTAAGTGGAACCTCTTGTGTTCCAGCTTGATCCCATTGCCCCTTGTCCTATCATTGCTTGCCACTGAGAAGAGCCTGACTCCATCCTCGTGGCACTCACCCTTTATATATTTATAAACATTAATAAGGTCACCCCTCAGTCTCCTCTTCTCCAAACTAAAGAGTCCCAGCTCCCTCAGCCTTTCTTCATAAGGAAGATGCTCCACTCCCTTAATCATCTTGGTTGCCCTACGCTGGACCCTCTCCAGCAGTTCCCTGTCCTTCTTGAACTGAGGGGCCCAGAACTGGACACAATATTCCAGATGGGGTCTCACCAGGGCGGAGTAGAGGGGAAGGAGGACCTCTCTCGATCTACTGACCACCCCCCTTGTAATACACCCAAGGATGCCATTAGCCTTCCTGGCCACAAGGGCACAGTGCTGGCTCATGGTCATCCTGTTGTCCACCAGGACCCCCAGGTCCCTTTCCCCTACACTGCTCTCTAATAGGTCATTCCCCAACCTATACTGGAACTTGGGATTGTTCCTGCCCAGATGCAGGACTCTACACTTTCCCTTGTTAAATTCCATCAGGTTATCCCCCGCCCAACTCTCCAGCCTGTTCAGGTCCCGCTGGATGGCAGCACAGCCTTCTGGCGTGTCAGCCACTCCTCCCAGCTTAGTGTCATCAGCAAACTTGCTGATAATACACTCAACTCCCTCATCCAGATCGTTAATGAATATATTGAATAATATTGGCCCCAGTACTGACCCCTGAGGCACTCCACTAGATACTGGCCTCCAACTGGACTCCGCACCATTGACCACCACTCTCTGGCTTCTCTCTTAAGCCAGTTTGCAACCCACCTCACTATTCTATTGTCTAGACCACACCTCCTCAATTTAGCTGTGAGGATGCTGTGAGGGACTGTGTCAAAGGCTTTACTGAAGTCAAGGTAGACCACATCCACCGCTCTGCCATCATCCATCCACCTTGTTACATTCTCATAAAAGGCTATGAGGTTGGTCAAGCATGACTTACCCTTGGTAAAGCCATGCTGACTGCCCCTAATGACCCTCTTATCCCTGATGTGCCTTGAGATGACACCAAGGATAAGCTGTTCCATTACTTTCCCAGGGACAGAGGTGAGGCTGACCGGTCTATAATTACCCGGGTCCTCCTTCTTGCCCTTTCTAAAGACTGGAGTGACATTTGCTTTCCTCCAATCCTCGGGCACCTCTCCCGTTTCCCAAGACTTGGCAAAAATGATGGATAGCGGTCTAGCAATGACTTCAGCCAGCTCCCTCAGCACCCGCGGATGCATCCCATCTGGACCCATGGATTTATGGACGTCCAGACTATTTAATTGTTCCCTAACCCAGTCCTCATCGACTAAAGCAAACTCCTCCATTAACCTGGCTTCATCCGGGGTCTCAGGGGTACAGGGTTCCCCAGGACAGCCTCCAGCGGAGTAGACAGAGACAAAGAAGGCATTCAGCAATTCTGCCTTCTCTGTGTCTTCTGCCACCAGGGCACCCACCTCATTCATCAGTGGGCCTACATTGCCTCTGGTATTAGTTTTATCTGCTATGTATTTGAAAAAGTTCTTCTTGCTGTCCTTGACCCCTCTCGCCAGCTGTAATTCTAAGGAGGCCTTGGCTACCCTAGCTGCCTTCCTGCATCCTCTAACAGCAGCCTTATATTCCTCCCAAGTGGCCAGTCCCTGCTTCCATGACCTGTAAACTCGCCTCTTCTGCTTGAGCATACCCAACAGATCCCTATTCAACCACGCAGGCCTTCTGGCTCCCTTCCTCGACTTCCTACGTGTGGGGATGCTCTGATCCTGAGCATGGAAGAAGCAATCTCTGAATGCAATCCAGTTCTCTTGGGCCCCTTTTCCTTCAAGCAGTCTTGCCCATGGGATTTCCCCCAGCAATTGCTTGAAAAGGCCGAAATTAGCCCTGCCAAAGTCCAGGGTTGCAATTCTACTTGCTATTCTGTTCCTGCCACATGAGATGCTGAATTCCACCATCTCGTGGTCACTGCAACCCAGGCAGCCCTCAACCTTTACTGCTTCGACCGGACCCTCTTTGTTAGTGAGGATGAGATCCAGCAGTGCACCTCTCCTGGTGGGCTCCTCCACCATCTGCATGAGGAAGTTATCATCAATGCACTGGAGGAACCTCCTGGACTGTGGCTGGCTGGCTGAATGGTCCTTCCAGCAAACATCAGGGAAGTTAAAATCACCCACAACAACCAGGGCCTGTGACTGTGAGGCCACTCTCAGCTGCGCATAGAAGGCCTCATCAACTTCCTCAGCCTGATCTGGTGGCCTGTAATAGACACCTACAACAGTATCACCCCTGCCAGCCTGTCCCTTGATCCTGACCCATACACTCTCAACTCGTTCCTCATCCGCTCCTGGGCAGAATTTAGTACATTGCAGTTGCTCTCTCACATAGAGAGCAACTCCACCACCACGCCTGGCTGGCCTGTCTTTCCTGGAAAGGGCGTAGCCATCCATGACCACATTCCAGTCATGTGAACTGTCCCACCACGTTTCTGTAATTGCCACCAGATCATAATCTCCCGACCGAACATAGGATTCTAACTCCTCCTGCTTATTCCCCATGCTGCGCGCATTGGTGTACAGGCATTTCAGGGAGCGAGCAGAGCACACCAATTTCTCCCTAGGGGCACAGGAGGCCACCCGGTCCTCATCTGTTTTAGAATGCTGCCCCACTGGGGCAAGCCCAACTACAACCCCATCCCCCTTCGAGCCTAGTTTAAAGCTCTCCAAATGAGCCCAGCTAATTCCTGCCCCAGCATCCTTTTGCCTCTGCGAGATAAGCCTTTCCTGCGTAACACTGTCCGGACTGGAGTCTTATAAAACCAGCCATTATCAAAAAAACCAAAGCCCTGCCTGTAGCACCAGTCTTGGAGCCAACCATTTAGAGACTGAATTTTCCCATTCCACCCCACATCGTCACTTCAAGAGGGAAGGAGTGAAGAGAAGATCACTTGAGCCCCTGAATCTTTCACCATCCTTCCCAAGACCTTGAAGTCATTCTTCATTCCCCTCAGACTACGGGAAGCAACTTCCTCCCCATCTGTCTGGAAGACCAGCAGTGGGTAGTAGTCTGTCGGGTGCACCAGTCTGGGGAGCTCTCTAGCAATATCCTTGATCCGGGCTCCAGGTAGACTACAGACTTCCCTAAGATGAGGGTCAACCCTGCATATTGGGCCCTCTGTTCCTTTCAGAACGGAATTTCCTATTACAATCACCCTTCTATCTTTCTTATCAGAGGTAGTCTTCAGTTGTGTAGTCAACCGCCTCTTCCTACGTGATCTTGTAGGCAGGCTTGGCACCACCTCCTCACCTACCTCTTCTTCAAGATCCAGGGCCTCAAACCTATTACGGAGGGGCACCTGGGGAGGCAAATCAGGCAGGGAGGGGGGCTGCCCGTGATGCCGAACTGGAATAAGCTTCCAACCCTCATCTTCTTTTAGGTCATTTACCTCTGCCCGACAGCGACAAGGGTGGGGCTGTCTCAGGACCTCCGCCTCTGTCCAGGAGGGCAGGAGGTCCATCTCCTTTTCGGGGGTACCTCCCTGGGGCCTTTCCGACCGGCACGTAAGGGTGTTACTCCACCAGTCGATCTCCCTTTCGCACTCCCTGATGGACCTCAGCGTCTCAACCTCCTCCTTAAGCTTCACAACCATGTTGAGCAGATCTTGCACCTGCTCACACCTCACACAAGTAGAGTGCTGGCCTCCCTCCTCCGGCAGCAGCAGGCTCTGGCACTCCTTGCAGCCGGAGACCTGAACAGCCACCGTTTGGGACAGAACCTCAGTCTGCGTTGCCACAGTCTTTTTGAGACATGCTCTCCTTCTGGAGGCGACCATGGTCATCAGCGGTCTCGGACGCTGGCAATAAGTCGGTGGGAATGACAAACAACAAGTGCTCTCTGCACCCCGCTGCGCTAGCTGCCACACCCGCTGCGCTAGCTAGTTGCTCCTCTCTGCACCTGGTGGGCAGCGACTCGCTGCCCTCCCAAAGGTTTTTTCAAGGCAAGGGGAGGAGGTGTGGTCGCCGTCACCGTGGGAACGCCCCCCGCCACGTCAGCCGCTCTCTCGCAATGGCTACCGGGGCTGCGGGGGGATCAGGACCGCCGGGAGTCACGCTCTCCGTGTACGTTTCCCTCTGGGCTTTCTAATCTCGGCTAAACCTCGTAGTCGACTGAACCTCGCCGGCTCTGGCTCTCGCTGCGCTGGCTCCGAACAGCTGACTCAATGTTGGTGAAGTTATGTTATAAATTCGGGAAGAGGAATGTGAAGCAGAATTATAAATGCTGGAAAACTAGTTCCACAGTAATAACTAGTACACTGATGGGCTAGGTCAACCAAAATCTCTGTAATGTTAGTGTTTTATAGCTTGTCCAGGCTGAAGCGTACACATACTCTATTTGAATAAGAATTTTTTCTGGAGAGCATGAGAATCATGTGTCACAGTGAAAAGTGATGTATTCTTTTGCTGCTGCTAATTGCAGATAAAAGTCTGCAATGCATTCCCCTACTGACGAAATTCAAGAACTATATCCCTAGCTAGTATGTAGAGTGTTCCAAAGCAACACTAAGTAATTTGGGTAGAAAAATATATATGGATGTGCATTAGCTGGGTACTGACCTTCAACACTGAGGGTAGAAAGTGTACCCATGGTTAGACTGAGTAGTGTAAATGCTTCAGGGCTCCTACAATTTGCAGTTCCTTTCAGGACACAGTAAAATATAAAGGGTCAATGTTAACAGCTTTTCTTGGCTTATCTGTTGGGGTAGTAGATCAATTTATTATGGTGAAGCACATCTGGTTTACTCCAGTGAAGCAACTTTTTTATACAAGCCTAAAACATTATTACTTCTACACACAATAAACAGAAGCTAATTATGAATAGTGAAATATTTTTCAAACAGGATATAGTGATTGTAGGTTTAGTTGACTGCAGTCTCAAGAACAAAAAAATAATTCGTTATAACACGTTTTTCACAACAGCCTGCTAAACATAGACATGATCATTCAACAATTAATCTTATTGCTTGCTGGTTTATTTTATTGTTTAATTCTTGAATTTGCAAAGCACCATGAAAATACACAGTAGGAAATCTGCAACATTGATCTAACTCACTGAGAATGATTTCACTGACCTCTGACTTGTCTCTGCTGGGATAGTCTAATCTGTTTTCAGCTACAACTTGTTCATTGAGATGTTAGCATTGATGGCTTCCATTAATAACTTCCATCAGAGGGAGAAAGTGTTTTCTCTAGAGCTATTTTAATATTGATCTTGTTAGATGAAATCCAGATTCACATTAATGAATTAGGAAGTCTGTTTAATATGGAATAATTAATGAGCCGGTAGAAGAAAAACAACTGAAAATTGAAATACCAACTTGATTTAGATCATAAATTGAAAACAGTGGTATTTATGTTTTTGACATTTCTAAACATAGTATTAGGAAAAGCAGACCTGGAACCTGTGGAGCATCTACAAGATTAAGACAGTACACAAAACATGGTTTATATTATTATATTAAAAAAAAAAGCCTTTTAATAATTTCAAGATGATTTTCACAATTAACTTATGTTTAGATAATCATCCAGCTTATTCTACCCAGCAACCTAGGCTAATATGTGAAGACTGGATGATAAATGCAAATTTGTTAAAATCAGGTTTATCTTCGCAATCTTCATTGACTGCCTTTTAATATAAATGTTTCATGACCTTAATTATACCATTATATAATATTCATAGGACTCCTGCATTTAGTGAATAGGTATTCAAGATTTCTTTTTGTTCTCCTCATTTAGTGTTGCTGTAGTCTTAATATATATCTTTCCAGTCCTGTCAGGAGCACAAAGTTTATCTTTATAAATTTTTCTCTTCTGCTTTACTCCTTACCCGCCTCTTTCTTTCCATTCCAACCCACACAAGCGTAAGCCCTACTTGTACTTAATTTTTGTCCTTATCCATTTCATCCATTGGCTTATATTCATCACCCTTTCTGCCATTCCCTTCTACGTCCCTGGTTGATCTCATGTTCCATCTGCAACATTAGAGACTTTGCTGAAACACAGATGGCAATTAATCTCTCTGAGTTCATCCACAAAGAACTAAATTTTATTTCAAAGAAAGGCAGTCTCCATTTTACAAGTCCTTTATTTTATTATCTATTAAAATTTAATTGCAAAATCAAAACTTACGTGAAATTTATTAGATGCTGCAGAATAATTTAATACGAACGCTCTCTTAAAAAAATATAGATGTATGAAATGTTACAGTTGTATATTTTCTTCAAATACAGCACCCACTAAATATATTGCAATATAATTCTATCTGACTTTTAAGAGGTAGTTGAATAATTGTTTTTAAATTTTGTTTGTATTTTTACTCTGCGTTATACAAGATCCTTTCTCCTTGCAATAAGTTGATATTTCATCTCATGTAGTCTGATCAGTAGAGATCTTACTACTTCTCCCTGTAGAGAGTGTATGAGGAAGAAGTTGATTTCTATATTTGGCTACTGTATAGCTACACATGTTCCTGTCTAGTGAAAGGAAGGCCTAAGTGAAAGTTATTCCTTTATTACACATAAGGCTGAGGAAAAAGCAGCAATCTTTTAGTACGCTTTTTGATACAAGCAGCTCAGTGGGAGGCTCAGCACAGATGCTTTAAAAGGCCTGAAATAGTCTCTGGACCTCCCCAATGTCTTGATCCCTTTAGGGCAATGGTAGCTTTTGATTTCTACAGCACTGAGCTCAGAGAGGTCTGTGGGGAGCTGCTGCTGACAGAACCTCCCACATTTCAGCCACTGGTGGAGGTCACAAAGTTGATGTCTGTTTGTTCCCTGTAAATTTGTTTTCATCAATAATGAGACGATAGGCTCAAAGTACTGTTTTCCTGTTTAAACAGTGTTTACTATAAAATTAAAGAAGTAAGATTTTTTTACAGTGTAATCAGCAATTATATGTACTAAAATAAATTTCATCTTCACACCATCCAACAATTGTCTATAGTGTTAAATTTGTTTCACCCTTTTGAGTAGTTCATGTATCTATTCCATTCAGATATCAACTTACCCTAGTTTTCACTTGAGTATAAAAGAAAAACTGATATAGAATAAAGCTGAGGAAGCTTTGTTATTGGAATGCAAGGGAAAAACATATCTAGTCTCATTCCCAGAACCCTTCATTTATCGCCTTCTGAAAAAATACTGGAATATGTGCCAAAAGGATTCATTTATAATACTGCTCCCACTCTGAGTCAGGTCATAAGTTTAATGGCATTTTTATGAGACTAACTCAAGCTTAAAATACTTCAGTGAAGTTATAGACACAGTCACACATCTGAAATATCAAATGTAAACTTGAATCTGACTTTGAATCTCTTGAAAACCATCCAAATTCAAAGATCTTTCAATGGAGTTTTAAGCTTTTTATTGTATTTTACATGTAAAGTATGTATTGAGAGTTGTGTTTGGCATGGTGATGAAAAGTGTGATCCTAAAGAAGTATTATAATTAAATATTTATTTTCATAACAGTACAAGTATTAATCTTTTTTGGTAGTTGTTTGGTGCATGTCAAAATTAATCTTGCAGATCCTAATGTGTTTCTGGCTTATTTTTTGTCCTACTTGGTTATAAGCTGTTGCTATCTTGATCTGGACAATATAACTGGAACTTAACAAACATCTTAAACATACCTATTATCCATTTTCTTTAGAGTTGCACAGCTCCCACCATGTCATATTGATAAACTGGGAGCTTATTGTGGCTAGTTTCTAGAGAAGTTCTAAAGTAGGAAACATTGAAACCTGCTGATCCAAAGCAATGGTCATGGGGAATGTTTCCAACTTTAGAGTAAACACTCAGAGCAGAGAGATGCTTTCAAACATATTTTCATAAATCCTGATCAGCAGAGAACATGTAGAAGGCAGAGTATCCTTGAGCCGCTGTTGAGCTTCTAGACAGTGCTGGGCAGGACAACCACATGATAACCCAGGTAAATCTTCTTTGTAATAAATTGAGCCTTCTGGGGCTCTGCATGTTACACTGTAAGCCATCCTTCCATTTCTTGAGCTTTGGTCTGTGAAATGATTTCTTTTTTTCAAGCCCCATTATAGAAGAACTCAAGATGATCTGACCTTATTACTTTTGTAATAACACGTTTCTGGTTTGAAGCTAGGGATCTCTCTTGATGACTTTATTATTCTGTGTCAGATACTTTGTCTATTGCAGAATAAGTGGAAAAATGATAATGAGGAGATGATAACACAGAATGACATTGCAGCTTGAGAACTACTTGTACATTTAGAAAGATTTATTGAATATTGTAACAAAATATACTTTCTATAACCTAAGTGCCGGATATAGTGTGTTACTCATGAGATGTGTCAGATTCTTGTTTTCTTTTTCTTTTATTTTT
The DNA here is from genome assembly GCF_037038585.1 of Patagioenas fasciata. NCBI lineage: Eukaryota > Metazoa > Chordata > Aves > Columbiformes > Columbidae > Patagioenas > Patagioenas fasciata. The sequence goes on from NC_092523.1 coordinate 38,502,369, forward strand.
TTCTTTGGTGTTTTATTTAGAGAAAAATTAACTGACTTTTAAATTATTCTGACAAATTATGCTGTCTTGCCTACACCAGTCCATTTTTACATTTTATTAAATTAAATGTCCCAGTGTTTTTTATATCAACACTATTGTATTCCAAAATTCACGCCTGTCCTCAGTTTCAGCTGTCATTATAGCACATCAACACTGTAGCTGATGCCAGTGTAGCAGCTTTGAGGCTTCGGGGGTCTATTTACCGCACCCTAAAATTTCAGAGTCAGCTTTAAATATTTATGCAGATAAATAATTTTTGCTGTTCCTATACAGGATTGACATCTTCAAGTATGTGATATATGGTGTAGCAGCTGCATTCTTTGTATATGGCATTTTGCTGATGGTGGAGGGATTCTTTACAACTGGTGCCATCAAGGATCTCTATGGGGATTTCAAAATCACCACTTGCGGCAGATGTGTCAGTGCCTGGGTAAGTGGTTAAGAAAGCTTTTGTACTTATGATAATTTCAACATGTTTTGTACATTTGTAGTGGCTCATGATTTTTTTTTTTCTTTAATGTTTTCTGATACTTCAGTTAAGTGGTTAAAAATCATAGCAAAGGAGAATAGAAATGTCAGAAATGTTCTCTGCGTAGGTTAATCACATAGCAACTCTTGCTAAGGAGTAATTAGTTCCATTGGTTGAATGGGAGAACTTATTCTCTTCTTTTTGGGACAGGACTCATAGTCAGCCTTCAGCTCTACTGGGCAATAAATATTTTTTTTACTAATATTTTAACTGTTATTTTAGAAGTCTTGCCTGTTCCTCTTTGGGACAAGCTAGGACCTGTCATCCGATTTTGTTTTATATTTAAATGGCAAGCAGCCCATGATTTAGTCCGGTATTATCTCTTGTTTGGAGAGACAATTCACTTATGATCCTGGAAACCTTAGATTCAAAAAATTCTGATTTGCACCTGGACTTACACAAAGGTTTCTCATACTAAAACTGCTGACTATTTGAACTGGAATTATTTTAAGGTGTCTTTTCAATATCAGGTAGGTAACTGTTTTTGTATTTGACTTTTCTGCATCTAAGGTAAGAGACCTGAACACTTGGTAGCTTTGGAGTTGGATATTTTTGCAAACATTATCAGTTAAAAAAAATCATGTTTTCTGATGAAAAATAAACAGCTAAAACCAGCCAGGTAGATCTGGGTGTTAAGGTACACTTAATGTTATACTATATTTACAATAACTGATATATAAAAAAATAGCCAGAAGAGGGTTTCCTATTGTAACCTCCTACAAATGTCAACATTCGTTAAACAGGAATACAGACTAGGAACAATTATAGACAATAGAGAATATTTTCCAGTTACACTAAAGTCTATGAAAACCAGTATTTTGGTTATTCTGACATTTAAGGTTAAACTGAATACAGATAATCTACACACTGGAAATTGGAGAATGTGGGGAATATGCCATCCCTCCATAGATGTAGCATGCTCCACAGTAATGCTGCTTTTTCAACTTTTTTTTTTTTTCCTATCAAATGTCATTGTGTGATTTTGGCACTTAAACTAAGAATTGTTTTAAAGCCCTTAAATAAATGTATAAAGACTGGCAACATTTTAAGTAAAGAATAATCATTGCTTATACCAACACTGCTTTCGTCTTCTGGAAAGAAATGTCTAATCTATATTCACTGAGAACCTACTAAGCTAGTTCAAATTCTATAGAGAGTAGCACATTTTTTAGAACATTATTTTTTCTTCACAGCTACCAGAGGTGCCTGTGCATATTATTGCAGCAGACCAATGCTGCATCCTCTCACACCTTTGATGCCCTTGCAGTATAAACTGTATTTCTGTAGTATGTGTCTAGAAAAAATGAAGAGTTAAGCAGCTGTTCTGTGGTTAATATCACTGTTATTATTAAAGATTCATCAGATTACTTTCTTCAGCATTTTGCTTTCCTCATAAGTAATTTCTAATGTTTGTGTTTTATTTTAAGAAATCTTGGGTTGATATGTGTTGTGCAGCTAAGATTAAGGCTGTATACTATTTATTATGACAATTAAGATAAGTCATCAATCATTTTGAGTTAAACACATTGTTCTTATTATTCTCTAAGTTAGTGAAAGTTTTTATCTTTTCCTTGAAAAATAAAAAAATCTGCAGTTTGATTCCTTGTATTATTCTGATGATATATCAGTAAGACTGTTATACAAGTGTCTGGAGCTATTTTGGGTTATTGTTCTGGCTTTTACTTCTGTGCTCTAGAGGTCTGAGAGTAAGACAGTATATACAGAAGTATTGTCAATTAAAACTTGAGATCTTTTTTAACTAGGTTTATTTTTATTATCGCATATTTAAAATTCTTAAGGGACAAATAACAGTTTACATTAAAATAATTGGAATTAGAAAATATTTCAGTCCAGCAGTGATATGTTCATAATTTATTCAGTTCCTTAAATCATGCAGTGATATGAAGAAATAAGTTCTGAGAGCAACAAAGAGGTGGTTGGAGAGGCAAATCAAACCCAACCAGTACCCTTGTGTGTCACGCCTAGATTGCTCTATTGCTATGCAAATTTTCTGTAATAAATTTTGTTATGTACAGTTGCCAAAATGATATAATTCTATTGAAGAGGTTTGGCAGATACTGCATGTTGCAAGAAAGCTTCCTTTATAAAATTTGGAGACAGTAATTTTGTAAATATTAAAACCAAAGCTGTCAAAGACTAAACAGTTGAGTTTTTATAATACCTTAATACTAAGAGAAATGTACACACAGGATATTTGTTGTTTTGAAGAATTAAAATGACAAAAATGGCTCCACATCAAAAATACCTTTGTAAAAATCCAGTTGTGACTATGATTTTACATCAAATTTGACGTTCTTTCTAAATACCAGTTTATCAAGTCTGAAAATGAAGTCCTTCTGCTTCCCCATGTCACCAATTACTTCTCATTAATATTTTGCATAAGCATATTTATTATGTCTGCAACCAAACCTGTTAGGTAAATGGAGGAAGAACAACAAGCAAAAGATTTAAAGGAGAAAAAGCTAACTTTAACTTTGTATGGGCAAGCTATATTTTTCACTGGAAATCTGAAAAGTAACATCTTTTTAAGAACAGAAAGCCAGCATCTGCAGAAATTTTTCATGTGCCCTTCCTGACCTCCCTCCTTCACTATGATTAGTTTGCTTTCTGGCTCTACATGGTCAAAATGAAATAGCTCAACATAACCTTTCTAGTGATTGTATAGTTGATTAATCAACCTGTGTGAGCATTCAGAGGCTTAGCATATAAGTCATGCTGGTGCTGCTGAGGAGTCAGCCTCCTCAGATCTGAGCGAGAGTCTGTGAAAGGGACAGTGAAGAGTCTCATTGGCAGCGTTTTCAGAATTAATTTACTGTGAAAAGTAAAATAAAAGCAGCATAAAAATGCCAGTCACATTCAAGGAGGGATGGTTGTGGTTTTAGCCTTCGTTTTTCAATACATGAACATATGCTTTTAGAGAATGAAATAAACAGTTATATATAATTGTGCTACAGCATGACTAGTGAAGAATGGGAGACAGCCCTGAAGTCAACTGTGACACTGTTTGTATATTTGCAATTTTATACCCTTCTTATTTATATTCAGCTAGCTTGATCATGGAAAACTGCATTTACACTTTGTTTTAGAATATCTACTTACACAGTAAAGATTTAACCCTGGCAATTGTATTTCTTTTTCTTTGTATCTTATCTTTTAAAAGAAACATGTTAAGGCTCTGCAGAGTTGCATTGACTAATATGTCTTCCATATCTTTAGCTTTTAGGAACCTTAAATTTTAATGAGTGAAAGGGATTTTTCTGCCTTTGAAAATTATTTTGCCTGCCTGAATAACTATGTACTATTTGACCTATGTTTCTTGAGTGCTTAAACTAAAATTTAACTTTCCAAAATATTTCCAGATTTTATTTTGCAAGAAAAACCATGGGAGCTTTGCAAATACTTTGAAAAAACATATGTATGGGATGTGAACTTGTCATTTCATCTTGCTGTTACCAGACCAGTTATTGTAGAGGCAGCAAAACTGCATTGTATTGACATTTGATTCTTTGTGTAACATGAGGAACAGAGTTCAGTGCAGGCTCAGCTGGCTTTCCCACCCAGAACAGATACATCATTTCTGAATGGTACAAATGAAGCTCTCATTTCTGAAAATCAGATACCATATCTGGATATTCTGGTGGCAAAAAGCTGAGCTGACAGACAGAAAGGCCTTCCTTCTAACTGAATGCGGCTGTATCCGAGGAATGCAGAACACTTCATACCACTGCTGCTTCATTTATGAGAAGTAAAGAACAGTCTCTCCAAGACAGCAGATGTACTTACAGGTCTAGAATCTCTTAATCCAATCTAAAATAAGGAAAGCATTCGAGAAAACTCTTGTTTCCCTAAATGTGAAGAAGGGAGTTCTTCAAGTAGTTTCAGACACTAACGAGGCAAATAGGCAAAGCTATTAAAGTTACTGTCCCCCAAATCCACGCGAAACATATAGAGCTTTTTGTTCTCCATATCAACTACAGCTTCCTATTGATGCCTTATAAATTCATAGTTACCGTTGTAAATGTCTTCTTAATGCTTGCCAAAGAAGAAAGAGGGAAAATTCTAGATTTATCCCCTCACTGCTTGCATCCTTTTATTCATGCATTCAAGTTAGGCTGGTTAGACTTAGGAAACCAGAGTGGTTTTTTTCAATACTTTTTTTCAGCTGAAGAGCTCTAACATTTAAAGTCACACTTATAGAATCCCCTGGCTGATTAAAAGCCGTGTTATTGACTTTCACTGCTTGGCAAGACAGCAAACAAGAAAGGAAGGTTCCTGCCCCTTGGTTCTCTCATAGGCTTCTCGAGCCCCATTAGGAACATGTGTTCTTACTTTTGGCAGCCAAGCATTCATGTGGAGGGACACATCTGTGTAGAGAGGTTATTATTTCTGCTTTCTTGTTTAAGCTTCAATGTCTTGTTCCAAAGTACAGACCATGCAAGATTTCTGAAAAAATATTGCAGTGTTGGCAATGTAAAGAATGTAAATAATCTTGGCAATGTAAAAAATGTAAATAATGTGTATACTGCAGTCTTTTCCCAGCTGGGAGTGGGTCATGATCAAAAAGATAGTTTTTATGTCTTTGAGTTGAATAGTTATGTGTCATGAACACAGCCTGAAGAACTCACGAAGCAGCAGTATTTAATAAAGATATCTACTCCTCAAAAAAAAAAAAAAGTTTTAGAACCTGATTATTTGTCTGTAATCATATTTAAATACAACACCAATGAACTAAGAGCTGAGCTGTATTCCCAGAGTACATCAAAGTGTTAGAAACGCCACCCCCCTCAGTCTTGCCTGAAGAATATATAAAGTCACTAACACTAACAACTTGAAGTAGCAAAATTGTACAAAACCATCTACATTATAGAGAAGATTCAGAAATTAAAATATATAGTTGGTTTATAAGGAAGTACCAGAAAGATAAATTATAGAATCTTCATTGAAAACATAGTCTTGCATCAATGGAAAGCCATCTTATTCAAATTGAGTATGTTCTGATAGCCAGTGGATTTGTTTACGAAGCAAAGTTTCAAAAAATGAGTATATTGTTAGAGAATCTTTTCATATTTCTGATACAGCAGTGTCAATCTTCTCCCCCACTGCTACCAGTATATCCATTCAGAGTAAATCAAACCAGCTTTTTACAGGCATCTAGAGAGGTACAAAGCAATAGAAATCATACATAGAATATTTCAACCTTGAAATATACATTTAAAGGAAATTTTAGAAAAAAATGTATGTGCAGATGAAAAAGCAGAAAATAATAGTGAGAACTGCTTTTCACAAAATCTCACAGAATCAAAGAATGTTAGGAATTGGAAGGGACCTCGAAAGATCATCTAGTCCAATCCTCCCACTGGAGCAGGAACACCTAGATGAGGTTACACAGGAAGGTGTTCAGGTGGGTTTTGAATGTCTCCAGAGAGGGAGACTTCTAATTTTGTCAAAATCAGTTTTTCGTCCATCTACAATGCCTGTAGAAGAAAAATATTTATAAAATGCCAGACAAAACAGTTCCATAAAATGGATGCTTTAAAATTTAATATTTCAGATATTTAATTTTCTGGTTATGGATTTTAACAATCTAAGGAATGTCACATTAGCTTCTATTTAGTATATGGATGAATTGCAATTGGACAAAACTGAGAAGTCTGTCCCACTATGAAGAGAAATTTGAATCAATATTGGTGTGGGTTATTTTTTTGTTTTGGTTGGTTGCTTGCGTTTTGTTGTTGTTGTTTTGTTTGTGGGTTTTTGTTGTATTTTTGTTTTCTTCTTTCCCCGTCTTGAACTAGTTGACTTGAATGCAAGCCAAGAAGAATCAACCACATGTCAGTAACAGCACAGCATGAAATGCACCCATGTTTCAACAAGACTCTTGGAGCTGTGCCTATGAATGTGATATGTCAGAGAGATAGGATGAACATGTTTTGCAGAGGCAATAATAAATGACCAACAAGTGACAGTTAGCAATGACAGTGATATTTTAGATCAAGCAGAAAAGACTTTGTAAGTGTGTATTTCCTATGATTTATAGTGCATTTGGTGGTAATATCAGAATATCAGTCTCTTTCTTCCAGCAACCTTATATGTAAAATGAAAAAAGTTGAAATACTTTTGCTTCTCCTTTTACTTCTGTTCAGAAATGAAGCATAGGTGCAGGAGGTGCTAGTTAGCACAGAAATAAGAATGTTAGAGGAGACCATTTGGTTGTGAGTTACTTAACAGTCCTGAAACACATTCAGATTTCAAACCGTAAGAAGAGGGTGTATGAATGCCAAGAGAGGTTGGCTGGGGTGGCAAAGAATGATCTGTAACACATGAAGTATTGACATGTCCATGAGTTTAAAGACATCTGTATAGAGTTGTTTTTTTTTTAATTTCTCACTAGACCACTTAAAAAAATGGTATGATTTATTTGAATTTAAATAAATAACAATAGTATTGCTAGTTCTAGACAACCTAACACTTTTAATTGAACAGTAAAGACTGTTTTAGCTTCTGCAATGTTAAAATCTGTTCCAGAGGGACTCAGTGAGTTTTCCACTTGCTCTCTGTACTATGTGCACATGGGGATCTATAGCTTTAAGATGCTCTTGCAAAAAACATTGAGAAGAGGTTGAAGTATTTATGTAAAGATTCTATTTTAAAAGTGCAAAAACTGAAAAATTCTGTTGGATGAATTCTGAACCTCCCCAAAATAAAAAGATCTAAACATCTGTGGTGTAAGAATACAAATTGTGAACAGGAACAAAATATGTAATATTTACACTATCTATGATGGTAGTTTATTGATCAAAGGCGGTTACTGAGTCTGGACTATAGACGTAAGGTAGTATGCAGAACCTTGCATTATAAAAAACCGAATGCAAGTAAACAATAGGTCTAAGGTAGGAACACATGTAGTACTTCTAAGTCTGACTTCTTGTGAACTGCAGAAAGAACTATCCACTCTGTCAGTACAACTTCAGCAAGAAAAAGTTCAGTATTTCAGAAAACATATAGTGATTGCAATTAATGATTTTAAAAGACTATGTAAAAGTGTTTATGCAGAATATGCACAGGGTAAGGAAACAGTAGCATTAACTCTGAGGAATTCCTCCTAGGAAAAATGGACAAGACTGAGGCATTGAAATGAAATCTGTAGATGACTGAATGTGATCATAACATCAGAGAGACAGCAATTCAGTAAGAAATTGATAAGATCTTTCTGTTCATGCTTCTCAGTTGCTGTCAAATGACACACAAAACCTTCTTCTGATGTGCAATTGGGAAACTGCACCCAGAACCAAGACTACACAACACACTGTGGAGGTCAGATGCCTCACAGCATTCCAGTTAGAGACAGCCAGGCTAGTCCTGGGCTCATCTTCAGGTGATATTCTACACTGGCAGGGTTTCATAGCGAAGCATAATAGGCTTTTGGCAGGATGGAGGTACATAGATCTCTGTAGATGAAGGTTTGATCTCTGGCAAAAACTGTCAAAGAGAATTTCTGAGCCTGTGAGGAAGTCTGGAAGGAACCTCCTAGGTCATCAAGTGGAAAGTAAACAATGAAATTCTGTGTATATGTCATAGGATAATAAATCTAAATGAGCTATAAACACAGCAAGGTGCATGTCTTACAACTCTCTGGATTGAGAGTTCATGTCAGGGAGCTGATATAAAATAAGTATATGATTAAATTGAGAGAAGGTGTAAATCTAAATCCTGAGTGGTTTGAAACAAAGATAAAATTACCTGGCAACATGAGGTTTCTGGAGTTAAGGATTATTCTGGCACTTAAGAATTTGTTGCTATGTGGTTTTTGTTTGTTTGTTTCTAATAAGCAGCAGTCTCCTCATACAATAAAATGACTAGAATTTACTTTGTTTCCATTTCAATCTATCTCTCTAGTAACAGTACCTTTTAGGTAACGATTTCACTGTCTCTGTCCCTAGGGTCACTGAAGCAATCATACAGTGTTTCTTCAGGGGTGTTAAAAGATTTATAACAGAACTAAACCAAGAACAGTGTTTGAAATTTAATGAATGTGCTTTTCATGGAACCAGTACCTTTAAATTTTAAAAAGAAAACAGTAGCTGAAATATTGATCTTATTAAAATAGATAGGATTTGGGTAATGTTTTCCATGGAAACAGGATTTCAAACAGCTATGACCACCATAAATACATAACTGTTGTGCTATAAATTAATACATGCCATTTCACAACATGCTCTGAAATCTCTACTTCCTGACATTGATCTGTGCAACAGATTTACAGATTATATATATATATATATAAATAAATATAAGAAATCTTTCCAAAAGGGTTTTGAATTTGCTTACTTTGATAATTTATGATCCAGGAAAGTCATTACTGGTAATGAAAACCTTATATAATACAGCAAGAGGGTTTTACTATCCATGGTTTTGGTACAAGAAAGTAACTGCTACAAAGATTGAAGATTTGTTTTGTTCAAATAATTAACTACTTTAGCTATTCTTTCCCAATGTGAACTGAGTATTGGTTAATAGATTTTTATATTAATTATTTGATTGATTAATTTCACCATCACTTCTAGTTTCTTTTGGGTTTATGTGTTTGGCTTCTTACAGTGAAAACTGATCAGATAAAGTAATTTTCACTACCAATGCAATACATGGCATACTAAAGAACAAGCTGCGGTACCTCTTTAAGATGATGTACTGCTATTTCATAAATCTCTGGCTTGTCACACAGCAGAATGCTGCTTCAGAGGAGAATGATACCTTTGAATCTCAGGAGACTGAGTTCTGAATTTAGTTCCTGGAGTGAACAGCGTCTCAAATGTTTCTTATAAGGTCTCTAGAGCAAAAAGGAAAGATTGCAATAGCAGAGAAAATTATCTAAAAAAACCCCCACTTCAGTCCCTTGCTTGTAGTTTAAAAAAAAAATAAAAAAATCACAATTTCATCCCATTATAACAAGAATTTATAAGCTAATACCTTCTATTGTTAGAAACTAATAACTTTTTGTGCAAGATAACCTTTTGCTTTTTACTGCCCATATCACAGAAGGTATATTACAGCCCAGATCACATTTTTGTGGTTTGCTTCACTGATGCCAGTGATAGCAATTTTCAGGGATAACTCACAGCTACCAAGTGATTAAACATGAAGTTTTACATTTTAGTTATTCTTGCATGAAACAAAGGAGTTTTCTCTCTTTCCCCCCATCTTCTTGGTGTTAGGACATGAATTTGGGCATATCATTGGTCACTGGATCTTCTGTTGAGTCACTGAAAGAAGAAAAATAAAGTTCTTCCTTTCCTAAAATATCATTTTAAAATGAAATCAGCATTTGATTCACTTTTTCTGAGATACTCAGCCACACAGATTCATGTTTTTAAAAGAGAATCCCTTCCGTAAACAATCACACAATTCTTTCTAAGAAGGCAGCTCTTGTGACTCCCAGCAGCCATCACCTGACAGATTTCTCCTTCTCTTATTCTATGCCCAACACAGATTTTTTTGGAAGCTAATAAGCGTTTTTTTCTCTCTTTGCTATACCAATGCTTTTTGTTATCTCAATACAGATTTTTAAGCAAGTTTCTTAAACAACCAAGGCTGCAGAGAGTTTGATCCCTACTACAGATCAGAAAAAAAAAAATTAAATAGAAATTGTAATGCTCATAGTAAGGCTCATCTTCTTCCTCCATTTGGTGGTAATTGCAGATAGGGAAGATTCCTGCATCTGTGTGGAGCCCAGTCTTACAGACAGTTACAAGAGTTCAGTAATATAACTAATATTGACAATTAAGTACTCTATTAAATTATTCTGCATGTACAACACTGAGATATGCTAAATTTATTAAGTATTATTTAGTTCAGAAATTCTAGAAGGAGGCTTAAAAATAAGGCCTCAGACTTGCTTGTTTTAGTCAGTCTCATAGAATATAAGCTAGGAGGCTGGCTTTACCATTAAAATATTTCTAGAATATAGTAAATTGAGAATTTAAAGGCTGTTCTGAGAACACACTGAGAGCTTTGTTTCTAATTTCTTGCTCCTGCTTTAGAAAAATTGAGCATAACTCTTTAGCTTGAAAATAAATTAAGATCAGACATAGTGTTTTAGTTGGAATTCATAGCCTTTAAGTGAATCTACTTTTCCAAGTAATTTTCCAAGTAATTATTTATAAATGAGTGCCTGGGGTTGAACCAGATGTTGTCTTATTAGCTTTAACACTGTGATATGGAGAGGAAAAAAAAAAAAAGAAAGAAAGAAAGAAAACAATAAAGGAGCAATAATGAAAAATAAATAGTAGTTTGTACAGAGCAGTATTTACTTCTGTTGATTAATTTCTCTGCAATAGGTAGTATAAAACTTCTATTACATAAAGCAACTGACATACAGAAAAGTCTACTGTAACCCTGAAGGGTGTATATTTATTATAGACTTTCCTATCAGTTTCCCTATTTTATCTCTTCGTTTTCTAGTAAGTGTGCTTTGGGGAAAAAATAGAAAGGAATACAGACACCTGCATGAATACCTTTTCAAAAATCTTTAAACATAACTTAGACACATCAATTTCCTTTTTAAACTAGTTTGATGTTAAGAGAGAAGTTAAAATGGTTCCTAATTTACAAAGTGGCAGGTAAAGCTGAAGTGCTGAGTACTAAATAAAGAAAATGTTAGGAAGAAGGTAACCAAAGTACTGAAGGGAATATGTCTATTCTTTCTTCCACTTTGTCTTTTACTTTTCTGCAACCTTCTGGTAATTATTTTTAGGGATATAAATCCTCCAGCTTTTCAAACTAGTGCTGAAAGGTTCATCTACCTAGGGACAGTCAGGAAAATTAATCTGAATTGAATTTTAAACTGTATTAATTAAATCCCTATGTAAATGCACTTCCTCAGAATTAAAATGGCTTTTATTTAATATTCTTTGGAAGTGAGATAAAGTAAATCAAATTAAGGTCTCTGTCTCTGTAATATTGCTTGAGAATGTCCATCCCATATCTTCAAAGTTATAAAACTACCACACCTGAAATTTAAACTTTTTTTCTGGATTGCTTTTCCGGATCAGGTCCACATGGACAAGCCACCCCTCTGACAATTTTTGCTACCATTTACAACCTTTTTGAGTCTGACCTCATATGATTTCCATAAATAAAATCTGTATTTATATTGTTGTGTTTTTTTTCTCTATCACCTGATATGAGAGATCTCACGTTAAAAAAGAACTAGAAAATACCTTGTTTTCCTCTTATTTACTCTTTAAAGTTTAATTTTATCCAGATCATGGACCAGCTTATTCAGCTTTCAAGAAGAGCTCTTAATTCTTATTCTCAGAGGCATTTTTTTCTGTGGCAAAGAGCTACAAAAATGTTGGTGTGCTGAGAATTTTCTGTTTCAGTAATGTGTTTAGATTCATCAGCACTTCTGAAGCCATCAAATCTTGGGGCTATTTGGATTCAACATTTAGAGGCTGACTTATCTTCCACATTTAAATATGTAGCATCTTCATATCCTTTCCACAGCATAAATTGAAAGGGTAATTTTTTATTGATGAATGTGTCTACCAGTCATCTTAGCTTAGTGGCAGAGCAGTAACGCAGCATGCTCACATATTTACAGAAGCTGGGTTTGCCAGCATAACTACCGGCCCTGAAGGCAAGTAGAGTTCAATGCCTCCTGCAAGCAGATTGCTGTACTCTTGAGGCTTATGACTAAAAACTAAAATGGGTAACCTTTGGAGAACACATTGCAAATTTAAGGCATTTCTTATTATCAGAGGTATGCACCCTAGAATGATGAATTCGCTTGTACTTACACCTCAAATATGTCTAAACACAGTAACAATATGACAAATATATCATCTCATTGGTTCAATGCAAAATGGATTTGCCAGTGAGATTTTGTGGCAGCCATAATAATTACCCATTTTTATTAAGACCCAGACTTTAAAAAAAAAACAATTAAAGTGTATAGTATTACATTCTAATTTTCTGTATCTTGACTGATAGTGGAAAAAAAAACAAACATGTGATCTCTTAACTATGGAGTAGTGGTGGTGGTAGAGAGAGTGAGAGGCATGTTTTACAGAACATGCAGCTATCTCTGCTTCATATGTGGTGCTTTACACCATCATAGGCCCAAGAATGACAGGAATGTAGAGTAAGCTTGCACTTCTGGAAGCAAAACTGCGTTCTTCAGTGCTCTGTCACTCACTTTGACTAGATCATGAATTTACTATCAGACCCAAACTGTAATTTGAATAAGGACAGAAATGGACAAAAACAGTCAGAAATATGTTTGTTATTCTCTGCGATTCCTTTTTTGCAACGGTGTACCAGTTAAGGTCTGACTTACCACTGGTTTTGTTTTTCCCTCTTTTACTGCAGTTTATTATGCTGACATACATCTTTATGTTGGCCTGGCTTGGTGTTACAGCTTTCACTTCTCTGCCCGTTTACATGTACTTCAATTTGTGGACCATTTGCCGAAATGCCACCATAGTGGATGGAGCTAATCTCTGCTTGGATCTTCGCCAGTATGGTATGTGAATGAAGAGCACTAAATATAAAGCAAGATTTCATGAAGAAAACATATATTGCTTTGCTTTCATATATCTGAAATGAACTGTTTTAGTGTCTCTGAAATAATTATTAAGCATCTCCTTCTATCCTTTTACCCACTAGTCAAGGCAGTATATTAGAATTGCACTGCATTTCCGGGCCTGACAAAATTGAATCAACATTGTCCATCTTCCCAGAATACTGAAAATTTGGCTTGGGGCTTCTGTTTTGTCTCTTCTTTCGGAATTGCTGGAACTTGTCTAAAATACTTAGTTTGTAATTTATCTGGAGAATGACTCTAATTATGTGGTAGGACACTGATTTGGAGATGTGAGATCCTAGGTTATCATTTGTCTCTGCAGAGCCTAGAGATGAATTGGGACAACACGAGATTAATTTCTTGCAAAAATTTTGGTGAAGAGTGACAATGCAAATAGTAACATTCTAAGAGACTGTTGGAAAGGCTAAAGGGTAGACTGTGGAGATTAGAATAAATTTGGAATATATACATATGTGTGTGTTGGGACAACAGGAAATTTGGACAAAAGTGGGCTTGGAATATGAAAAAGTCTGAGAATTCTTGTGTTGGTGATGATAGTTGAATTCCTTTTTGCCACAAGTCTTATTGGAATCCAGATGTTCTGGCCTCAATGGTTTCTCAGCCCATAGAGCTTTGGGAAATCATGCTCTTGTCAGGCAGTCCCTCAAGTTTTCCTTATGTTGCCTTGGCCTAACATAAATTCAGAGTATATTTTTAATTGCTATTTTGAGATATGAATAAAGCTGCATTGCTTGGTAATTAAACTGTTCGGTTCATATTAAACATTTTGCTTCAACCTGAAACAAAATATTTCACCTTATTGAGTTCATAAGGAGGAAAAAATATGTTTTTTTCATGTATTGATTCTGCACCCCACCCCCCCCAGCATGACAGGTGAGCTGAAAAAGCAATTCTTTACACAGATCTCTTCAAGAATATCCATTCTTCATTCTATGACCTTTCATTTTGCTAATGTTCATGTCTATTTTTAATTATTTATTCTATTTAAAATGTGCATAGGATACTAACATATAAAAAGTGTATTCTGTGAATGTACTGGTTTCCTGTAAATTCAGTGTAAATACTGCTGATTACTAATAGGAAAGAACAGTACTCTTCTTAGTGATAACTGAGTTATAGAAGTTGATTTAGTATCCTGAGATTAGCTAAAGGAAACAATATAGCAGATTCTAGTTATTCTTGCTGATAGATAAGCTATTATTACAGTATACATTTGGGTGATGCTTTTTTATAACTCATGAGAGAGGCATTGTACCAGATGAACATGTCTGAAAAGTGTATATAGCACATTTCTTCATATGGGGTTAGAAAATGTTCATGAACAACATGGCAAGCCTATATACTGGTTGCAAATAATTTTCTCATGTTTTTATTATTGTGCTGATTAAAATCTAGAATGAAAATATGCAAAAAATCATTATTTGTGTGTTTCCTACTAGGGCTTTTACTAAATAGATGATGTTTTAGTTTTGTGATGTCTGAAATTATCATAGAATCATAGAATGATTTGGGTTGGAAGGGACCTTAAAGACCATCTAGTTTCAAGCCTCCTCCCATGGGTAGAGATGTTACACCATGTTGCTACACCATGTTGCTCAAAGCCCCATCCAACCTGCCTTGAACACTGGCAGGGATAGGGCATCCACAGCTTCTCTGGGCAGCCTGTTCCAGTGCCTCACCACCCTCACAGTAAGGGATTTCTTGCTAATATCAAATCTGAATCTACCCTCTTTCTGTTTAAAACTCTACCCCTCTCCTATCACTACACTTCCTGATAAAGAGTCCCTCCCCATCTTTCCTGTAGGCCCCCTTTAGGTACTGGAAGGCTGCTATAAGGTCTCTTTGCAGCCTCTTCTTCTCCAGGCTGGACAACCTCAACTCTCACAGTCTGTCCTGATAAAGGAGGTGCTCCAGCCTCCTGATCATCAACAAAAATTGATTTTGTTGCTAATAAAGGTTCTGCAAATGAGATGAGAATTTCTTGGCATTTCTGGCTTATATGGAGTAAGCTTCTATGTATTAGGAATACTAAATACTGTGCATATTTATTCTGCTCCAGGTATTGTAACAATTGGAGAGGAAAAGAAGGTTTGCACCGCATCAGAAAGTTTCATCAAGATGTGTGACTCTAATGAGGTGAATAAGTGTGATAATATTTTTGGCAAATCCATAATATATGTTATAATAGGAAGTAACTGGTATGTTTGTTTTTCTAACTCTTAATGTTCTAATTCTAGCTATGGTGATGAAATAAAATCCCAGTGGAACATACTGTCAGCAAGTACTTTTCCTAGTATTTTACCATGTACCAAATTTAGTCAGTGCAATTTCTACAGCCTTTTGTTTTCTAAATACACTTGTATTTTAGTTTTTTAAGAATGCTATTCTCATGCATATTTTTACTGAGATGTTTTTGAAAGCTAATGCATCTGCTGCACACTGAATAGGTCTGTAGAAAGAATCACTGTTTGAAGATCTTATGATTGCTGTTGTGACAGGAAAGTAAAAATTTCAAATGGATTTGACAAAATCTTGCAGTGTGTTAGGATAATAACTCCTAGTACATTTTTCTTTGTAGCTTTTCCCTCTAGGCAAAGGCCACTTATATCAGTGCAGCTGAGGTTTCTGGTTTTGTTTTTAAATGATCTGGGATGAAGAAAGGACAAACAAAATTACATCTAAAACAACAACAACAAAAAAGAGGCTAACATCACTCTGAAGACAGATGGTGCTTTACTAAATGTTTCACTGAGTCTTACTATGTTTGAATAAACCTTCTTAGAGTGAAGGTATACCCTTATTGTGCAGTTAACACTCAGTGGATGCTGTGTAAAATAGACCACTGAAATTAAAAACAAACTTAATAATTTGATTTGGGGTGGGGTGAGGAAGGTAGTTAACTTTATCGTATATCACTATGAACAAATTTTATTGGCAAATTTGGGAAGCAAGTAAATCAATATGTGAGGATGCAAAACTACAGCTAATGAAGGGAAATGGGGTTTTCTTAGGCTGCCTGTGCCACTAGATAAACCACCACAAATGTTTGTAGATCTGGTAAGATAGATTCATAATTAAAAACCCAACCAAACAAAAAAAACAAAGAAAAACCAAAGAAAAACCCCCAACAACAACAAACCAAAGAACACCAAAACCAGTGCTGAACCGTTTATCTTTAAATAATTAGTTTTCTTGATATTTTATGATTTAAATACAATATTTTAAAACATAATTAGGCTTTATGCCCTAATATGAGTATTGTAGCAAAACAAGCACAATGTCATGGGGTGATGTCAATATTTTGGTAAAAGTATTAGTCATCATTTCTTTTGCAGAAAGGTGACACCAGAAAGGTAATTATTTGATTTATATTATTCTGACTTTTTGTTCAGTTTCGGTTTAGTTTAGGACCATGAAACTCCCTTTCTTTGTTCCCCTTGGCAGCTAAACATGACATTCCACCTCTTCATTGTGGCACTTGCTGGAGCTGGAGCAGCAGTCATTGCTATGGTAAGCTACCCAACACTCTGTACTTCCGTTATCACCTGAATTGCTAATACATTCTGGTTGTTACTTAGTATCACTTACTTAATTTTCATACTATCACTCAATGCTATTACTATATGTACATTAATGTTAGAAAAGTATACCCAAGAGACCATTAGTTTTCTAGTGCATTACTGTTTTGAAGTCTATTCAGTAGTAATTATAAAATATTACTTTGTTGGGATAGCAATTCTGCATTTCACATAGGAGTTTTGAATCAGAATAGCCACCAAAAGATTTTCAGTGAAAACAAACACATCTTCAGTGGAAGCAAATTAAATAGGTATATTGAGCCATGTAGTTTAAATTGTATCACATATACAATCAATTAAGTTTTTAAAATAACCCTTCAAAGCTCCCAGTACCATACCAAAGAATCCTACTGATCCAGTAGGAATTCACTTTGATGGCTCACATTTATTCACATATTTTTGAAGCAAACCGAAGTATGCTTCTTATTGGATTCTGCGACTGCACAGAGCAGGAATGGTAAAACTGACTGTTTCAACAGAAATATAAGTTAAAGATTTAAGTCCTAGTAAATTGTGTAGCGTGCAAATGCTGCTAAATGTATGTTTTATTAAATGCTCACAATTGTTTTGTATATATGTCGATTTTGTATTTTCATAGTTTGGGTTTGACCTATGATTATGATATGTTGGGTACCTGATGAAGACTAGCACATTCTACTCTTAGATGGTGGTATTTTCTAGAACTGACATACCATACCAGACCACATTTATAGGTTGAGCAGTGTGCTTCAAACTTCACACTTGACACAGTAGCCCAAAGACTGGGGACAAGATGTGAAGGAACATTCAGAATTTTGTGGTCAGACATGCAGACATGAACAGGTTCTCTTTCTTTAAAGGAAGTTTGCTTTCACAAGGAAGAAGTAATTTAGGAGAGGAAAAATTTGGGGTCCTAAATGTCTATATAGGAAGAAGAAAACATCTTTTTCCCTAGATCCTGTGCTCAAATTAAGAAAGGTGGTAAGGTATCAGCAATGGGCTACAGTGAGGAACAAAGTGTGCAGAGACATTTAAGTCACTGGAGAACCAATGCACTTCCCTATAAGTGCTTTTACAAGAAAAATCACAAATATGATTTAACGAAATTGGTCTTTGTATATATCCACAACAGTAGCAGATCTCCGTGTTTGTGCAATTTAATACTACTACTTAACAGAAAAAATAGTTTAAAATACTGGTCCTTTACAAAAGTGAAAAACTTATGAATTTATGACACTTATAAAATATTTCTTGTTAACAGATTAAAATAGAATAGTCCATCTGACTGAAGCAGTATTTTGTATTTATTACCAACCAGTAATAGTAATACATCATCAATAAGACTGCTGAATAGCTGAATTGGTAAAACCTGCTCTATTAAATGACATTTTAGGTCATGACATTGATATTCTTCTAACTTCTGTATTTGTAGGCATTCACAAGTGCAAGATTATTTAATATGTGCAGATTTCTTTAACTCTTTTAATGTCAATATTTGTCATGAAATTCACAAAAAAAAATCAACTTGTGCATAAACATTAACACCATCTGTCACCAGGATACTTTTAATGGAAATGTATTTTAAAGATATATTTAAACAAAATGTAGTAATTTAATGCAAAAAACACGCACACACAAAAGTTAATACTTGCAGAACCATTAAGTCACAAGTCACAATCTTCCCACTTTAATCTCTCGCTTGCTCTCAGATTTTTATATGAATGTTGGAATAGTTTCACAATTCACTATCTGCCTCTTCAGTCTCCCAAGGAGAATGCTCTTTTGCTTTGAAAAGAGAAGTAGTGTATGAGTTAGGACCAACGTATAGAAAAGCTCATATTTTTACAGTATATGTCAGGGAAAGCTTTATTTTGCAGAAAAGGAAAATGTCAAATAGTTTGTTTAAAAAAATCATTATTCTTAGACTTCAGGCCAACGTGAAAAAACCTGATAGAATTACTTATGCTGTAGATGCTTTTTGCAAGTCTTAGGCACAGAAAAAATAGCCAGGTTTTTGAATCATACTTCATTTGAATGCATAATTCTGAACATCCCTGTTATTTTTTATGTCTGAATGGATAAGACATGGATACAGAAATGATAACTGAAGTTATACATACTAGTTTTATTGTTGTCAGTGTTGTCAGGTAGAAGATATAAAGTTGTTTAGTATAAACTCTGCTATCCCAAAGGGTTAATTGTAAAGTTAGTAAGCATCTTGCCTGTGATGTTTCCTCAAAACCACTACAGCAAAACTGAATTATGAGGTACACAGTTTCCCTTTTCAAAAGTCACCATATGAGCAGTACTCTTCTGCCTGAACTTCCAGAGGTGTTATGTCCTGTAAGATGGAGATGCAATCAGTTCTCCTGAAACAAGAACAAGTGAAATGTGTAAATGGTCTAGTCTCTCTCCCCCAGTATGATTGTGCACTTCTGCAGGATTTTAGATGTATGCAAGGGTAGTAAAATGTTATTTAGACTCCTGTCCTGCTGAGATAATAGCATGTGCCAAAAGGAGAGGAAAAACATAGCAAAACGAATCCCCTTCTTAGCCTAGATGCAATTCCATGGTCTTAAAAGGTTGAAGCACAATTTCGTCTTACGAAGAAATCTAAGCAAGAATGTATCATAGGTATGGAACAATTTTGTGCTGTCTTGCATATGTCTGTAATTGAAACATCCTGAGGCAGACTGTGGAAGCTGCCCTGCTTCAGTTTGAACAAACCTTGACAGGGCCCCCCTGGCTTCAGGCTTTCCAGGTCACAGAAGTGTGAAATGCAATTAAACAGCCACTTAGAGATTACC
Organism: Patagioenas fasciata; assembly: GCF_037038585.1. Taxonomy (NCBI): domain Eukaryota; kingdom Metazoa; phylum Chordata; class Aves; order Columbiformes; family Columbidae; genus Patagioenas; species Patagioenas fasciata. The sequence continues at coordinate 38,521,923 of NC_092523.1, forward strand.
TCCTTCATGTTACAATGTTATCTAGGAACTTGGTGTTAAACAAAAAAAAAACCAAAGGTGGTGGGACTGTTAAATGTACATGTCATTATATAACATAGATATGTATTTGAGATTATATTCATTATAATAGATAAAGTAGTTGTTTCTGGGAAAGTTGTCCTACTTATAATGAAAGTGAACTCCAAGAATTTTCAACAGCTATTCCAGATGAATGATTCTGGAACTTTTAAGGAAGGGATAGGCAAAAAATAGGAGTTGAGTGAAGGTCAGACTGTGGCCAATGTGTCTTCAGAATAATTTTTCTATTTGTTTTAGTAGAAGAAAAATGCCAAGTGAAACTACAAGACATTCAGTTTAAATTTGTCTCTTACTGGGCTGTTAGCAAATATTTTGTGAGGATAAGAAATGTGCCTACACAGTCCCATTTGCATCATATATTCTTCAGTTGCAAGTTTTTCTGGCAGATGTGTTTTAAAGGGTCTGGAAGATGTGAGTACACTGCCTAGAAATGCCCCACTTCTAGGATTCTTGTATCTACAGTCTGTTCAAGGTTCAGATTGCATTTTGTAATTGAAATCTTACTCTTGAGGGACCAGTGCTGGTGTTTTCATTGGATGCAAATTATTATTGTCTGAGATGACAGAATTATAAAGATTACCAGCCTATTTATTTTGATTTTTCTCAAGAATTTTACTATTGAGGAAATTTAAGGTGTTTAATTCAGCAGAATGGGGATTCAACATCAGTGTTTCTCATTTGATCTAGAAATATCGGATCTGGAGAGTACTCATGGTAAATGCTTTTGGAACAACTGAGTTAGATACAAGGTGTTTCTTTTTCCTGTGTGCTGAATTAGGATCAGAAAGTGCCCCAGAGTAACACAGTGCATGCTGCCATCTCCAGCACATGCACTATCATTATAGATCATGTTGCTAGTGTTGTGCTATAGATGTTCGGAAACTCCTAAAGATAAGTAGAACTACTACTACATGCAGTCTTTTTCTTAGAGGACAGAGTCTCTAAACACCTTTTCCTGTTTTATGGCTCCTCACACTCAGCATGTATTTCTCAAACAGGGATTAACTGGGTAAAAGCTTGCCATAAACCACCAGGACAAAAATGACACCAAAAATATTTGGTCCTTTGAGGAGTTTCAAAATGGTTTCCTTTATCTTAATTATCCAGATTAAGGAATGTACATTAGCCTGCACTAGTCAGCAACAGTTGCCACCAAACATTCTGGAAAAAGCCAGTGCTGTTCTTTCCAAAAAAAGGAAAGAACATACTAAATTGGTTCAATTCATTTAATATGAGTATAAGATACTTGTGTGTCTACAACAATTCAAAGTGGACAGGAGAATTTGCACGATCTCAGGGTGTTTTTATGATTACTCTATTCCGTTTTCCGCTAATTGAATCCTAGTTTAGTTTCTTGAATTCTTAGAGAGAGGTGAAACATTTGCTTTATTTCAGGAAATTATCTGTGGCCTCTTAGGTGGTTGATTAACATAAATTTAAAAGATCCTCTCATCAGAAAGTATTTGCAAGCCTGCTAGTGGAGGAATAAATGTCCAGAGAGTCCTAGAGCAGACCAGTTGAATACCGTTACTGAACATTTTTATTTTATGGCTGAATACAAATCCAACAGAGCACATCCTAACGTGAGGGGGAGACAAGTTTAGAGAAAGTGAGAAGCCTTTTGCAAGCAGATCCAGCAGATTGAAGGTGGACATTTGAGGTCCATCTTCAAAAGGAAAGCTTTCAAAGTCTGTAAATGTCCTGAAAGGCTCAGACTTGGGAAGCTGAAGTGGACAGGAGAGCAGTTTGTTGCCCTAACAGGCAGCTGAGGTAGACTTCACACTGTAGATGGCCACAAGTGCAAAGACTGAGAAAACTAACTCCAAAAGGTACTGAAGGCAGACAGCACCTGACTGCCTCTGAAGGAGGAGCTTTGAATAAAGTATTTTTGGCAGCAGTTCTTAGGAGGCCTCAGCTTCATTCCTTGTATTGTGGTGTGTTAAAATTTATTGCTTGTTTGACCACTCATTTTCACCATTCAGAAGACCGGACATGTACTGATTGTTAAGCTCAGTCACTGGCAGCCTTACCATGTGATTTTTATAAGCTACTAAGCTTCATCTCAAAGGTAAAATTAAGGTGTTTTACATCCAGTATTTACAGTGGAAAACATTTGCAGGACATAACATTTCTACTGGTAAGATACCTTTCACCGAGTTTCAGATTAAATTTATTTAAAGCCATGTAAAAAACATTTGTTCATGTAACAATATTGCCAATTTCCTTTAACTGATGTTTTATCCTGAGATGTATTCATAGACATTCTGTCCTCCCCATTTGCTAACATATGTAAACCAAGCTCTTTGGCAGTATATCATCATAGCTCACCCAGTGACTTGTGTTGGCTGCAAGTGAGTCAGGTCCAATCTCCAATACTCACCCATAAATTGAATAATAATCACAGGCTGTGGGGTTTTTTCTCTTCCTTTTCAGATAATTTTTTACTTTATTTTTGGATGGAACACTTGGAAAGCTCACAATTTCATTTTCTTAAAAAAATGTATTTTTACATATTCAAAAATCTACATGGAACATAAAAATTGTTTCTGCTCCATTCAAGATGTATACAGAAGTTGTCTTTTGAAATCATACAAATGACTTTTTTTTTGTTTCCCCTGCATTTTAAAGAATTACATAAATAAATTGAGGTTATAACTAATATAACAGTGAAATAAAATTGCTAAATTAAATGATGACAGATGTGTGCCCTCTTAAGACCTTGAGTTTATTTGTAGCTGTATTTTGTCTTATTTTGCCTAGCTGAACATATTTTCCAATTTTTGACATTTTTTCCCAAATCAGCCAGTTTCGACAAAATAGCTGGAGTTGTAGGTGAAAGAAAGAAATCATGGCTATATGGAAAGTTAATGCTAACTTTAACAAGAAAAAAACCCAACCACTAATCCTGCTGTAATTGTATTAGATATGTAATCCTAAGTCTACAGATGTGTCTATGGCATTTTTCTGTCTTAAGCAACTATTTTAACAAATAGTGATTCAATGGGGAAAAGTCTGCAAGAAATAACCAGAGGGCACTTTTCCATGTAGATTTTCAGACTCACTGAAATAGTAAAGCATGGATGATTTGTTGATTTTTTTTCAGTTCTTCTAATTTTTTTTTTTTTTTAAATAACCTTTGATACCGATTACTAGTCACAGTAACAGTAAAAACTGTTAACTGGGTAATCTGAGGACTAAAGAAACTCAAGCTTGAACTTCACATCATGTTGCTGTACTACTTCTTTACTTAAAGACGCTTAGTTCCTTCTGACAAAAACCTAGTCTCTATCCTACAGCTTTCAAGTTTGAAATTGTTTTATTCTGACTGGGTCTGTTGATTCCTAACTCCATGTTACCTCTCTTACAGGTCCATTATCTCATGGTCTTGTCTGCCAACTGGGCCTATGTGAAAGATGCTTGCAGAATGCAAAAATATGAGGATATTAAATCAAAGGAGGAACAAGAGCTTCATGATATTCATTCTACTCGCTCTAAAGAGCGGCTCAATGCTTACACATAAAAGAAAACCTTGTCTTACTTTCTAATGTGAATGCTTTGTTGTTTAACTAAAGGCCATCCAGTCATTTTAAAAACAATTAAAAGTGCTTCTCACAAAAGATAGTTTGGGTGACTTACATATCACTCATGTACAATTCTTGGTTGTCTAGCACTTAGTTTCTTAATTAGTTCTTACTTTGTGTGACCATTCTCTAACACAGAACTCCTAAATAGCCTTTTCTGAATCCTTTTAAGCTAATTAGTTCTGCTAGATCAAGGATACTAACTATTGTCAGATACAGATACGTGTTTGATTTTTTTAATCACTTTGTATGTGTTATGCATAACACCTTTTGCATTGTTTCTTATATGTTTTTGAAAAAAAGTAGCTTTTTATACTTTTTAGTTTTGAGTTCAATAACTACTTTAACTACAGGTATAAATCAAAGGGACCATTGTACATGATGTACAATATATGAAGAAAATACACTGATGACTTTCCTTTATATTTGGAAAACTTGCCAGATGGGCCCTGATCAACTTGAATGAAGGTCCTAAGAACATTCTAAATAATCAAAGGTGCAATTTCTAAATTTGTAATAGTGGGTAAAAAAAAAAATTAAAAAAAAAAAAGAGGAAAAAAGAAAAAAAAAAAAAAAGAAAAAAGTGCTTCTTATCTTTGTTAACATTGTATTATTATTGATGTTTTTAAAGAATATTCTCTTGTTCCAAGTTCCATGGGTGATAATTCCTGTTTGTATTGTGAGCATGCAGACCGTGGTGCTAACAATGCATGGCCACTTGCCTTTTGAAGGAATTCAATACCACGGCTACCTGTTAAACAGTTATGGTACATAGACAATCGTTAATTAAGTGATAGTTAACCATAGTTTTTTACAGAATGATCTCTCTTTAATTCCAAGATGGTTATGCTAAATTGAAGCTGTTCATGTGATAATGTAAGAAATTACTGCTTAGCTACATTTATGAAAGTAATATATCAAAAATACAGTGACCATAGGAGTCAGATGTCTTTTTACCTGCTTTAAAAATTTAAATGGATTGCACCTGTCTGAACTGTAAAGATATATTAAAGGAGACTTCCATAAATGTTGTAGCTTGGCTTCTAGCTTTCCTACACATAATGGTTTACCTGTATTACGTTAAAGTAAGGTGAAAGACCACTACAGAGCTTATTATTTGAAAGTGTAGTAATATATTTGAACCTTTATTTTGATAGGAAAATGTTATCAGAAAGATAGCTCATCCTAATTTGAAAGAATTACCTGTATCAAAAACAAAACAAAAAACCCTATTTAAGAAAAGTCAGTATTATTGGACCAAATTTAGTGAATTTTTTTTTTGCCTATTTCTAATGCTACAAGAATGCTGTAAAGTGTCTTTTAAAGTGATGTAGCCTGACAAGACATTTTTGTCAGTGTTAAAAATCCTAGGTAGTTTTGTGCACTTATTGGACCATTGTGAATTCTCTCTCAGTGTAAGTGCATTTCTAATAAAACTTCTTGAGTAAACCTCTTCTTTGTACTATTACTAGTCATGCATCATCAGTAATTTTTAACAATTCTTGTAGTAAGTAGAGGGTAATCCTATAGTTACTTGTGGCATGATAATGCATTAAGTAGTATTAGTTGATTTATTTTTTCTTTTTCTTTTCTTTTGCTTGTTTTGGGGGTTTTTTGATTGTGTTTTTGATTTGGGGTTTTGCCTTTTTTTTTTTTTTCTCTTTTTTTTTTCTTTTCTTTTCTTTTTTTAATGCTTAGGCTGTCCTACGGGATCAACAGTTTTCTGATAATGTGCAGTACAGGTATTACAGTTCTGCAAAAAGTATTAGGAACCTCTTTTGGATTCTATATTGTAGTGTTTCAGTTTTGTGTCTTAAAACGTTTGTGCTGATTTTTAAAACTATGTCTTTTAAACACATGTAATGATGTTAATGCTTTTGGCTCCTCTCTGGTATTAGAGTTTGTATTTTCACAAAGAATGCTTTGTAGCAGGCATTACAATTAATCTGTTTTGTACATAAATGTGCCAACAGCTTGATGGTGGCGTTTTTGAAATGTAGAACAAAGTGCTTGCAAAAATGTAATAAACACACTTGTGTACTTTGTGTACTTATTAATTGTTTGTGTTGTGTAGGGGTTTTTTGTTTGTTTGTTTTGGGTTTTTTTTGCCTATACTGGAGAAATCATTGTAATCAGAAATGGAATAAGCTTGTTCCTTCTATTGTCCTTGTTATTGGAGGACTGTTCTCAATTTTTACACAATTTTTGTACAACCTGCTTCTAGATGTTCAAGGAGATAGTTCCTTCAGCAGAAATTATAAGAACAAGGAATAAAATTTTAAAAATATTAATCAGCAGACTTCACATTAATTAGAGAATATATCTTTGTCAAATCTGTGACAGAAAAATCTCATTACAATGAATAATTAAGAAAAAATAATCCTAATTCGAAAGAGTGATATTCTTATTCCCTTTCATGACACAATTCCCTCTGGCCTGTACCTTTACAAACCACACATTAGCAAAAGTACAGTGTACAGCCTTCCCATTTTTAGAAAATCTGCCTCAGTTTTGGATAGTTTGTTCCACTGCAATAAAACTCCGAGTCATTGCCCATGTGCAGATTACTTCAAATATGTCCCTTAATCAGCATTTAGTTTCAGAAATTATATATCCTGACAAGAGAGTAAAATAATTTCTACAACCAAAATTTCATAGTCTAGCAAGAGCAAGGTAGCATGTCATATTGTTATATTTTCAACATGTTAGTCAAAGGAACAACTAGGCATGATTCACATTACTGCAGTGTCATTTGAAATAGCTCAACAGAAGGTGGTCTGACATCCGTTTGAATGTTGCTAAGCATACTGATACCTGGATTTCATGGTAGCTAATGCCTTAAAACCTTGATAACAGTACTACTTTACCTATGTACATGTAAAGTAATTTAAATGATTAAGAGAAATCTATAGCTGTGCCAATCAACACAATATCACTAAGAAAAAGTACTGTGGTTGTTTCTCGGTTAACTAGCTGTTATATGGCTTTTTGTGTGCTCTTAATGAGAACACATGCCATAATGGCAAACATTTTTTCATCAGCAGCACAAGCCAAGGGAGCAGAGGAGCTTCCCACAGCACATGAGTCATAACTGATTTGCTTCAATGTCTGGGCGTATTTGGTGGAATCCAGACTCTTCTCTGTTTGTTGACAACCTAAGCTGATTTATCCTAAGGTAGGTTGCATGAATTGTGATTTCTATAGTATCTGCTATGTTTAGTCTAAACATGTGACTATTGTGCTTTTCAGAAACAAGAAAACCAATTGTAGATCAATCTATTTGTTGTTTTTTTTATTTTTTTTTCTGTACAAAAGGATGCAGTTAAATGAAAATTCCAATTTAAGAAGTTTTCAGCCCTAGTTTTGCTTTTTCTTCACAGTTTGCTGTGCCCCAACATTATTACTAATAGCATGTTACAAAACAGATTAAAAATTGTTTCAGTTAGAAATCCTTCCCACCCATTTTCCCTTACACACATGACCTCATGTTTTTTTCCACAAGATTATTTTATCCCTCAGCAGGATCTTATCAGCATGTCTAATTCTCAGCACAACCACACAAATCATTCAGTCAGTGTGGTTTAGGCAGTAGTGAATTGGGGATGAACATCCACAATAGGGCGGGAGAGAAAGGGAGTTTTTAAGCCAGCCATTCCTCATTCCTGAGGACAATGTATCATGTAGTTGGGTACTCTAGTTAAAATAGGAGACACTGTAACAATTTGCTAATTTTGTATTTCTAAACAGTTAAGGATATTATTATTTTAGGTACAGGAGATAATACAGGATTTCTACTATAATTTCTGCTATCTGTAAATATGTTGTCTTTAACAGTATACAGAATTATTAATCTTGAATTAGTGCAGTTATTTGAATTGTAATGTGTATGCATTGATCATAAGTATTTGATCATAAGTTCATAGAGTTCTTTCCATTGTTATGATTCAATGCATGTTTTAATTATTCAGTTCTAGGTTATCACCAGTATTAATATAGCTGGTTTTCCAAAGAACACAGATCAATTCACCTAACCCATTAAGGAGCAGACTACAGTGAATTTCATCCCAAGAGGGAAAAGATGGTTTTTATACAAGTTCTCTTTTAAAAAACCAACATTTTCTTTCTATGGAGTTGCACAGAAATGCTGCAAATAAATACTGTTAGGCAGCAAACTGATTCATGTCTCCAGGTGATATCATATTTCAACACTGCCTCTATTTTGCATTGAAGAGAACAAGCTCAAAGCGCTTAATATATATAACAGCTCTTTCTGTCCCATGTGAATTCTTCTGACTTACATTTTTTACAAGAGAAGAACTCCATCAGTTTCTGCATTTTGAGATTTTCAAGCATAATTTCTTTTTCTTTCAGATATCTGCAGAGGATGCCAACACTTCAGTATTTAACAGTTATTAGTAATGATGGCAGCAGGTAAGTGGTTCTGCTGGTAAAAAGAGAGATCTGGTTACTAGTAGAGAAGTGGATTATCTTCAACTTTCAGTAATCTAAGCATCAATCAGGATCCTTGGCAGCTATTCTGCAGGGAGAAATTTGTCCTGAGAAAATGGTTCTGCCCATGTTGTACAAGCTCTTGTGGACTTTTTCTCCATGTCAAGTGGAGTCTGGACAGGAAAATGTGAGACCCGGGGAAAATAATTTTGGTTGCTCTTTGAATCAGCGGTTCTGATCTACCTGCTTTTCTTTTGCATTGTTGAAATTTCTGTGAAAAGGATGATTTGAGGGCAGAAGCTCTTTGCATATTGCCATAGCAATAACATGGTAACAACAGAAATTTTGGCACTGATCCCCACCATTATAAAAAAAAGACTTGAAAAAATTAACAAGAGGCTTACATGATGGCCAAGAGAAACCTGTAGCTGCAGGTCGCCTTTAATTGTGACAGCAGGACCAAGTCACTGGTGGTCTGGCCATGTGTTCTTGGTTTCCCTTCGCAGCATGAGTAACATGATGGCAGAGCAGATGTGTTACATATGCAGCAGCATGGAACAATCAGGTAGAGTTTGTGTCAGTTAAAGCAGCTCAGGGCTGATGCAGAAGAAGACCACTGCTGTAGACATAATCCTGGCCCCACTAAAGCAAGGTTGTATTCACTAAAAGAAAATAAAGTCAAGATTTGACGTTGAGTAGTCAGGAAAATCTGGCATCTGCATCATTTGTTTAAAACCAAGTGAGATATGTTAGGATTTTTTGCAACGTAATAGTTTAAGTTAAGTGATTGCACTGTTCATATCTTTCAAATATACACTCACATGCAGAAAATATTTAGCCTGATAAAATAGATTTTTTTAAAAATATAGTTAATCAGTACTCTGTTGCCTGAAATTTTTCTATTCTAGTTATAGAAGAAGAATCAGCTGAGATCCTACAGACTTTTATAGTATTCTGATGTCCTGTGGGCTTGTAAGCCCATTATCTTTATTCAACAGGATTTTTTTAGAATCTACAGTAAAAAAATACATTAATGGGTACCTGGATAAATCAAATACATTTGGGAAGACACAGCATGATTTTTATAAATGGAAGTCCATTAACAAATCTTCTGGAGTCTTTTCAGTGTGTCAGCAGCCATGTGGTTATCAGCAGTCTCTTTCATTTCCAATTTATTTAGACATCCAAAAGGCTTTTGACATAGTTTCTTGTCAAAATGTTTTAAGACTAATCAGCCATAGGCAATTCCTTGTATGGGTAAATAATTACTTAACAGATCATAAATAAGACAGTTTTATGATGGAGGAAGGTCATTTTGGGACTCTGGGTTCATCTTTAAGGATGATTCCTCCTAATTCTGAATGGACGTCCTCATCACTCTCAGGCAGAGTATCTGATCATTTCTGTGTTTTATGAGGATGGTTGTTTTGGACTTCTTTCTTTTTTACGGTACACAGCTCTCTTTTTCTTGTTCCTACTTCGAATTAATCTTATCTTAGTAGGCATTCCCTCCTCCTTAGAAGTTTGTAACAGTTGTATAGTCAGAGAATAAACCTCCATGCTATGCTAATATCAATGCTACCCTTAAAGGAAAATAGGAAATTTGATGATTAGTGAACTTTCTTTCTTATGAGAAATGGCATTTATTTTACTCTACCATATTAATCAGATACTTGTGCAAATTATAAGACAATCTATGAAAATAATAACAGCTTTGTCTCTTCTTTCTAAGACTATTCAGTTTGTTTTGATTTCTGGTTATAGCAGGCCTCTGGGTCTTCATGGTGGTATTTTTTTCTCCCCTTCAGATCTTCCAAACACCCTGACAGAAATTTTAAACATAATAACACTTGAGATTTCTGCCAGAATTTAATGTAAGTAGGTGTGTGAGCAGGTGTTTTTCTTGTTGGTGGTGGTGTTTTTTTTTTTTCTCTTTCTTTAACAAGCTAAATACTCTTCTTCCTCCCCCTGTCTGGAGTGTAACCTCAGGTGCTGCAACTTCATGCTTGCTTTCCCCTAACCCTTTTCTGGTAGCCACCTTCACCAACACATCACTGCCCCTTGGATAACTAATGCTGGGCCCTGCAAGTCAGGTTTTCTCTGGCAGCCAGCAGCTGAGAATGGCGCTGGGATTAATCCTACCTGACTTTGAGCAAACGTGAAGCTCTGCCCAGTCAAGTCCCTGCCACAATTATTCATCATGCTTCTTCTGGCATTGTCTTAGCCTGATTATACAAATTTGAGGAAAAAGCAGCAATGGGAGTACCCAGTGAAAACTATGGAGAAGATGTTAACTAAGGAGAAAAACCTGAGCTCCCTAAAGCAATATATATCGTCTTTCAATATTCTTAGTGTAAAAATAAGGGAAAATCAGGAACTGGGGGAATCTTTATACAAACCATATCATATTACCACAAATCCTATGCAAATCTGTGCTATCCAATACTTTTCAACTGCTATTCAAGATTCATTGTTGATGTTCTTTCAAATCAAACAAAAATCATAAAGATATTAGATAAAAGAATATTTTCCTAAATCTCAGGAGGGGTTTTCATCTGTGACAAAGCAGATGACTGAAAAAAAAATAAAATCCACTAAGTTAATGAAAAAATGTTGGAAGTAATAATATGAGCTCCTACCATAACTTATATGATAGACTGAAGTGATCTATAGATGTTAATAATTTTTCTTAAGGGAAAAGATAAAAACCCCACTGCTTATTTAAAGTACAAGGCTGGCTAGTAGTATTCTGGAGCAACATGCGTTTTAATGTTTTGGTAATTTCTGTATGATGTAATATTTTTGTATTTTGACAATAAATACACAGATTCATATACGTATTTGTATTTGTTAGAACATAAAAACCGTGTTCATTGAAGGAGCTATGAAACTGTGAAAGTCGTCTCCTCTTACCAAAGATTTCCCTGTGTGCCATGGTGAGCAGTAAGAATTTGTTATCTGCATTAATCTCTCTAATTGGATTAAGTTCTCAAAAACAAAATCTACTCAGTTCCTGGACTAGTATATGGGCCAGATTTGTGGAACAGGTATTTATGGATAGAAATGAAATGCAGACAATTTGATTACGTTCCAGAAGATCACAGTTAAATTCTGTCACAGGTTTTCCCAGGAGGCTGAGAAGACTGCATAGTTTGCTACACTTTTCAGGGCCATGGTGTTTCTAATAATTTTATTTTCTTTAATTTTCTTTTATCCTACTAAAAAAAAAAAAAAAAAAAAAAAAAAAAAGGAGCTTTCTAAAAAAAAACCAAATCTGTTGGCTACTGCCTGTGAGGTTTTGGTTAGATGCTGGACAGGGACAACAAATACATAACCTAGTGTTACACTTCAGTTTGATAAATGTTGTGGAGATGATTCTTTTCTTCTCCATTATAAAGCACAGATCATGTTCAACCAGTATAACAGACGGTAGTGCCTTGAAATCTGGTGTCAAAATTTGCATTTGGCTGAAGAAAGGTACCCTTGTTTATTCTATATTTTTTTGTTATTGTGGCAGCTTCAGTCTTTGCTTCATATCCTTACAGCTGACCTAATTTATATTTTGCTGTGTTGGTTGTAAGTAGAGAGACTTTGTCAATCATATTCTGCTTGTTTGACATTGAAGGTTTTGGTAATTTAAAAAATATATTTATTTTTTGTATTTTTTCTCCATATGAATTTTTGAAAATCCAATAATCTCAGTTCTATTTATTTCTAGGAATTTGTTCAGATTGAGAAATCTAATTAAACTAACTGTACTTATTCTTTCTTTCAAAATTATATTCATTTTTAAAAAGTCTCTGAAATTCAAACTGAAACTTTCTTCCACCTAAAATACTTGATTCACAAAAAATATGGGTGTGATCAAGTAAAAGTGCTGTGGTCACACTGAAATTGGGTATTAGTCATATTTTTCTCTCCTGCATTACGTCAGCATGTACTACAAATAGCCTGTGGAGCCACGTGAGGTTTAAACAATCTTGCTATGAAATTCGGTCCGTTTGTTTCTTGATGACCAGACCCACCAGATCTGTTTGAGGTAAGTTAAACAAACATCAGTGAAAATCCTCACAGAAGTGGAACTATTGTGGAATTAATATATTTTATGCCTGTAGGACAGAACTCAGTGCTTTTATCATAGCAGTATAAAACACTGTTGTGGATAAAATAAACATGATGATCTTCATGCTTGTTCCTCATTTCACTTAGGTATCTTTACATATATATAAAAAAAAACCCTACAGAAGAAGGAGATTATCCATGTAAGGTGTTATTTTGTAGCTTTTAATGACGATGAGAAAAATGGTTGAAAGGGAAGACGCTAGTAAAATTCATAATAAAATTTATAAAATGCTGACATCTGGTGGTAAAAATACTTAAAACAGGAAGATGTGGCAACTTATGTCACCTTGAGATGACAGCATGATTTTAAATAATCTCTTTCAGTAGATTACACCAATCTGTTTCTTTTCTAGTTGTGTATATTTAGATATTATGCCATAACATATCTGAAAAACACATAAACATTCTGTCCTTATATAAAAATATAGGTAGATTCATCAGTTAAATCTTAGTCGTAATCAGAAAATTTACAGGAAGTGAATAATTAAAAGATTTCAGTGATGAACCTGACTTCTTGGCATTTCTTACTAAGCTAAAAGCATTTTTGTAATATTTAGCAATTTTTGCTATCTGCTTTAAGAATCACCTTTGTAAATAATTACTATTGCAAGACAGTACTCTGAATTCAAAAAAAAAAAAAAGAAAGAAAAGAAAAAAGGAAAAATATACTACTTATTTATATAGTATGGGGTGGCTTTTTCATATTACAGGTGCAATTTCTAAAAAAATCTAAAAAACTTACTTTACCTGTTGGGAAAAAAAAAAAAAAAAAGGGCTGCTTGTCTATTAGAAACGCCTTACCACTTTCTAGAATAAACATATGTTTAATTTAAACTAGTGAGTTGTCTTAGCAGCAGCTTTTAGTGATATCTAAACTTTATTTGCCGTTAGAGCAACAAGCACAGTTCTAGGTTCACTTGGAACAGTACAGTGCTTGGTCCAAAAGTCATGTGATCACAAGACCGCCAGGACTTGTGGTAAGTGGTGTTACCTCTGCAGACGTGGAAGGTGCAGGGTGAGCTGCCTGAACACCTAACTGGCCAAGCAGCTGTTCAAAACCAAATTGTGTTATAGCCAGAGACTAAAACATAAAGGGGGACAGACTGGGTGACACTTGTCATTTTAGATGCCTTCTTGTCTTCAGCTACTACTCCAGAAGGGATTTCAAATATGGCATGTCCTGCACCTGGTAGCCCTGTAAAGGGTATCAAACATCCTAAAACATACAAAATGCACTAAGTTACTAGGCTTAGGTAGTTGAGTCTTACATCTCTTGATCTCCAGTGTTTTGTCAGCACAGGGAAGCCAGTAGAACCAACCCTGCTGCTGCCTCTGGCTCAGGCCCCCACTCTGTGCTCCTTGGCAAGAAGACAACACAGGCAAATCCATCTGTGGCTTTTCCGGCTCTCACAGGATCCCAGCTGGAGGAACAACGTGTACATACATTGCACATGTAGCCCTGCTCCTGATATAACATTTCCCCTTAACAGATCATTAAAATATGGATATGATTTACTCAGGAAGGATTACTCCTCAGGACAGATGAGAACCTTAACCCTTCACAGTCTGGTGCCTTTATAGAGCAGACTTACTTGGTGACTGAAATGGAAAATAATAATTATATTTAATGTTAGGAAAAATATTTTTAAAAATACATTAATTCAATTCAGCTGTGCTTTTTTTAAGTGAAGGTAGCCTTATCAGTAATTAAGGCATTATGAAAACAAGATTATAGCAAGAGGAGCGCAACCTATTAAAAAAAAAAAAAAAAAAAAGCTAAAAACCTTGCTAAACACGTAATTTTCTTAGTTCTGCCTTAGTTCAGTTTAATAATGAATAGTCACTTCCCAGGAAGAAACTTATAGACTAGCACAAAAGGACTGCTCTAAATAAAATTGTCAAAATGTTTTTTCAAATTTTGTGATATTTTGAAGTATGGCAATTGTGCCTTTGCCACTGTTTAATTTTAAGAGGTACTTGCATAAAGATCTTGTCTAGGTGACAATAGGTGGCATAATTACATGTTGGTATCTTGTTTGATTGAACTGTTAGGCTGAATTAGTGACATTTGTTGTTTTGGTTTTTTTCCCCAAAAAATAACACCATAAAAAATTAGTTGTTGGATATAAATATGTTTTTATCACTTCTGGAGCCCATTGCATTAAGACTTTCCAGATATCCAGACTCATTTTATTTGAATTTAGGATATTGTACTTTTGTCTTTAATTAAATATTCTGTAAAACTCTTTAGCTAAACCCTTGCTTCTCTATGAGTTTTCAGGGAACTTGTTTCAAAGCGCAATGTTCTTCACCTTAGTAGGTTTTGGTTGTTTATTTGTTTTTTAAAGATACCTAAGAAGAAAAGATGTACTACATATGATTTATCAACATCCTGAAACAAAAGTCAGTAACTTAGCACAATTTTTATTTGGTCTAGTGCACATGAGAAAAATGTCAATTACCTCTTGTCAGAGATGCTCTGACTAGTATTGAAAATTACTGTAAATTTGTCATTTATTTAACGTCAAAGAAAAGGTGGAATTTGACATTTTGATCACTTTTAACATTATATTTTCCCGCAAAAGTTAATATGGTAATACAAACTCTTGTTTTACTAAATCATAGGATCATTAAACAAATAAATAAATAAATGATCTTAGATGTTTGAGTTAGATGGGACCCACAAGAATCATCGAGTCCAAATCCTGTCCCTGCATAAGACAACACCAAAATTCACACCATGTGTCTGTAGCCGTTGTCCAGATGCTTCTTGAATATGCAAGTTGCAGTTCTCCTTTTTTCTATATATTAGCAGGCTGAATGTTTGATTTGACGGTTGTGTTCCTGAAAAAGATACAGGATCCCTCTTTGATCTGTGTGGGGTCACAGATGAGCGCTGCCGTGGAGTGGGACAATAAAGGGGTATTGAGCTCTTCAGTAAGAGAACTAGAAGCATCCACATGCATCAGATGTGTGTGTGATCTAGTGTCTAACCTCCTCTTCCAGCATGTGGAATCTAGAAAGGATTTCAGAGCAGCGAAATATGATACCCAAGAAGTTCGTAGCTGTATCACTGGAAGATCCATCAACTACCAATATTGCTTGATTTGATTGCCTAGCCATGGGTATTTACTCAGATGTTGTAGGATATCCCACTTGGCCTCCAGTTGCCAGTACAGAAAGGTATAAGTCTCCTGTAATTTTTATGCCAGATCCATTGAGACAACTACCAGCCCCATGCACGTATCACAGATATACTAGGATGTCATCTCCAAAGGCACAAGGTGCATTCAGGCAGCTGAGTTGAACCTAAGATCTAAACTAGCTATAACGAGATCTTACATGTTTTACTTATATACAAACACCTAAATTCAGGTGTTCAAACATCACAATATTTCAGAAATTTCCAGAAGTAGAAGTGATCTTTGAGAAATAAACACCTGATCAAAATGTACAGAAGCTCAGAATAAAAAAGGCGTGCTCTAGGTACTTTAGGGGTTGTTTTTAGCAATACGCCTGACAAAAGCCAAGAATTACAACCTTATGTAGTCAAGCTAACTTAATTAGAAATGCAAATCTAATAGCTGAGAAGTTTTGGGGTACAGGTCTCCTCTCTCTATGCAGTCGGGGTTTGACGTACAGCAATACATTATTCCATGGCTGAGCGGTATCTGCTTGGATATCAGAGCTGGGTCTGCTATACTGCTTGCTTGCTTCTGCACACAAACCCTAAATATCAGAGGTAATGTCTTACTGAAAGGCCTGGAGCTGTTTTTCTCTTGGAAGTTCTGTTTTACCTTCCTGCAGACTCAGGCAGAGATCCATCCAGTATATATGATGTGGTTATATTTTGAAGGTTTCCAAATAAACCTAAAGGCTAAAGTTGAAAAGGAAGGTACCTTGTGAAACACAGAACTCAAGACAAGCATTGTTACAAGCTTTTAAACCACAGAGCATAGAGAAGAGTAGTAAATGATGAAGAAATAAGGTCTACAAGAGAAAAGGGAGATGTGAAAGTGCTGAAGCTCTGTAGTCGATGGAAAGAGGTTGCTGAGGTGTGAGCCTATGAAGCAGAGTAGGAGGACTGCAGTACAGGACTTGGGACTGTGCAGTTCAAGTAGGAAATGACCAGAGAGAGGTGACCAGTGAATGTGGGCTGAGAAGGGATCCTTTCTGGGTTCCTGAACCCTGGACTTCCTTTCTGAAGTGACTGAGACATAAGTTTCTTCACAAACCTTTTATCTTAAAACTAATTCAAAACTCACTGAAAAGAAAGTCAGACCCTAAGTCCAGAATAAGGCACCAAAACAAGTGACTCGACAAATTCAAAGGCAAAATATCTGTAGTCAGATTTCTGGTTCAGGTAGAAGTGTTGACAGAAGTTAAACACAGGTTAGCTGCCGAAGACCGACTTCACTGTCATTCCCCCTTCACATACCCCAAAGGTGTGAAATATCTTCCTCCACCCCTCTCATTACTTTTGCAGCCTCTGCAGCCTGGAAAGAATTCTGGAACTTGGCTTCTGATGTGAAACACAGGTAAAGGTACTGTCAGCACATGATTTTTAAATGTATTTTTTTGATTACTTGGTGCACTACATTTCCCACATGTCAATAATTATGCTTATGATAGCAGTGTCTCTGCTTAACTACCACATAGCCACCTGTGCTACACAGGCTGGTAAACATTTTGGTGATTTGTGTGCACCTCTCTCAGAGCTGGTGTTGAAAGCGGACAGCAAACTATTCCAATTAACTGTTGCAGACAAGTGGGGGAAATGGTTATTGTTAGTAGGGTAAAGAGGATGAGATGAGAAAAAGAAGAGACAAGACAAAATGAGAGATGACAGGGTAAAAACAACTAAGGGCCCTACGGGAACGGGAGTGACTCAGAACTTGATGTGATGTAGCAGGGAACTCTGAGAGTGAATGCAGAGCAGGGATGGGTCACGCCCAGAACAAGGGACAGGGTGGGAAACCCACTGAAGCAGGGAGGCAATTGACAAACTTATACAAGGCTAGAGGGCAGATTTGAATGGGTGGGAAAGAATTGAAAAAAACTATACACAAATAGATATTGGGACAAGATATGTAAAACTGCTTAGCAGGAGTTGTAGCTCCTGCTCTTGAGTCCAGAGAGAAAGTAGTTGTGGACAATTTACAAACTCAGTGCAACCTTGAAATAAAAAATACGGAGTTGCCTGGAGACACTTTCATTAAGTGCCTCTTGACAGTAAAACATCTGGGAACACCTGTAATAAGGCTGAAACAAAAAGCTGAAGAAAAGATGAAAGATCTTCCTCTGTGAGTCACCGGAAAGTGTCTTAGTCATTGAGACCGAGGAAGAAGATCACATAAGAACAGACAGTAAATGAAAGAAGTGTATTACCTTTTGAATTTCTTTATAACATCAGAATTATAAAAAAGAGCAAAAAGATTTTAAACATCCAGCAGGATTTCTCCGCTGTATTTTTAAAAAGTTGTGTAGAATATTAAGAATTTATACAGCACATAATTACAGGAAATAAAACAAGCATTCCCAAAGGTAATTTCTTTCCATAAAAATGTAAATGTACTTTAGACTGCTGTTTACCCAGTCTTCTGTAGTTTGCTTATCTATTCCATGAGTTTGGAAAAGGAAAATATCTTTCTTTATTGAGACTGAGTCTTCACATTTCCAGAGCCTATTAGTGTCCCACTGAATACCACAAAGGGATCTATAGCCTGTGTGATTTGTCTGGTACTGCTTGCTAGTAACTTTTTTTAGTTGTCAAAATAGCAATAGTAATGAAAAAGATAAACCTAACAAAACCAAGGATATCAAGTATACTGCAAGTGTTTGGATTTAGGTTCAGAAGGTGTTATAATTTCATATTTGTGGCAAGACATATCCTTTATGGAAAATGAATTTGTCTGCACTGCTACCCAGCCAGGCGGAAACAGGGAGCACACAACACCTCCATCTCTCAGCCAGAAATAATGCTGATGCTCATGCCAGAGCCTCCTGGTGCATCTTAGGAGTCCTCCTAATAGGAGGTAAAGGATGAGGCAACACCAATATTTTTTTCCCTCATATCTGCTCTTTTTTTTCAATGTAATCACCCTGATGGTTCTTATCAGCCTCTCTGTTTTGTCTTTTTATAACTTCTCAGGGTGACAGGAATTGTCTGCTGTGTTACCTGTTTATGGAGCATTTAATTCAGAGGATGTGTTCTCTGGCTCCAGATAGATGATGATGTGCACAGAGCCTTTCGTGTTGGCTTGGGTTAGGTCCTAGTTTTCTTTTGTCTGCTGCATCTTCTTCTCTAATCAGTTTTCCAGCTCTCACAAATGCCTTTTCTTATGTTTGTTTAGCAACAAGCACAAAAATGTGCTGGCCTGAGGATTTGATGTGAAACAAATCAATTACATGGCAAACAACAGTTATGAAAGATTGCCTAGTGACTTACAGCTGTTTCGGGTCTATTCTGGTAAAGGTCTGTTTAGGTTAGCTGGAGGATACTAAAATAGGCAGAGGGAAGTAGTAGCCAGAAATAAGTGAAATTCAGAAATTTTACTGTTTCAGTGTTTCTAAATGGAATTAATAAATTTCAAAAATAGAGAAAACCCTAAAAAATGCATTTGATTCTGAATTTTGTGAAGAAATCCTTCTGTATTTTCATTGCATTCTATTTCAGAATTTCTGAAATGTAAATATTTTATTATTCATTAAATTACTTTGTTTTTCCTCACATGGATGTCTTCACAAGACTGGCATGGTGCAGCACTGACTTGACCGTCAGAGCTGGTTGGGCCCACATTGCAAAGGTTCTTGCAACTTTCAGAACATTCAGGAACTCACCTGAGGAGACTCTGAGGGCTCACGTTACCACTTCCCCAAAGTGCTATGCTAAGGAAACAGTTTAATGTCTTAAGATTTTTTTAAATCAATTTGAAATGATGTGCCAGGTAGCTTTGGGTTATGTAAAACTAAACCAAATCAAGCCTTTTTTATCTCAGTTTCAACGAAAAACATTTGGGGGCCATTTTTCCCACATAACAGTTTGATTTGGAGAAAACTATTTTCATGAGAGGATTCACTCCAGTTGGAAATAACTGGTCACTTCCTGTATTAGTAACCAATGTGTTTTTTCTGAAGGCTAAAAACAGATCTCTTGCTGCCATCTGGTGTTGTCACATAGAGTGATTGGAATAGTTATCCCCAGGATTGAATTACGTTTGTAATATTGTACTTTCTAAATAGCCTTTAAACAAGGAGAAAATATTTAGTTTATAATACAGTTTTTAAACAAGCACAGAAGATTTTATTTGTAAGACTGAAGGAGGATTTCAAATCTTAGCCTTCTGATTAATTTAATTATGAGATTAAAATTGAAATGCTATGCTAATTGTATAGTCCTTTTAATTGTGTAGATATTCATTTGAGAAAAAAAAAAAAAACACAGGGTTAAATGCTATGCCTGAATGTCAGCTGGAGGTCCATTTAGGTCTCTGCTTTTCATATGCTTCCATATCTGCCACTCTCAAAATCTCATGCTTACATACCCACATAAAAGCATGTACACAGCTGTGCCATTAAAACAAACAAACAAAAAAGACCGCTGTCAAAATGCTGCTTTAACCAGACTAAAGCCAAGAAGAGATTAAAGCAGAGATCTCTCCCTCCCCCAAGCAAGATATCAAAGGCTGTAAATGTCTCCTGGGTTAATGAAAGAGTAGTAACTGACAAATAAAAACAAGAGGCCTCTGTATAACTCTGTAAGACAGAGAAGAGTGGCAAAAGCATTCCCTGTTTCCAAGCCACAATCACTTGGCGACTGGCATGTGGCTCCCTTCAGACCACTGGTCCTGGTGGTTTGAGGAAGGCCTTTCAGAGCTCCTTTCAGATTCTCTATAGATTTAGCTAGACTTCATAACATACGTTTCAAGAGGTTCATCACAGGAAAAAAGGAAAATAGGTGTTCACTGTTATATTCTTTAGTTATTATTAGTTCTTTGTTATTTTTCCATGTTTGCATATAATGTTTATAATGCCCATCCTTAGTTTCCCATATAAAAATTTTCTAATGGATTACTCAGAACTTTAAATAACTAAAGAAAATAACAGTTATGTTATAGGGTTGTAAAGATACCATATACAGGCTGGAGGAGAGAGACAGTCAAGAGCTGTGCAGTATGGATGTGGCCAGTCTATACCATGCAGGGTCACCTTGAGGCAATGGTCCCTTGCCTTGTTCTATTTGTTTGTTTACATAATCTTCCTTTTGTTAGCATTTATTGTGGAAGTAATTTGTGTTCTCAGTAGTGTTTTTGAAAGGTTTTACGTTCTTCCATTAAGATATAGCTTGGAGCAGGAGATTTAAAATCTCCTGGAAGGTTTTCTACAAGAAGAAAACACCGTCTCTCACTAAAGTCAGAAAGAAAAAAAAAACACCAATTTTTTTTCGTTCTTGTCCCTAAGTTGAAATGAAGAATAACACGTAAAGAATAGCAGAAATAAATATACTAGTTACAAAAATAGTAAGACTACTGTTTGTCTAGGTGTTGGTGGTTTTGTAGTTGTTGATGTTTTGTTTGTTTTTAGCTACCCAACAAAATTGCTTGTCTTTTCCAAACTGGAAAATAAGCAATACCATATTTACTACATATATTGGATTTGAAACCATACTAAACAAAGATTAGGAAGAAAACATTTAAAATATGGAATTTTCTTAGCTGAAAATTAATGTGAAACCTCTTTTTTTCATTGTACTGCTGGCTATTTCTCTTTTGTTCCATATCAACAAATAAATTTTGCCAATAGAGTAAGGGAAATCAGAAGTATTCAAGAAAAATATAGATCTTTTGAACATATCAAACGCAGGTGGAGTGGGCAGAGTTTCTGCAGAACTGTCATACTGTTGTCATTCTAACTTGGAATAAACGTTTCAATATGATATCAGAAGTACCTTGGGTAAGGTCTCAGCTAAAACACTGTGTAGTTCAAAGCCGTTGACTCTAGCAAAAACTCATGAAAATGTTTCAAAGATGACCAGGTAAATGCAACAGAGAGCATACGGAGACTAACGTATTCAGTCAACTAAAGCAAAAACTGAGGGGATATGGTTGTTCTCTGTAACAGAAGATTTGTGGGAAGGAGTGTGGCAGCAGCACAACCCCCTGATGCGATTTGGAGCTTTAAATAGGGCAGCTGATGGCTGTTTAGCACCTTTTGTATCCTCCTGTGTCTGGCCTCACTTGTCCACCTTGGTCCTGCCAATAGTTGCATCCCCCCACCCCAGGGCACTCCTCATGTTCACCTGCCCCAGCTGGGGGGAGCAGGAGGGGCAGGAACCCCAGTCAATGTACAGGGTTCTCAGCCAAGGAGGTGTCCAAGCCCAGAGAAACTTCTGGACCATGTTTGTAATGACTTAAAGTGCCTATAAGAATGATGCAGACAGACTTTCTAGCAGAGCCTGTTACGATAGGACAAGAGGTAATGGTTTTAAACTTAAGAAAGGGAGATTGAGGCTAGAAATGAGGAAGAAATTTTTTACAGTGATGGTGATGAAACATTGGCACAAGTTGCCCAGAGAGATGGTAGATGCTCCATCCCTGGGGACATTCAAGGCCAGGCTGGACAGGCCTCTAAGCAACCTGACTTAGTTGAAGATGTCCCTGCTCATTGCAGGGCGGTTGGACTGGGTGACCTTTGAAGATCCCTTCCAACCCCAACTGTTCTGTGATTCTGCGACCACAGCCAGATCTGACCAGGCTATTAAACAGGGCCCCTGCCAAAGAGTTGGTCTTCTTGGAGCAGCAAGTCTGCAGTCGAAGGCTCTCTTGCTTAGACTGACCATCCAAGGAATATTCCTCACCTCGTGACCTGGTAAACCATCTGGGTACTTTTGAGAGTCCTCACTTTGTAAGAGTGTAAGATTTTGCATCATCACTCTAGAGTCTGCGATCTGACCCCTTGAGTTTGAGTTGGCTGTGCAGTAATTGAACTCCTAACCAGCCCCCAAATCTGTGTTTTATAATGTCGGAGTGATGAATAATTTTGGATAAATGCGTTTGTAGTTGGTTTTCTGCTAAACAGTTCTGGTTAGAATACAGTCTGTTTGGAGCTTGTTGCCTGCCTAAATTGACTTTTGGGGTACCTCCATGACAACGAGGATGCAATGGCATCCTGGGGTGTATTCGAAGCAGGGTGGTTAGTAGGTCAAGACAGGTCCTCCTTCCCCTCTACTCTGCACTGATTGAGATCACACCTGGAATATTGTCCACACATGGACACAATTATCCAGTTCTGGGCCCCTCAGTTCAAGGACAGGGAACTGCTGGAGAGATTCCAGGGCAGGGCGACAGAGATGATTAAGGGAGTGGAGCATCTCCCTTATGAGGAAAGGCTGAGGGAACTGGGGCTCTTTAGCTTGGAGAAGAGGAGGCTGAGAGGTGACCTTGTTAATGTTTACAAATATATAAAGGGTGAGTGTCACGAGGGTGGAGCCAGGCTCTTCTCAGTGACAACCAACGGTAGGACAAGGGGTAATGGGTTCAAACTGCAACAAAAGAACTTCCCCTTAAATTTGAGAAGAAACTTCTTCTCAGTGAGGGTAACAGAACACTGGAACAGGCTGCCCAGGGGTGTTGTGGAGTCTCCTATGTTGTAGACATTCAAAAGCCGTCTGAGCACCTTCCTGTGTAACCTCATCTAGGTGTTCCTGCTCCAACAGGGGGATTGGACTAGATGATCTTTTGAGGTCCCTTCCAATCCCTAACATTCTGTGATACTGTGAAATAGTTATGTAATCTATTAGCTAATACTGGCAAAACAATAAATACGTAAAAGTTAACCACCATTGTTTTAGGCTGGAAATTAAAAAATAAAAGAAAAAAAAAATGAAACCTTTAATGTAAAGATTTTCTGTAAGAACTTTCTAATGGGAAAATAAAAGGGGGAAAAAATATGTATATTTTTAACAGAACTTTACAGTGATTTTGAAATAATTCTATGGCATTTTTTTTATAATAGCAAAGAATCAAATGCAATGATCCCAGGAATCACTTTAGGTGTGCACTTCTGCCTTAATTTCTAGATCATTAAATGCCAGAGGAAAATGTATTTTCTGTGACAGAAGAGAACTGGTAGAAGAGAGATTCACAGGGGAGCTGTCAGTTAAACAAGTTTTACATTGCAGGACTCTTACTTACAGATCGAGGTAAGAATTTTTTTAATACTACCTCCAGTTTCTGTTTTCTTTTTGTATAATTAACTATTCATTGCTTCAGTAACTTGCTTTGAGGATGGGTAGGACTAGTGCAAAGAAATATAGCAGCATCTTACAATATCCTATAATATCAATTCAGCTTATTTAATATTTTAGTATCTGTGTTTCAGATTCAAGTTTGGAATCCATAATTTTTGGAACAAAATCTCAGTCTGAATTTTTTACCTACTCTGACACTGTGATCGCCTCTCTTACCCTTTCATCTCTTCTCCTGGTGATTCTGATAAACAGATTCCGCTCAGACTCATCTAAATGCAAACCTAATTTTGAGGCAATAAACTCCGTGACAAGATGAATTTAAGAGGATCTTAACATTACATACTACAGCTACATTACTGGAATGGTTCAGATCATACCAACAAACCTATTTTAAAAGTAATAGTGTATGCAGAAAACTTCCACAAGGTGGGGATGAAGGGATGTTTCATATCAAGAAATTTGCTTTGTACAGGACTTCGTTCATAGTTTGTACTCCTTCACAAAGTTTGTGGAAGTGAAATTTCATCTTACAAGTCAGGGATTCAAGTAAACACAGTAGTTTTTCCTAGAGTGACATACAATACAATATAGGCTTATTTTAATAACTGGAATTCAGGGTTATTAAGGACTGGTCCTGAGAGAGTTCAATTCAATATTTTTCACTTTGTTTGATTTAAAATTGATCTTATGCTTCATTTACCTAACGATTTATTATCCTGGATTTAAACTTCAGTATTCTAGTCTAATAATTATGGAAAAATATGCTGGTTTATAAAAGTAAAAGTTTATCTTGTAATGCCGAATCCAAATAAGAATGGTTGTAGCAGTATAATATAAGATAAAATCAAATGCAAAAAAAATTATAATGCACATAAATCAGTTCTAAGGAAATGATGAACTAAACATAATAGGAAAAAGAAGGTTTCATGGTATTGATGAGTTCTTTTACTAGAATGTTTTCCCTAGTTTGGCTAGTACTTGTGTTTCATAAGCAACACAAATTCTTTCAGAGCTCACTAACTTTCTTGTTTGAAAGAAATTTTAAAAGCTCTTAATTATTAAGGAGGAAGTTAAGCATTGGCTTGATCAAGAACTACAGGAAACAGAAAACTCATGGTATTTGAACCAGAATACTAATCAACCATGTTAATTTAACTGTGTGTTGTGTTACACACATCTGAAAATAGAAGAAATACTGCATATGATGTCTTAAATCAAGAAGAGGCATGTGCCACAACCATTCAAGAAGAGAGACTCGCATACATTTGCATCTTTGCAAACTGAGCACACAAATTTTCAGGTTAGATTAATTCCACATAACTATGGCAAGTTATGTCCCATACTCTCAGAACAGATTCTTTGAGATATGCCATTCAGGAAGCTTTTAATGTTTCAATACCAAATTTACTTCTTTGAAAAAGTTTGACTCTGCACAGGATTTTGATTTAGCAGCATGATACAGTAATGTATTGAAATCAGAACACAAGCATAATATAGCAATTGCAATATACCATTGGATCGCAATATACGTGTGATTCCCAATACCAGTGCCTGTATGCTCATTCTCACAAGGCTGGACCACCCCAGTTTCTGGAAGGATTACATAAGTTGAAGATTGCTCAAGTCCTCTACTTTCTTCTAAGGTCATTTTGTTGGTTGGCCAGATTTTATACTCCTTGTTGGTCTGAGCCACTACACTCTTCCCCTTGAGGATCTGGCCAGCTCAGGAAAGCATTTGCACCTCTTCTGGTATGATCAGACTGGTTGACTGTCAGAACTCCACTTGAGGAGTGTTGGTAACCAGAGTTACCAGCCACTATTTTGCACTAGGATAATAGAGTAGGTAGGAATTGTGCTGACTAGCAGATGTGCTAGTGACCAATTAAGTGACATTCAGTTACAGCCACATGGCAGCATGGATCTGAACTGTGATTCCTATATCAATGACTCTTCATCCATTCATCCTGCATCTATTAATTATGTATTATGTCTTTGTCATGCCATTTCTATTGGTTTTATTCTTCTGTCTTGGTTGCTAGGGTCACACCCAAGTTCCGGTCATTAACAGTATCATACATTTGATTCGTGTCATATCAATTTACATATTACATTTGTTATATTCTTTTCCCTATAACACTGCAAGTATCCACTGCATGCTTTCATTGCTTTTTAAGCTCCAAATCATCCTTCTCAGTGGCCTGTTCTGGAGGTGCTTGTAAATTGCGTGTTAGAGATTTAATCCATAATATGGCTTTAGTAACTAGTACTCACATTTTTCAGGGCTGTGTATCATTGCTTTATCCTACATGTTTGATTTTAAAAGTTTTGCTCTCAATCTTCTGAATTATGTTCTACACTGGAAAATTCCATTACTACTAAAATGATGCATTATTACACAATTTCTGCAATTCTTAATCATGATGGAAGTTCACTGTAGATGGCAGAATAGTTTTACTATCAGTAAGACAAATACAGTAATTTAAGCTATTTAATGGCATACATTACTTAACAATTTTATTAGCTGTTAGTGGTGTTTCCATTAACACTATTGGATCATTAGCTTTGATACAACAGGCAGGTGCAATTTTGTTGTAATCAAGAAAGTAATAAAAGGATAGCTTGTGCACCACAGGACAATTTACAATAGCAATAAAGTCTAATGAATTCCATTATTCACTCTTTCCTTTAAAGGTTGAGTTTAGAGTATGATAGCAAACATCTGGGGAATGAAGCAGATAAGAGGAGGGAATTCTGTCCTATCATGGCATTTACTGTTCACACTCTAAAGATTAGAATGAAGGTAGAGAAAATAAGCAGATTCCCATGGGTGATGAAGATGTGATTCTGTGACAACAATATTTTGAGTCTCAGAGGAAACCTATTCAGTGTGATTGTGAGTCAGCAAGATTCACCTCAGCCAGAGTTTACTTCGACTATTGTTACAGCATGAGATCCCACTGCTAGGTTTTCAGGTTTATATCAAGAGAAGTCCAAAAAAGAACTTGTGGATTTATCCAAGTCGGGCAGACAGCTTTGTATCTCCTCTGTATGTGCTGACATTAGGCTTGGCACAGATTCCCTTGTCACAGGAAAGGCTGGTGAAGCTGTGAAATCCCGCTGTTCCCATCACGTTTGTATTCACCCATGCCATGTCACAGTTCTTTTGTAACTTTGGGGGCTGAATAAGATATTGGCAAAAGGTGAGAGTGACACAAAGTGGCAGGGCCTGATTAGGACTCACATTGCAGTGAATAGATATAAGGCTGTTTTCCGATAATTTTCCCATTTTAAGGTTGGAGAGAAGCCTTGAATTCTAGAATATAGAGAAGCTTCATGTGGAGGGTGCAATAATTTTGGAAATATCTTAACAATTTTTGTGTTTTACAAGAAACCTCCTCAGGGGCTGGGGAAGAAACCAAGGTGGCCTGAAGTTGTGTTCTGTAATCTCGAGATTATAGACTTTTTTTATTTAACTAAAATAAAAAATAACAAAAACAAAACCAGAACAAAACAAAACAAAACAATCCATCCTCAACAGACAAATATCAGAAATATCAAAAATGGGCTCTACTTTCTCAGGTATGTGCTATAGTACTACATAGCATCATGCCTAGGACTATGATGCTCATATTCTTAGCAAAACTCTTGACCGGATTCAACAGGAAACACAGGAAGAATTCTTTTCACTGTAGAAAGCTATATGATGACCTGGTGGCTAGGAGAATCCCGTCTTCCTTTTTTCATTTTTCCCTTTTTCTTCTTTCCCTCTTTTGTTGTTTTGTTTCTGTGGTTTTTTGCTTGTTTGTTTTAAAATTCTTTTTATTTTTAAGTGTGGGAAGCAAACCCGAGCCTTTCACTCACTCATTAGTGAGGAAAAGGTTGGATGAGGTATAACAAAATGCAAATTACCTTGCGGTTTAGATACATGCTGCTAGCCCCCCTCTTTCACAGTAACAGCAATCCAGTTCCATACTCTTTTCTGCTTCCTTACTCCTATTATTCATGATTGCAGTTGGACCCCAAACCGCGTTGTCATATAAATCTTGCTTTTAGCTATTACCGCCTCAACAACACGGTACTCTCTTGGTCTTGTTGTGGTATCCTGAGGGGCAGTGCAAATCCAGGCCTGCCTGCATGCTTTGATCAGACCTTCTGAGTAGCTTGGAGGGGAAAGCCGAGGGCTTCGATGAGTTGACTGATTTTAGCTGCCAGTCAGCTGACAGTGACGATCTATTGTCCAACAAACCAAAACAACATATACACAATTACTGCCAAATAAGACCTCCCTGTGCTTGTGCTTGTTCATGTATGTCAAGAGGTTGGCTGCATACGGGTGGTTTGAACCCCTTACATAAGGCAGTTCTGTGAAAGGTGGACTTTCTTCTGCCTAATCGGGCAATTCCCAATGAATTCATTTTGTGTGTTGGTGCATATTGGATCAATGTCCTCAGGAAACCAAGGCACAACACTATTAATTTCCTGAATTTCAAAGTGTCTGAGGTAACTGGATTCTGATCTCTGTCAGGACGGTGGCAGTTTCTGGCTTATGCCTCAGTGAAGATTGCCAGCAGATGTCTAAGGCGTCATCTCCAAATGTAGAGTTAGACAAATTTTGCTCTATCATCATTCTGGTTGGAATGGCAGCATAAGTAAATGAACAAATACTGTAGCTGTAACTTGGTGAAAAACACAAATTACTTTTCATTTATTAACTCATGGGCTACCAAATTCTAGCAGAAGTTGAGGTAATAAAGAAATAGAAATTAACTGCAAGGGCAGGGAGATTTTTTTTACTCTGAGGAAACACTGTTAAACATTGGATCACATTTCCCAGAGAGGCTGTAAAATCTCCATCCTTGGAGATATTCTGATTTCTAGCTGATGAGGCCCTGAGCAACCTGCTTCAACTTGACCTTCTTTGAGCAGGAGGTTGGACTAGAAGACCTCCAGAGGTCCCTTCCAATCCATTTGATTGTTTCTATGATTTGGTGCTATTTCCTACCATTATTGCATATGCTGCTGATCAACTCAAGTTGCCTATTAGCTGTTTAGCTAATAGAAATCATATATTCGTAACAAATACTTTGCCAAAGGTTTTTGAGCCAGTACTTCACAGTTTAATGCATACCAGTAGGTGCTGTAATACTGTTGGTAGTAGCACGACATTCTTAACACTGGTAGCTTTTAGTCCATCAACTGCACACTAGTAATAGTTGAAAAAACTGCACCTTCTCACCAAGAGCGAGGTTCAATTCCATCATAGAGCTAGACCTTGAATCTCACACACAATAATTTGGGGACAAGCTCAGCTATTCAGAGTTCATCATTCTTCCCACTCATTCCTACTCATTTATATGTAACAGGTATGTTTGGCCACCTTCAATGACAATCACTCAAGGAACTGTTTGCAAACAGATTGCCTCCACTTCTTCTTTTCCTGCTCACTCTTCCAGTAGCCTTCTTTTGCCAAAACCCCTTCACAAGCTCAGCCTTCATATCATGCTGCTATTGATTCTTCGTAGGATAACTGGTGATCATCTCTTCAGCCTGACATTGACTCCTTCTTCGGTGAGAGTTTTTGGCCACTGACAAGGAGCTCACCAGTTCACATCCATCCTGCCGGCTCCTTCCCTGAACCTCCCATTGCACTGCTGGAAGGGGTACAATGCCGTTTCCCACCCCTCATAGATGACTCCCCCAGTGTTACCCCCTGAGCCAAACTGCTGTTTTATGTATCCCATACTTCAGCCAAAACACTCTCTGTGTTCAGAGAAGAGCAATAAATAAGCATTTCATCAGATTTACCACACGTAATGTTCAGGAAAACCAAGCATGGCTGTACAAATTTTAGATTTAATATAGGATAGGCGTTGCTCTTGTCTTCAATAAATTCCCTACCAATCCCCACAGAACATACAC
This sequence comes from Patagioenas fasciata, assembly GCF_037038585.1. Taxonomy (NCBI): domain Eukaryota; kingdom Metazoa; phylum Chordata; class Aves; order Columbiformes; family Columbidae; genus Patagioenas; species Patagioenas fasciata. The sequence continues at coordinate 38,551,320 of NC_092523.1, forward strand.
TTCAAATGTATACATGGAGATATATATATATATATAAAAGTTTACTTATAATTCATTGTGACCTAGCTCAAAGGGAAAGGGTTTGAGCACTGGATTACGTCTGTTAAATTGTCATGGTACTTTCATGCATTGGTCTTCTAAAAGAAAAAAAATATATATATTTGAAATCAAATAATACACCAAATTTTACTGCTGACAATTTCTCAGTTAGAGCATATAGGTCTGCAAAAGGCAAAATTAGAAAGTTGCTGTTCTACCCCAAAATTGCCTTGAAAATGCATAAATATCTATCTAAGATCTGAGGAAATATTAAAATAAATACTTGCAATGCATCCTCAACTTTTATCAGGCATTTCAGTTCAGAAGGTATGATCTAGCAGAGGCGGGAAGAGGACATGGTCACTGTGCTTCTCCCAAAGTATTAAAAAGTGAATATCTAAGGAAAAAAACCACAAACAACAAACAAACAAACAAAAGGGTTCAATTTGGACCTACCTTTTGTAGTTCACTCGCTTAGGTTTAGCTTCCATCTTTCTAATGCTGGAGATTTAAAGTAATTTATTAGCTTTTGAAAGCTTGAAGTGTTTCAACTGTCACCTCAGTGTAGCGTAGCCACTTTCACAGAAGACGGTTTTATGAAAAGTTAATTAGTTTATCTTCTACTGGCAGTAAAACGGAGCAGCTGGAATGGCTGTTGGTGAGTTAGAAAGACCAGGCATCGCTGTCACAGGCAGACATTTTATACAGACACTTCACCAAAGTTAACTTTTCTGTTCATGCAGGAAAGATTTCTAGGAAAGTCAGTAGAATTTTTCATCGTATTGATCACTGAAAGATAAGCCCAAAGTAGCCACAAGATGTCGTTGTGGGGCTACTAGGATAAGTACCATTAGGGTTGTAAGAATATAAAGCACATAAATTAGAAACCACTGCAAATTTTCTATTATGTAAATAAATCTACAATAAAAACACAAAGAACTATTTTATCATATATTAAAAAATATTCTGGAATATTTTTCATTGGTTTTATCTGGTCACTTTGCAATACAGAATCATTCAATACACAGGTTCTTTATATCAGCACTTCAACACTGCCAGCCCTCTGGAAGACATTGGCTACTGGGGTAAAAAACTATTTTAGGTGAAATGAAATACATGCTTATATGAGGTAAAACCGACAAATGAAGAAAGCACCATAAAAAAAAAAAAAAAAAAGAAAGAAAATCAAAGAAATGCCATGAACGCTTAGGAGTTATAAAATACTCTTTTCAGGTAGTCTTGAGTTTTAATTATTCCATCATGATGGGTTCCCACACACATATGTTTTCTGTTGTACACAGTTCTTTAAAGCAGAGATTTACATCCCTCATGATTTCCGTGGGAATACAAGGATGTAAGAAAGACAAATTTTTATGACTGGTGTATGATTTTCTCCCAAAATATGAACATTAAGAAATATAATGGAGATTACTTTTGCTACACTAAGATAAAATTTTCGGACCCGATTGCTTTTAGTTGAGCTCCCAAGACTAATTTAATTATAAGCCAAAAATTTTGCAGAGAAACTTAGACTATTTGATGGATAATGAATAGGTCATAACACAATTTAGGTGTTATGATATTTAAATTCAACTTTAGATGTCTCACCAGTAAGAAAACTTCCAAGAACCCCTTACAGTGATTGGAAATGTGAGGTCTAAAGGGATTCAGGATTCACACTAAATGATGAATCACTGAAACACAAAATGGCAAGAAGAAAGTTTGACGTAATCCTGCACCTTGCAGAGAGTGAAATGTCCAGTTCCATGACTCAGAAAGGTACCTTCACTCTTCTGAAGCTCACAGTTACTAATGTGGGTTAGTATTCCCCAAAGTATTATGATAAAGTTCACTATTGAGAAATACAATGTAATTAATACTGGAGGAAAACAAAGAAACAAATGACCCCAAAGCAACAACAGCAACAACAAAATACAAAACAAACCAAAACATACAAACAAAAAAATCAGAAACATCTCAAACATCTTACAGGGTCTACATTTAGTATATATATCTAGAAAAGCAATCAGGACAACACATTGACCTATAGTGATCTGTGCTCAAAATCCACAAGTAGGATGCACAAGGAAACAGTTTTTTAGGGAGGTTGCAATATTGCTCTTCTGAGAATTTTGATTCTACTGAAAATTAAGACATTTCAGAATTTCCTACTCAAAAATGAAAAATACAGCCTTTTCTATTAAAAAATGAATGCAATGTAAGATGGTCTTTTTGTTTTGGTATTACAGACATTTCTGTACATGGACTGTATGGATTTCTTTTCTCTAATTTAGATAATGTTCTGTTAATTAATGACCTGGGATTCCATTACATGTCAAAGCTATCTGCAATAATTGAATGTTCCTCAGATTCTGTTTTGTGACTCCCAGTACAATAATTAGGAAAAAAATTCAAAGGGAACTTTTATTTTTAAATATAAGTGTTTTGTTTGTTTTTTTTTCCTGATTAATAATTGCACATTTGTTCAGCACCTCTTAGACATTTTATGAACTTCAAACAGAATTAGTTTGGCTCTGTGAAAAAGAAATATTATTGTGAAAGGAAAGTCCCAGGTAATGTGTTAGTTGCTTTCAGTAACACAATTCCCTTGGCACCGATAGGATTAAGATATGGTTATTATTGTTCCTTCCTGAACACAGAAACTTTATTCAGAGAGCGGCAAATGGTTTTAGCATTATAATAAGGAATAACTCTACTTTCACTATAAGGAGTTGTTCTATGCCTTTTTTGCACAAATCTTTTGCAAGAGCTAACGATTCTAATGTATGACAGATCTTACTTTTCTTGTTTGATTTATAGTAATCTGGCAATAAGATTAAAAAATCATAAATAAAATTAAAAAAAATTAAAAAATAAAGAATGTGGATCAAAGCTATAGCCACAGGGCACTTTACAGTCAGAATGCAAAATACATATATATTTTTATGGTGATATGTGGAACAGAAAGTAGCCATCAGATATTTGTATTAAATTTTGCCTAGACGTGTTTTAGACTTTAGAGGAAAAATTGATTGTTCTATCTTTTTTTTTTTTTTTTAACTTTTATTTTATTGCTATGCTTATGTCTACATTTACTAACAGAAAGTTTGTACTTCAGCGGGAGCAAAACTGGGGTCTTACAGCCAAATCCTTTTTAGTTTGGGGCTAAATTATAAGGATTTGTAAACCTGTACAGGGTCAGAATATAATAGATAGAAGAATAATAAAGTCATCAGCAGACAGTAGTGATTTTACGGAAAATTATTCAGTAAAAACATCTGAGGAAACTGTAGGGGGATGAATGTTCAAGTAACAGCCCCAGAGGGTCTATTGTTGTGGTGGCAACTCCTGTTGCTAAGATGATGAGACATAGGATGGTGACAGACACTGATGTTATGCCAGTTGAGATGTTGAAAGCAGTAGTGTTGAGAGAATTGTTGTGATGACAGACTGTCCTAGCATAATCCTCTCTACCAGAAAATCACACAGTGAATGAAAAAGGCAGATAATGTCTTTGAACTATTTTGCAATGAGAAGACATACAGCTAGTGATTGCTTGGTAATAATTCATATGATGGAGTAGGGAAAGGGTATTGCCAGAAAAAGGCTTTCTGAGAACCTGCATCACTGGGAAAGTGAGGAAAGCAAGTAACGGAAATGGGTTTTGTTGGTTTGTTTGGTGAGATGATGCCAAGTGAAAACCCGTGCATCAGCTCACATGAAGATCACTATTGGAAGAAACAGAACAGGAATTTTCTGTGGGAAAAATATACCAAGTGATTATGACTGGTCATCCGTTACATAGAGATGGGAATATTAATTGTTGAGGAGGTTTGATAATGACCTTCTGCTACCAAAATGAGAATATTTTGTTTGAATGCAGACTAAGGAAAGATTTCATAGGTCATTCAATAAATCATGTTTGGGGTTACTCCCATTGTGGGAAAGATGCCAACTTTCTGCTGATGGGCCTGGATTGTGACACATGAAATACATTAGTTGGGCAAGGACTTGGTGAAATAATAAATAAAAACAGGGAAAGGGAAACCAATGGGACAGAAGAACGTTAGCCAGACATCACATGATCAAGCTCATGATAATGCATAAAATATTGATTCAGTGCAAGAGTTTACTAACATTCTGATGGGAATAAGAAGCTTTTTGTTTTCTGGTGGGGATTTCCATTATGAACATTTGTATCCACAGCCTGGCTCAGTCATCTTCCTTGTACTCCCCATTGCAGACCTGGGGGTTTGGAACTCTGCCTGCTGGGTTTCTGGCTCCTCATCACTCTGTTAAGAGTATGCAAGAAGCTAGGAGCACAGCTATACTCAAGCTCAATTTTATTTGAAAACTTTGCAAATGAAGCTCAGTTATCTAAAATTCAATTTCTGATTGTTAGGAAATTTCTAACTTTTTTTCTTCCACAAAACTGAACACTTTCACCCCTGCCCTTCCCATCAAGTTCCAGCGGAATGGAAATTCTGATACTCAGTCACCTCTAATCACAAATTGCTGCTCAAGCAAGGAAGACTGGTTTGGATATATTATACTGCAGTGGACTTGCAAAAAAGATTAAATTTGTGTCCCTGAACTGTTCATAGAATTTGAAGGAATGGGTTAAAAAATTGTTTCAGTTCACCCTCTTTCTGGTTTGATTTGATTTGATTTGACACAAAAGGATATATAGGGCTGGAAGCATGATGGGATCTATATACTAAATCAATGCATTATGTTTTTTTCATGAAATATTTTTTTGTCATGGGTGCTACTGACATCTAAATTATCAAGTTTTTGGTTTTTCTGTCATTATTTAACTAAGTTAATTAGTATCACACTTATCTGAAATGAATTTCAATCCAGTACGTTTCCTCTTCCTTCTGTGCAGAAAGTGGTTTTTTTTAATTCCTGTTATCAAAATATGAGGTAATAACTTTATTTGAAAATATAGTGATATAGTTCTATGCATATGCATTTAGTATCCTAATAGTGAAATAATTACTGTCAGTATGTTAACACATGTGGCACCCTTCTCCATTCTGTTTCGACTATTTTCAGCTAGGGGTACAGAACAGTCTGAAGACCCTAGGTTTTACTGTATATGATTTAGAAAAAAAAAATAAAATTGAGTCAGCCTTTCTTAAGTTAATATGCTTTTGTAATAAGAATGATGATTGACTTAAACCAGATTTTTCAGTCTGGTATCTTTATTTTAAAATATGAAAACAGTACCAGGTCTTCCCTGTGGAAAGATCTTTCCAAAGGAAACCCCATAGCTTTGAAATGAAACCTTGTCACTGTTCTTTGTACTTTTGGTCAAAGTCACAGCATCTTCCTGAACACTCTTATTTGGGAGACAACATCAGGGGTATCCTCCTTCTGTGATCCACAGTGTAAATGTAACCTGCACTGCTCATATAACTTTCATATGTTTATATAAAGAGCAAGAATACCCTGTGTTAAATCCCTCTGTGTGGACTGGAAACACCATACTTATAAAAATTTAGGAAAAGATGGACATAGAATGAATAATGTAGCATTTAACAAAATAATTTTCCTTAAGCGATCAGTTGCAGTAGCAATAGCAAATAGCAATAATAATAACCTAAAATACTGTATTTCTTATTTTGTGATGTACACAGCATTGAAAAAGACATAACTGACATACACAAGGGCTATTTTTACCCTAAACTATCCTAAAAGACAGCAAGTTAAGTTCTCCTTGATTCCATAGTAGAATTTTAGTTTCTTCTCTTTTGTTTGGTTAAGAGTTTGGCGTAAGCATCATGATGGAGAAAGGGAGATATTACTGAAATACAGAAGAAAGGGAAGGCAATCAGTTACGTAAGGACAGAGACTTTTTGTTGGAAATACAGAAAGGTTAAGGTTAAATAGTCACCAGTGGAAGCGGTCACTCTCCCTCCTTAACCCATTCTAGAAACACTTAAAGCGCATTTTCACCATTCCAGTGCTTTGCTCTTAACTACACTGTGTTGCTCAGTTAGATAAGCTAGCATCACTAATAGAAATATTATGCTAATCCCTAGTGACATTCAGTATACATGAGTATCTGTATATTTAATGTGAAAATTTATCCTCTGTAAAATATGAATACTAATCATCTGTCTTAGTTCAAGACCTTACCTTCCAGTCCCATACTCAAAGCTATAGATAATCCTCCATCTCTCTGAAGGAAATATCAGTAAAATGAAAATCCTGATCCTAGTTAGGATCTGACATCTTTAAATAATAATAATAAAAAGGTTTATTATGTTGGCATTTTGAACTTTTCCCACATGATTTCACTTGTATATACATTTAGGACATATTTTATTTTGCCAAATGAATGTGGTTAATGGAGAATACAATGCTAGTATTTTAATACATAATTGAAGAAAATGAAATGAAATGTAGTGCCCAACGATAGGATGAGGGGCAATCAACACAGACTGAAGTATAGGAGGTTCCATCTGAATATGAGGAGAAACTTCTTTACTTTGAGGTTGCCAGAGCACCGGAACAGGCTGCCCAGAGAGGTTGTGGAATCTCCTTCTCCAGCGATATTCAAGACCCACCTGGACACATTCCTGTGCAGTGTGCTGTAGGTGAACCTGCTTCACCAGGGAGGCTGGACTAGATGATCTCCAGAGATCCCTTCCAACCCCAACCATTCTGTGATTCTGTGATTCATATAAGAAGAGTTATCCACTTCATAGTTCTAGCAGATTAAGTGGTCAATAAAACTGGAAAACAGAGAGATAGTTATATGTAAGAAGTATGGTAGTATTCAGTGAAGATTAAACCTCTTAATTAATTCTGTAATATGAATTTAAGTTTGTGAAATAATTTTTTAATGTATTTATGCATTTATTTACTCTAGATTCAGAAATTATGCATGAAGGTAATTTAGACAAGTCCCTCCTTTGCTTTTTCAAATCTGCTTCAATGCTAGATAAAGTAATTTATATTTTCATTAATATATTTTCTTTAGGTATTTTACCATCACCCCATACTTGAGTTCAAAACTGGGGAAAAAAAAAAAAAAAACAAAACGAAACAAAACTAACCAGCACCACTTATTTTTCAGGGGGAGGTATAATGGTCTATTATCTCCCAAATATTATTGCATAACTGTCTTCTTTTTTTCCCCTCTGATGTTCTTTGTATTTATATGGTTATGGAACTCTGCAATTTGTTTTAGTATCATTTGTAGGATGTAATTTACTTTGTCTTTAAACAGTTCAGATGGTCTCTTAGATAAATTTTTCTCTTCTTTCTTAAAGTTTTTATTCAGAGATCAAAGAGAATCACAGAATCACAGAAGAAATGAAGGACAAAATCAATAACTGAGCTGTTATGAGATGACTGACATGAGGTGAAAATCAGCAACTAAAAAACTCCTTATGATAAAAAAAAAAAAAAGTCTCTGGAGTTCCCCAGTGTGATGAGGATTTTGTGAGTCTTTGAATATATAAATAGCAAATGACACCCTGGTGTTCTTAGTTACATGCTAAGTAGAAATGACATGCAAAAGCACTGGGTGAAGGGAGAAAAACAGAAAACAGAAGTGACTTGTGGATGGTCAATGGCCCAGTCAGGAATGTCTGTGCCTCGGTGCAGTGGCCTTTCTGCTGAACCTAGTCTTACATTACGTTGTTTAGAAGAAATATGTTGAGGACAGAGAGAGAAAACAAAAGACCCAGGAAAACTACCTGAATTATTTTATTAGTTCACTGTCTAGACCATTTTCAATAGAGCTTGTCAAATGGGGATTTTCTGATGCCTATAAAAGAAGGATTGAACGTTTGTCCTCATAAAGTGTAATATGTCAGCTGGAAGAAAACAGTGAGGGAAGCACACCCTAAAAGTCTTAACGAGTACATAAAGTTACTAAAGTAGACATAAAACAGACTTCTGGAAAAAAATGAACTCTAAGAGGCAAGCAGGAGAGAGCAGAGGAAACTGTCATACATGGAGTACACAACAAGCATTTGATAAATAGAAGTGAGGGTATTTCATTCAGTACTTATAAAGTAAAGAATATATGTTTCCTTCAGCATTGCAATATCAGAATTAGCCAGAGATATTCCATTATACATGGAGATTAGACCAGAACTGAATTCAGCAGAAATGGAGAAAGAAGCCATAGAATTTTAAGTAGTTCTGTGATACTGCAGCCTGTGTGGCTGCTGTGAAGATTTGCTGTCCCTAATGAATAATGCATAGAGTATGATTTCTTCCAAGGGAATAATAGGCTATCTAATGAAAACTTTAAAGGAGGTTACAGTTTACCTGCCTGAAGGGAACCAAAAAGAAATAAAAACTTCTGGATACCTTATTATCAAACAAAATAGTACTAACCCTAGCAAAAGTAAAAAGCAGCTTATTTGTTATCCTAGTTTCCAGTTGTCTTATCACTTGTCTTCTGTCTGAAGATGTTGCATTAGCAATACAGCATTACCCATGTTAAAAAAAAAAAGCAGTTTGAATCTCACTAGATCAATATATTATTTCTTTCTATACTGAAGTAAAAAGATGAATGACAAGACGTCATAATATGCCACTAAAACCTAGATTCAGTATGCCACTCACCAGCAATACAAAGACATAGAAAATCTACTTTGTGTCTTTTTTTTCCTTTGTATTTTTTCTTCATTAACTTTTAAATCATGGGAGACTGTGCTTGGGTTTATCTATTGTTACAGATTATATTTGACATTTGTAATTTTGTCTGGAATGCATGGATGACATGAATTCCTGGCAAAACTGCAAAGTGTCATGAAAGTAAAATTAAGAGGAATCAATATGTCTGTTGAGCTTAATATGAAGACTTTTATTCATGTGTAAAGAGCTGAAGGCTCTTCAGTGACTTCATTGCATATGTGTGTCATATAGCAGTAGGTAAGGGAATGCAATCTACAATATCAGTCATTCTGGAAAGATTCCTGAAAATATTAACATAATTATTGAATGGTCTAGAAGGCTGAAAGACTTTCTGCTTCTGTGGGATCAGCACAAATACTGATTCTGAGTGAATTAGCAGAACTGAATATCAGGTACTTTAATATAAAAATTATGACTTGTTTTAGTTTTGTTACTAACACGGTAAGAAGCAAGCATGTATTGCCTTGAAATGCCACCAGAAATCTATGTTAAATGAGCGCTAAAACAGAAAAGTTAAATGCTCAAAAGCCATACTCTATGTACTCTTTTTCTTGTTATAACTGTACCACATTGTATAGTCTGATTCTACTGCCAGTTAAATCAATGAATAGCAGAAAGAAATGCAGTGGAATTGCTAGGTATGAGTTGAGACTCAGACTTGAAATATTTGAATTAAGTGACAGAAAAAAAATCCAGATTATTTCATTTAGAAGCACCCTTTCAACTCCAAAGGACTCAAAGGAAAACACTGCTTTGTATTGCAGTCTCTATACTCTGTCTCTGCACATCATAAAAAGTTTACTTTGTACTGCAGTTGATCTGAAAATATTTGGTGATGATTTGGTTTGTCGATGCACAGCATATTCCTCTCACAATAATGGCTTTGCCAAAGTGCCTAGGAAGGAGTCCAGCTCTTGCACAACTTCAACTACTTTTGTCAGGTCTATAGTCATATAATATCTGGAGTTATTGAAATTTTTGTAGAATCCTGGATCCAGGAAGTTGCTAAGTTTCTTACTTTACAAGGGTGCATTTCCTGTATCGTAATTTCTATGTAAAATCTAGTTAAACTAGCTGTGCAAAAATCAGCCTTACTATGTTTCCTTAGTTGCATTTACATAAGTATAAAAAAATACAAAAAATGGTCAGAATCCATTTTCCAAATGACCATTAAAAAAAACGCCACACCATTTTTAATGCAACACAGCCATTCATTTCAAGATTAAAAAACATAACATGCATAAGGCTAACAGAAAAATAGAGTTATTGCAATTGACTGTAAGAAAGATTCTGTGGCAATCACTTTAAATTGCTGAAGTAATTCTCTAGAAGTATAAAATCTAATTGATAAGGACAACATCTCACATTAGCAGACATATTCTTCTGAAACTTCTGAAGTTGTCTCTAGGCACCACTGTTGTCAAATGCACGACAAGGAGTAAGGTGGACCAAGGGCTGTTTCAGCAGTTATCTGTGATCTTTGGTAATAGCTTCAGGTAGAATCAGTTCTAGCTGGATAGCTGTTCAAAGAAGTTTTTTGTTTTGGTTTGGTTTTTAATTTGAAAATTACCCTTTATAAAAAAAACAAAAACAAACAAACAAAACAAAACACACAAAACCCACTGAAAACCTCAAAACCAAACAAAACCAACCAAACAAAAACCCCAAGACAACCTAAACCAAAACAATTCTGTGACTAATTTTCTTCATGTAGCATATATATTTTCCTACTGTGTGAGTAGCACCGGTATTTAGAATACAGAACATAATTTGTCTTCAGCTCTACACTTCTAAGCTGGGGAGAAATATGAGTTCTACAGAGGAAGGGACAGGAGACACACTGAAATCAGTACTCAAGCATCAGTTCCTATATATGCTGAAAGTGGTTCAGGTTGCTCCAGAACTGTTCAGGGCTTTGTACATTATTTTCAAATATGCATAGCTTAATTTCACCTGTCTTTCATTGAGACAAGAAAAATACATTGCTCCTTAGTTGGGGCACTTCAGACTGCATCTATCATTTAGCAAATAGAAAATCTAAAATAATGAGTTGGTATTTACACATAGGCCTGCACAATATAGAGAGATCGTACTTATTATATGTATGTCTATATGGGAAAAGAAAGGATCCAAATGAATTTTTTTTTTCTATATTTGTTAAAAATAGCCAAATTTTAGATAACATTGGAAAGGTATATATATATATTCTTATTTATAGCTGAGTAGCCCAATTGGTACTTAGAATTCCATAAAGAGACGTTCTGCTCTATGAGCAGTTAAAATAAAAAGGGAATATGTTTGAGGCTAACTCACAGAACGATATAATATATTGGATTTATACTTTATTCTTGCATAATTAAATATATTAAGCATTCTTTTAATAAATAACATTTAAACTACAGTTCTTAAAAGTATGTCACAAGCTACTGTTTCCCATGAAAAGTTAAGCGGTTGTCTAGTAAGCAATTAATTATTAACAGAAGATGGAAAATTTAATCAGTAGCTTAGAGTTGGTATTGGCTGGCTGATCATAGATAGCAATGTAAATTTTATATTACTACAGTATAATAACTTTTATATTATGTAATAGTTATCACACAGTAAAATTGTGATGATTACATAAGTGTTTTATATAGACTATGTACAAAATAATAACAAATATGTATATGCATGCATTTAAATACAGGTACACGTACTAGTATGAACTCTTCCTTAAGTGATTACTTTCAACAACATAAAGAGAAACAGCACAATAAACTCAAATCAATTAATTAGGAGATCATGTAAAACATATGGGATAAGTTCTTGTTCTTTCTTTAAATTTTTGCTTTCTGAAAGACAGCAAATGGTCACTAAAGCAATATATGTAAAGTGATGTTAATTCTAAAGTGTTACATAATTAATTAAATGTTGTATATAGCAACCATGAAATTACCTGATAGTATTACATAATTCGCTCTGAATTCTATGATCTTTCTTCTTTTTCTTTGATCTTATGGGATATTGGATAGTGGATGATTCACAAGATAAAATCTGAGCAATAAGAATGATTTAGAAACATGTAGCTGATAAAGAGTTGCTCATTTTGTGCTCATTTGGTGCTTTTTCATTTGATTTTATGTGTTTTCTTAATGGACAGGCTACTATACAGATGCAAAAACTGTCCACCGTCATGGTAACACGCTTTTATGCAGGGACATTTTAGCAGTCCTGCTGGTATACTCTTCTCCCTACGTGTTAATTAGTGCACACAACCCTTTTCACACAAGTATAGCTTAGTCAACTCTAAAATGGGTATATAAGTTGAACACCTCCGAGGTGCAGTTTCAAGTTGAATTACTGAATGTGGTAACACAATAGGTAATACAGGCTGACAATTATGAATTTATTGTTATATTAATTGTCAAGCCATGCTAAACAAAAGGCATGAAAGGTGTTGTTTTGAAAGTATTCATTTGCCATCCAAGAGTAGTGTGCTACCCAGAAGTGCTCAGCCTTCATCTTAATAGCCACTGAAACTGATGGTAGATTTCATGAACCCCACATGAATTCCTTCTAAAATTAGAGGATTAAAAACATCAATGTTACCAGTGCTGTCACGTCACAGGTTTCTATGTGCTACAATAATAAGAAAGGAAAACAGTCTCAGCCTTCTAAGAAATGAATCTATTTCCTTATTTCACGAAAATGACATTAGAGTATTTTGAAATCGTATAACTATAAACAGTGATGCTCAAATTGTTGCACCAAGTATAGAAAAATAAGTCTGTTGGATAATCAACAGACATAGTCTAAGAAATTGCTACTGTGATGATACCCAATGCCATGTGAAATGTTTTTGTTCAAAACGTTAGCCAGAAACTGTATTTTCATGTTGACTATGAGCATTTGTAAAATTGAGTTGAAACTGTTGAACATTTTTTGGATGAACTCTCTCTCCCTTTCCTAAGGAAACAATTTTATTGCAATAATATTCTATTTATACATTTACAAAATGCAAGATATCAGTCTTCCTTTATGATTTATTATGAAGAGGAAAGAAATCTACACTTAATATAAAGATATTTTAAAGAAGTCAAAAAGGAAAGGAAACATTGTTTTTGATGCGAGGCAACTTTTTTTTAGAAGATCCTAGAAGTAATTATCTTCATGTTGAGTCAATTTTCTACTTGATCAGTTGATCAGTGAAAGGAAGAGTCAGATTTTTGCACTGCACCCTTCTATGCCAGGTGTCAATTTGCCGGTACGGTAATAATGCAGTTTAAACAAAGCTGGTTTTGTTTCATTGCCAACAGCTGAGCCAGTGAGTTGTAGTGATGGAAACTGGAATCAGCTGTTCCATGGAAAATGCACCACAGTGTCTCTGAAGAGGGACTTAGCTAACTACATGAATGTGCCATATTTGCATAATGAATTTTTAATGTGCAGCATTTCAGATAAAAATTATTTCTGTCACTCATGAATGAAAATGTATGTCCAGCTTAACTGTGGTCAGCAATAAACTGGTTTTCCCTGTATATCAAATGGTTAGAAGTGTGAATACATAACTGACGGCAGCTTACAGTATCATGATTTTCTAGAAAAGCATCCAGACTGGTATCAGCTGCCTGTGGCAAACCCTTTTTATTTCATTTAATTAGCTTTTAGTTGTTGGATCAGGCCCAGCCTCACAAAACATTGGACTTTGCTAAACATGTTTCTTAATCATAAAGTAGAGACAGAAACTCCGAGACATCCCTCCCACTTACAGTTTCCTAACTAGATGTTGAGGAACCAAGCAGATGTGATCAGTTGCTAAGCATTTTGCATGCTGAATCAGGGCAACTAAAATTCTATCAAGTCATATACAAAACTATAGCAGTAGTTTAGAAAAAAATAAGCATGAGAGCAATTCCTGTAGTTGACAGTGGGAATGGTTAAGCATTGTACTCTCAAGATTTGTTGCTTTTTGAGCTTCAGTTCTGGTATCACATGCAGCTACAGGCAGGTGGTAAATATTTATTTCTGGCAGTGCTTATTTGCGTTAAATGCCTTTGTAACTGACAACAGCTAATTGAAAACAGCTTGGGATCCCCCAACACACCCTTGACTATGTGAACTTAGATTAGAAAAGTCTGTTGCCTGCTGTCTGGCAATTGTAGAGCAAATCAAGGAAGATTACCAGATGGCTCAGAGATTGGTGCAGGGAAGAAAGATCTTAGACCATCATGTCCCACAAGGCGAGCAGAGCAATCTTCCTGGTGGATGGGTTTCACCTGAGTTCCCAGGAGAGCCATTCTGCCTTCTGGTTTGTATGAATGGTAAGAACTGTGAGATGCTCTTTTACAACAAATTGCAAATTTTAACATGCGAGATAAACTAGGCTTTACAACTTGTTATGTGTAACTTACATCCTGTCATTTCCTTACAGATTTCTGGTAGTGCTGTGTGTTGGGAAATTAATGTTCTTACTTGCTGTTTGTGTGAAAATCCTTTTGTTCCTTCGGTTATTCTTGTTGTTTACCTTTTCTACTTCTGTAACATCCCCTTTTGAAATAGGGGACCAAACCTTTACACTCAGCATGCACCATGGATATATAACTTTTCACATTTTTTTTTCTCATTATCTATTTATTTCCCTATGCTTCCTAATTAGTTTTTTGATTTTCTTGCTATTTCAATGCTGAAGAAATGAAACAAACTTTAGTGTACCCTTTTCTAGTAAAAAATATATCTTGAATTTGTAATCCATTTAAGTTTTGACCACGATGCCAACACTAAAATGGTTTAGCAGGACCAGATTTTCAAAAGTTATATAAAGAATTTACTATTGTCATGTTTCAGCTTGTACTATAGTAAATTGATTCTGGATGATGTGGGAATATGTTAGGATTGGAATGACAGTGTTTTGATATCTCTGTTTTATTAAAATGTATGCTGCTGCTGCTGTCATTGTTGCTGTTAACAAGTAATATAAATAATAGTAGTAATATATTGATTGTTATTTGCATTGTTTATATTATTTATAACATCCAAATAGCATTGAAGCTTTTCAAGGGGTGCACATAGATCAGAAAGCATGACGTTCCAGTCTATTTGTTTACACAAGAAGCAGCTCTTCTGTCATATTATGTTATTCCTATCAGATTCCCTGCTCTTGTAGAATACAAATAGTTTTGACTACTGCATTTATTACCAAGCCAACATTTAAAATTTAATATATAGTGTTTGTTGCTACAGGAAATTTTCAAAGGAAATATTGTGATTTTTCAGGGTTAGAACTACTGTAAACACCTCTATGATTTGGACTTTTTATTAAAAGCAGATAGCAATATGGGTAATGAGACACACTTCTGTATGACAAGAAACTTCTTCATGTGCAGAGTATCACAGGAGAATTGAAACCATGATATTGTGTACATTATGTTTTATTGTTCATCTTGACCTTTTTGCAAGAATTAAAAATCATTCTCAGAGTAATGTTAGAATGGAATAAATTACTTTTCCAAAATAATACAGTTATTCTCAGTCTGGGAGTTAGTTCCAATGTATAAAACCACAGCTATTTCCACACGGGAGCAAATTATGGTCAGTATAGTTTGTTAATGTGCTCTGAAGATTGACAGACTTTTCAGCAGGGTATGCAACTGAGTCCTGCAGTGGCAATTTCTGAAACATTCTTTGTAACTTCTGATAGAAACCGGCCTAGGACCATGTTAAGGATTACACCTTATCTCTATTACTTCAACCAGTATTAACTGCACGTGTTCTCTTTGTCTTATTTTTATACGACTAAGCACTTAATTTTGGTGGCATATCTTGGCAGTTAGTTCCTCTGGACAGTGCTATCTTGCAAACATAAGGATCATATATTGCTGTGATATGTTTGTACCTGTTGTGTTTCACAAGGCCCTAAAGCATCTCAGGTCTAATACTGGTATTTAATTTACTTCTCTCAGTTGGTATGTTGTAAGACATCAAACAGTCCAAGTCTGATGGCATCTCCATTTTTTGACCAAGTAACTCAAATGGTATATCTGGATGAATACTCCAGGAATGCAGTTACATATATTAGAAAAATTTGTTGTTGTGCATTTCAAGGTACTGGTTGATTTGTGTTTTGAAATAGAGCTTGTTAGGTTTGCAGGTGATGAATAGTACACTGTATGATTGAATGAAATAAAGTTATTTGCACCTGCTGAAGGTATGATTGGTGTTTGCTTTTAGTTTTGAAAGGAAATTCCTTGCTTTTTTGCAGGAACATGAGTTCTATTAGTACTATGCTTTGCCATGTCTTCATTGGCAAAAAGCAATATAGGCTTGTCCTTATTTAAACAAATCACAATAATATGATGTGAGAACTTTTATTCCAATATTAGTAAATGGACAAAGTCTTGAAAACATGAAGGAGAGATCCCTCAGAGAGCAATACAGCAAATCCTGTTGCTAGGAAACCATTTTTCTTTGTTTTCCTTCAAAATGACTAAATCATTTTATGCCTGGTTTCAAAGGCGGCTGGGAAGATGGAAGAACATGCATTTTAAAAGTCTGACCTCTTCCCCCACCTTTTTTCTGATATGAGAAGAGCAATGAATGAATGTGATTTGGGGGAATATGTTAATAAGTAATCTAAGAGCGATAGACTCTGTGTGGGTGAGTTGTGTGAAGCAGGGGGGTGGGTATTTGGGTGAGTACACAGCAGGGCCACACAGTGTCCCTGGCTTCCATGGGGCTCCCTGTCCCAGTTTATCCTGCACCACCTCCTTGCCACCCGTTCCTTCCCTGGTACCCAAGTATTTCTAGCAGCTCCTTTTCATTTGCATTTTGGGGTTCTCTGGGTCTTCCTTTACCTTTTCAGCCTGCCCCATCTCCTCAACCTGGGTTCCCTCAGAGAGGATGGGTGGGCTGCAGCCATGGTGCCTGGTAGACAGGTACTTTTACAATATGTATATCAATACACTAGCTTCATTTTTAAAATACATCTGTTTTACAATCTCAGTACAGATTGAACACTTCACTTTCAGCAAGTCTGCGCTCAGAGAGAGAGACCTGGACCAGTATAAGCAGAGAGACTTGTTTTTTGGATTTAGAAAACCAGTGTTCCCATGCTGTGAGATGCACAAAAGCAAAGCACTGTCCCAATCCAGTTCATATAAATTGTCAGTCTAAGAGAGGGGGGGAAAAAGTGTGTGCTTTTGGGCAGTGCTGAAGACCGATGGTTAATTCACAGTCGAGTTCTTGTTGCCTGTTTTTAATAAGCTCTGGGTATGATCCTGCATAACTCTGTATCAAATGAGAGAAGGGTCTGCTGCTTCTGTTTTGAAAACAACAGTGCTGTAAATCAATCATTCCAGGGATAAATCAATTAGTAAAAGGCTTTTCTCTTAGCAATGGGATGGGTTTTATTTCCCAAGTTAGTGTATTTCAGGAGTTACTGTGTGCCACAGTGATATTTTTCTGGCTAATCATATATCATTCTTGTTAATAGCAGCACAGCTTAAGTGTGCATCCCAGGAGAGAATCTGACTTTAATTCTGTTACTTGTGGTTGTACTCCTTGCTGTTGCAGTTTATAAAACCGGTTCCTCTGCCATCTGTGTTGCTATGGATTTTTCCTTGTACTTACTAAAAAAAAAAAAAAAAACCACAAAAAAAAAAGAGAGAGGTGATTAATTTGTCCAGTGTCTCGGTAGATTCCTTCCTGCTGTTTTTTTTTTGTGTTTTAGGGAGAGTTGATTCTAATCTCTTTCAAATTGTAAGGAGTTGTCTTCTTGCTTTCCAAAGCTTTTAACAATTCTTGCACTTGTTTATACACATCAGTTAACTGAAGTACTATCTGTCTTAATTGTTTTAAACCAGACTTTGTTTAGACTGACTTTGCAGGTTCTCTTCTGTGCCAAAATGAAACAGTATGTTGAGAAGTGGCAGAACTGAGAGATATTTATGATCTCTTTGTGTGCTGGATAGGCAAAATGTTCAATTTACCATAGTATTTGTAACCTGACACAATTTTAAAATAACTTCATGAAAATTCAGAAGCAGCTGATACAACAAAGTTCTGCAAAATGTGAAAAATATAATATTTATTGGTGGATGCATTGAGCATTTACTTATTGCTGCTTCTTATTGATAATATGTCAGTGTAACTCTAAAAAGTGGGGAGAGAGGAAAGAGGAAGAACCTACTGAGGAGAATCAACAAACATTGAAGACAAAGTCCAAGCACACTCTCATTTCCCTCAAAATCCTTTCCCCAATGGTAAATCCTATAGCTGAGAGTAACTACATCAGAACATTTGGGAGCAAATTGTTCATGTGGCTATGATTAACGTTTTCTGAAAGTGTTCTGTGATATTGAAGAAGTAAATCCTAAAACTTGTCACGGCAGTGTCTATGTCCCAGCCTTCTGGTGATATGGAATTCCTATAATGTAAATCATGGGAAGTTTTAGGAGAAAGATGGGACATAGAAAAAAAATATAGGACATAAGTGGAGATGATGCATATAGTCTTGCAAATGTTCCACATAATTAAGATACATTTTTAGCTGCACTGATATATGCATACTTCCAGAAAATGTGGTCTTGTCCTGCATGAATCCTTATTCTGGACTGCTGTTACTTCTGTTTGTCTTACAACCATCATCTCATTTCTCTGCTATTTAAGAATGAACAGCCAGGTCCATTTTTCCTTCAGAGAAGCAAAAATTTTCAAAGAATATAGACTAAAAGACTAAGGATTTATAGAGTTGTATTCTGCCTAAAAAAACCCCAGCCCAACAAACCAGTAAGATAATTACTGTCACATAGACAGTGCATCTGCTGCACTGTGTTCTGTCTTGGGTTTCCCTGATGGAGAAAAAATGCCAGGACAACTGCTTATCATGGCAGTTTGGAGTCTTTTAAAGAAAACATCCTTCCTGAGTTCTTATACAGTGATGGTGGCAGCTGCTTTGGATTCCAAAATGACAAGGGGCAAATTTTGGCCAAGCTTTTCAAAGCAGTTGCATCAAGCTACTGGCAGCAGGAGAATATGGACTCTGGCTTCACTTAGGTTGCTGTGTTTAAGATTTCACAGAGTCTGGTACAGAATGACAATAACTACAGAAACAGGCACCAAGTAAGCTTTAGAGAGCTTAATAGTGTTATATTCTCAGGTGCATTAGTGTTTCAGGTTGCCAGCAGAATGCTTTGTGTGCTTGTGTGCAGCAGATTAATTACAATAGAACTGGTAGTAATCTGAGTTCATTTTCTGTCTTATTTTTTCAGAGGAATTATTTAATGATTGAAGTTGTCTCTGCTAATTTCCCAAGAAGCAGAGAACAAATGCTCTGTGACGTGTTTAGTCTGTAAAGTCAATTCAGTATGAAAAGGTTTTACCTTGGGATGCGTTTAAATATTCTGAAGATGTCAGGTGCCTCACAAACTAACTAGAACTGGTTAAAACCTTTTTATGAAAATGCCTTCCTAAAAGAGAAATATTTGCAGCAGCAATAAACTAGCCTGTGAATTAGTGTCAGGTACCAACTTTGGGAAGTGGCTTCCAAAATTAGAAAGAAACAAAAAAAGTGAAAACGTGTTGATAGCTTCTAATTTAATCATTTGATACCTTTTCTGTTTTTACTTGACTTTCTCACTTCAGACTTTTTAGCCTCTAAAATAATAATTTTTAAAAATTCCATGGATGTATTCTCTAAAATTGAGAAGAAAATCAGTTTCTGAGAATTGTTATTGACATTTAAAAAGAATTCTGAGGCTTCTAGTCTGCTCTAGTTTAATAATCTTCTTAGACTTCTCCTACTGATTCCTTATATTTTACTCTTTTCTTCTCAATCATTTTAATGTCAGCATGAAATAATACTTCACTTTCTCTTCCAACCCAAGTCCATCAAATTCAGGAAGAAAAAAAAAAATACAGTCCTTTGCTTTCATTTGCTGTTGGTAGTCAAAAAGTAGAGTTACAACCTCATACTTTGAATAGATACTCTATTTAAAACAATTCTCTACCAATTTTTGAGGTAATTAACATGAGAGATCTGTGGAAAAAGTGAAAGAAAAACTTTGGAATTCAGTTATAAATGCATATTTTGTAAATTAAATATTTAATAAGACTACCAGCAGTGTAAGGGACAAATCTTTCTGCTCTTTTCCAGTAAAATTCAAAGTGGTACTGTGAAAAACTGAAGTTCCAAAACAGTGCTTCAACTATTTGTTTCACAGTTCACGAGATGTTAACTGAAACTCTTACTGATGTGAAAGGAGGGAAATAAAATTTTAATATTATTTCATTACAGAGGCCAGAAAGACAGTAAATATAATTTTGAATTATATTTGGAGAAATAGGAAGGTAATGATGAAATGCTTTTGAAAGGTGCAGATTTAGATTGATACACCAGTACCCGCTGAACTTATTTAATAGTAAATGTGGCAGCCAAGCTGGTTTAAAATGAGTACTGGAAAATGAGAAACACAACTTCTTTGATATCATGTGCTAGGTGTGAAATTGAATAAAAATGTCCCTATGGTATCTTTAATTTTTCAGAGTTTTGAAGAAGTCCAACAAAAGCCAACCACAAAACTCACAACTTCTTTCCACTTGGGTCTCTTAGTCACTCTGTTGGAGTGCTAATTTTACCTCAGGAGTGGCAGATCTTCTTGGCATCTTGCACAACTTGCACATACACTTTTATTAACAACCAGCTTAGGCATTTTTGTTCTGTGACTTGATATTTCACTAATGCTCACTTTTAAAGTATTTATTGCAGCTGAGAACTGCTGAGTTATATCCCCATCTCTCTTTTGTTACCCTAGCAAGCACACAATCTTTAAATGCTTTAAGGTTGCTGAGTCCAGTCATGCAAAGTTCTGCTGTCACAAATCTAATTACTTTCTATGTTAGTGATGGCTGATCTTATTTGAAGAGATTTCCTAGCTTTTGGAGATGAAAATTTAACTTTTATTACATAAACACTGTTGAGAACAAAACACTTGTTAAGAGGAATGTTCTTTCCCTTTTCCCTGCTTTCCAGTATGCATTTAGGTTTTTCCCTCTAATCTATTTATTCTCATTTTACATATTTCCCTGTAATGGTTTCCAGTATTGGTGTGGTATTGCACCAGACTAAGTTTACAATTGGAAATTCAGTTTAAAGACTGTTATCTGGCAGATGATAGGTGAAGGATAAAGCATTTGTTTCCCCTCTTAACATAATGTCCAATTCCATTTTAATGTCAGGGGAAAACGCATTTTCTGGTTATTAACTTGTCAGTGAGTGCTACCTGCTGCTGGCATAGCACTGCTAAGAAAATCAAAAGTATATATCTAAAGTCACTTAGGAACAGTATTTGAAATTATTTGTTTTATTGTTTTGTTCAGGAATAAAACCTGCTGCTATGCTCATGCTTTCCCAAGTGCTAACAGAGTCATGGATAGTTTCCAGTTCATGTAGACCAGTCATGCAGTGTTCAATTAATTCCTTTGTGATGGAAAACTTTAGCAGAGGTGATGCTAATGCAACACTGTAGCATTAGCCTAACTAATAATAACAGCTTAACTTCATAGCAAGAGAGACATTTGGAATAGAATTATGGAAAGACTTAAGAGAGTAATATTTTTGAAAAAAAAAAATGGAAAGAAACAAGAATTAAATGTTTAAGTTGTGGGATAGAAGTGTAAGAGGCAGTTTAGCCTTTGAACAATTTGACTATATAAATATCCATAAACACACACTTGTTTCTAGATTAATTGTCATGTATATATGTGTATGAAAGCAGTTTTTGAACTCTGGATGTCATCTGTTTCTTTCCAGTTGTACCTAATATTATTCAGAATAATGCTTTAAAGGAAAATAATTGCCTTTTTCCTCGAAACTGAGCAGCAAGAAAGAGCAAAATGTCTCTCAATTTGTTTTCCAATGCTCCTTGAGGAAAAAAATTAAAAGATTAAATAATTACAAGACTTTTTTCCAGGAACAAAGAACTATGTTGACCTCTTATCAGAATATTTCAGTAGTTTTTCTTAATGTTAGGCTGCTAAATATCATATTGAAGAACTGTTGTGATGCTCTGTAGCAAGGGAGTGTTGAATAATTTGTTCAATAAATATATTCCCCCTTCAGCATCTGGAAATTGTCTGAAATACAATAACCTTAAATTTATTCACTTATAAAAATTCATTGATATCTCCACCAAATAATTCCATCACTGTAGATCAATTGTGTAAACTTATTAGGATTAACTTTTGCCATTCTGACTTCACTGGTAATTAGGCAAATCACTTGATATTTATGTTCATATCAAAATAAGAATCTGTACAGGCAGGGTCAAACTCTGCACCTTTTCTTCCTGGTGGCTGTCAGAGAGTAGATTTAGACCTTTCAAAACTGTTACTAAATTTGTAGAACCAGGCTCATTCAAGACTTTAACACTGCCATTTTTAGACTAAGCATGAGACTTCAAAGGATTTTGCTTTCATGGCCTTTCTCCTCTCTTATATTGTTCCTGGAGTAAGGAGAGAAAGAAGATGAAGGAGTCCAGATTTACTATTTTTCATTAAAATGCTGCTTTCAGAGCATTTCTTGTGTCATTATTAGATCTGAATATTCTTTGAATGTTGTTGTGAGGATTTTCACTTTTGCCTAGAGGTAGTTGTCCATGTTTAATATGGAGTTGTAGCCTAACCAGAAGTATCTCTGGGAAGTTACTGTACTACTGGAGAAAATGATAAAGCGTACTGTTAACTTTAAGTCGCTTTCATTTTTGGCTATACAGATGATGTTGTCAGGAACAAATGAAGAAATTTATTTCATTTCCTTAAATTTCATGGAGAAATACCTTCCTTTTCACCTGCTTTAACTGATATATTTTCTTTTCTCTTTTATCAATGCTTATGCAATTAATATTTCTCTTGTGTATAACATAACTGTGTATAATTACTCCTTTTTAAAATGAAGTAGTTTTGTTTCTCCTTTTTATTTGTCCTGTTTTCCCCGTATCATTTGTAGCAAAATGAGAGAAGTAGACAGGTACTCATTAACGTAAAATTAATCTCCAGTGCAGAGATGATTTCACAGAATATTAGAATGAGCTATTGAAGCTCATGATGGGCAAGACCTTCACTTCACAAGAGGTTGTTTTTTAGCTGTCTTGTAGGATTTTGACAGAAAGCAACCTGTACAGTAGTATCACTCTAAAACTGCAGTATATTGATTTATCTACCAATAAAACAGAGTGTCATATATAGGTAAATATACTGTTTCATAAACAAGCACCAATAAACTGACATTTTTTCATAAAATAAAGAATGTAAACAAACTCTCAAGGTGACTAATGTTATTGTAGATGAAGTAAATTATCACAGGGTTGATGCAAGCTCAATGAAAACAGTGTAAATCATATTTATTGTCCTTGAGTTAAATCTAAATGTCTCATTGCTGTTTGGGATATTCATCTTATTCATGATCCTTAAGGTCTTTATGCATCTATTTAAAATTTCAGCTGGATTTCTATCAGTTCCCTGCTTTATTACAATAATGACATTGAGGCTGAATAGATCTTGCAAATTATTTATGTGGGGAAAAATCAGTTTGAAAACACAAATTGCTTGTCTTGGGTATATGCTAGGAGGAAGTTCTCAAAGATTTTTAAACATTTATTTGGAATTCACCATTAAAATGGTAAACATTTAGACCCTATGTCTTGCATGCAACTGTAAGTTCCAAGTTACACAACAATGGCTCATGGAAATAGCTATATGTATTAGTCCAGATTAATCTGAGTTTTAAAACAATCATTGCTAGTTATATAACTGTTATAGCACATATATTTTAAGTAAAAATATTTAAATTAGGTTTATGCGGAGGCACAGATAAGTATTTTAATCTTAATAAAGTGCATTATTAATCTTTTTAGCGTGAAGGTGTTTATTAATTGGTGGACATCCATCTTATTTTTAGTGGATTGTGTGTATTTTTTGTTGCTTTTCTGATCAGCTGGATATTCAATTAACTCTCCTTTCTGCCCTGTAGAATTTTGTAAATGTAGGGATTTTTTTTTGTAACAGTCTGATTCTGTACATTTTACTCGTGAGGTATTTTTATATCAGTAAACTTGTAGATAAATGATGTAGGTATGTCCAATAAGTGATCTTCTCATCAGTAAATCCCTGACGGCTCTGTGCAGGCCAAATTGTCACACAGGTTCAGCACAATAACAAGCCTTCCCACTCAATAAGTATAAGTGGATTTCAGCTGGAAGAAATTCTATCAGCGTTAGTTTTCATTATAGTCTTTGTGCATCTTGAATGGAAAGCAATATGAACAGCACTTTATTTATACAGAATGTCAAATGAAGGGAGAACAACATCAGACTTTTTGGAACTAGGAGATGTATATAGAGGGCTTATCCTGGCAAGAGTGATCAGCAGTGTTTAGTTTGGCATGAACTCCAGTGTTTGTTTTCAATGCAAATTTGAAATACAGCAAATATTGGGAAAATAAATTAAAACTGGTCCTGAGTAAATGCTGACAATAGTACATAAGCTTCTAAAATAAACCCTTGGTTTTTGTCCACTCCCAGCACATATTTCAGCTTATGACATCAAGAATATGTGAAGTATAGAAGAAAAGGGTATTTTTAATAGGTCTGCCCTTCAGAATGGTTGTTTCAGCTGTTTGAGTAGCTTGGATTGTTACCATTCCAGCTGCAGAACTTGCCGGTTTTATCAGTAATAATAAGGAATGCCTTAATGTGTGTTTAATTAAAGTACAGCTCTACTGAGAATAGGAAGACAAATAATTTCTGGTTTGCCTTGCTATCTTAGAGCTTTGTCACCTTAATTTGTAAATGATAGATTTATCACAAAAAGTCTTCGTTATGAAAAGCTAAAAGATTTTGTAAAGCTGATGATAGCATTTTTTTTTTTGCCTTAAAATGATACATGTCTGAAAATGACCGTGCTTCTTGACTTTACCTGCAGTGAACGCTTTATGTTGTGAAAGGGAAATGAAAAAAGTGTCTTATATTAACTAATCTAAGTTGTGAAAAATCAAATTCTGGGCACAAATTAGATTGTTCTGAGAATTAAGGAAGGCTTAGGGGACCCAGGGAGAACACTGTTGTTTGAGTCAGTAACAAAAATCGCTAATTTTAGCAGGATGAAATGTTTACCCAGGAGCATTCTCCTGAAAAGACAAGGAGGTGAGCTAGATTAATAGAAGTACTAAATATTCGCATACCTTCTGGATGTTGCAGTTCTTAATTAAGTATTTTTATTGCCCAGACAACACCTGCAGAACTGCCTAGGAATTTCTGAATAGACAATGGGTTTAAGGGTCATTCACTTTATAGATCTGAGTATCTGACCATGTTTCTCAGCCCTGAATCACAGAGATAGGAGCTAAGAGACCAGGAAGGAAGGGTGCCCATATAAATCTGATTTGATTATTCAGTGGTTAGCATAGCAGAGTACAAGAGATTCTGGTTTGTTTCTTCCCTCTGTCTGGGGATTATTTAAATGCAGTTTGCCTTTCCTCCAGTCTCAAAGCTGTTGTGCTGTCTTGTTGGATTCATGTGGGTTTAAGTCTCTCAGTCAATGTTAAACATATTCTCTTTCACGTATCAAAACAAAGACAAGCCTTCCTGGTTCCAGTGAATGCTTGTCTCACATCAAAATAAATTTGTTTTAAGCTTGTTGTTCTTGAACTTGCAGTTCTGAGCATTGCAATGTCTGAACAGACTAGCTGGTGCAGTATCTATATAGTTGCATTAATGTAACACTCATTAATGCAACACTCATTAATGCCCAGAAGCAAGGTTAACTAGCCTAACTGAAATCCTAAGTAATTGATACAACAGGGCTGCTAATTAGCCTGTGGGGAGTGTGGTTCTAAAATACTTGCTGCTTATGAGACCTGAACTAGCTTGGATATCATTGTAAGGCAAACATAACCTAAACTTCCATCTTCAAAACAAAATGAGGAAAGCAGCTAGAGTTAAACAATCCCTCTTTATTTTCTATGGAAACCAAGTATCCAGTTGAAATAAGATTTTAACTAAAACTTTGTGAAATTCCTGTAAGATTGAAAAACGTACAATTATGCGTTCAATTTTATTATAAGACTATTTATTATTACTTTACTCCTTTTTGAAATATGTTCATAGAATCACAGAATGTCATAAGTTGGAAGGGATCCAAAAGGATCAAAGAGTCCAACTCCTGTCCCTGCACAGGACAACCCCAAAATTCATACCATGTGTCTGAAGACATTGTCCAATCATTACTTGAACACTGTCAGGCTTGGGGCCATCAAGACTAAAGGAAGCAATTCTTTTCACTGAAGTATCTATTTTACCAACTATGAAATTCAAAGATTACTATGCATCTTCATGTTTGATAAGGTTGCTTTGAATACCTGATTATGACTGTTACCGTAGTCACTGAAGTGTCAAGTGTTATGTAGTAAGAAGACTTTGGTTACACAATTTTTAATGAAAATATTTATTATTAGCTTAAAATATCAAAAGCAAAACCAAAACAAAACAAAAAAACAAAACAAAAAACAACTTTATTTCATAATTCTGATCTCTGACTCATTTAACTTAAAAAGTAAAACCTCACCTTACTGGCTTAAATTTCTCTGTCTTTCCCTTTGCATACAATGAAATATTTTATACATTTTTACTTTTTGTGTATGTAACAGATTTTTCTAGTTGTCTTACTCCTCAAACTGACATGCTTGATAAATATTTAGGTCCTCAGCAAAAAATAAATATTCTGGCTAAAAGAAAGTGTTTATATCACTGCAGTATGTGTAATAAAAATGCTTTGAAATTATGAATCCCTATTCATTTTACTCTGGAATCTGTGGTGGATTTTTTTTCCTGGGTAGGCAAATACATTTGTTTCCGATTGAATGCATGTAAACTCTTTGTTCAGTGTGTAGGCCCCATGGCCCTGTCTCATTACATGTACTTCACTTTTGAATTAAAATGAGTCTTATCCCTTGGATAGTGCAGTAATCTGCATGATCTAGTATGTAGCTGAATTGACCTTTGAATAGTTCCAAAAGGCTGTCTGGGTCTGCCTGTAGCTTAGGGATATTTTGAAAATTTTACAGGAGATGGTAGGGAAGAAATATTCTAATTCATCAGTTAGACAACTTATTACTTTGATGCTAGATTTGGTTCTTTAAACAATCATTTACCCTGACATGTGAGTAAAAAAAAAAAAAAAAAAAATGGGCTTAGCAGAAGCTTAGAAAACCATTGTTTCTATTTCTTGTGATGTCTGTAGTAGCTCATAATTTTCTTATATTTTTAATACAGCAAATCATTTTTTTGCAAGGTCAAACTATGTCATTCTAATTTACTTCTATAATTTCTTTTCCTCTTATTCCTTGAAATATTTTTCTCTATTTCTACTGGAAGCTTGATCAGGGTAATACTACAACATCATATGAAGCTAGATTGTTGTCAGTAACTGATCATTAAATTTTTCTATATAAATTACGTATTGATTTAGAAGGCTTTGGACAATAGTGAACCAAAGTTTGGAAACTAGAAGGTGAGACAAGCTATTTGCTCAGGAGACTATGCAAATGAGGTTATATAATACTAGTGTGGAAATAACTAGGATTTGGAAATAAACAAAACAGAGAAATGGAGGAATGGAATAACCGGATGAAATTTAACAAGGGAAAGTGTAGAGTCCTGTGTCTGGGCAGGAACAACCCCAGGTTCCAGTATAGGTTGGGAAATTACACATTAAAAAGCAGTGTAGGGGAAAGGGACCTGGGGGTCCTGGTGGACAGCAGGATGACCATGAGCCAGCACTGTGCCCTTGTGGCCAGGAAGGCTAATGGCATCCTGGGGTGTATTACAAGGGGGGTGGTTAGTAGATCGAGAGAGGTTCTCCTTCCCCTCTACTCCGCCCTGGTGAGACCCCATCTAGAATATTGTGTCCAGTTCTGGGCCCCTCAGTTCAAGAAGGACAGGGAACTGCTGGAGAGGGTCCAGCATAGGACAACAAAGATGATGAAGGGAGTGGAGCACCTCCCTTATGAAGAAAGGCTGAGGGAGCTGAGTCTCTTTAGTTTGGAGAGAGGAGACTGAGGGATGACCTTATTAATGTTTATAAATATATAAAGGGTGAGTGTCATCAGGATGGAGCCAGGCTCTTCTCAATGGCAAACAATGATAGGACAAGGGGTAATGGGATCAAGCTGGTACACAAGAGGTTCCACTTAAATTTGAGAAAAAACTTCTTCTCAGTGAGGGTGACAGAGCACTGGAACAGGCTGCCCAGGGGGGTTGTGGAGTCTCCTTCCCTGGAGACATTCAAAACCCGCCTGGACATGTTCCTGTGCGACCTCACCTAGGCGTTCCTGCTCCAGCAGGGGGATTGGACTAGATGATCTTTTGAGGTCCCTTCCAATCCCAAACATACTGTGATACTGTGATTTTCAAAGAAAAGGCTGACATTGTACTTTTGAAGGCAAGAGTATTAATAACTTGGGCATCTGGTCATTTGTTTGAATATAGTATGGTGTTAATGATAGCTCATGTTCAACTTGGTTTTCATCGCACACTTCAATATATGAGAGTCATGTTGGAAGCAGGAATGAGGATACAAGAACAAATAACTGTGTAAGATTTGCTTTGTGGCCTGAGGAGGTGACATCCAGAAAGAGAGGAGTCCATCAGAACTGAGCAGTGTGCCTACAGTAGCCTTGATCAGGGAAGCAAGAGCATGGGACAGGAGATTAAAGGAGGAGGGAGTATTCATTGCATCTTTCCAATTGCTGTGAATTTTTTGAGCCCAGTGTGGAATAGGTCCTCAAACATTAAACTCATATTTCCATTCCTTTTTCTCTCTTGGCTCCCAGAGTTGCTTATATCTGTTTGCTGGATTTCTCTGTGCTGTGCAAAAGAGAGAGGGCAGAAAGGGGTTATACTAATGCATGGATGTGTTATTACTAATGCATTTGTTAAAAAAAAAGCACATATTTAACTTCTGTTCCCACAATGTGCAAGTGAGCAAAGTCAGATGGGATTGCTTACTTGTGTGTTTTTTTGCAGAGCACAGTTATGTGATGATTGTTACAAATTCCAAAACTTTTATGGATTGGCATACATGTTGTCCAGGGAGCCCATGTGTCTTCTAAATAAATTACCTCTAATAAGTTTTAGCAGTTTTTATTAATAATAACCATGAAGGCTGCATGAAGAAAACCACATTTTCCAGAATAATATAGCAGGTCTGTACAGATGTTTACTGGGGGAAGGTGGAGTGAGAGGGGATTGTGTGGGAAGCATCTGCCAGGGAAAACAATAATTTCCCACAAGAGCAAGATCAACTTAACTCTAACACAATGGCTTTGTGTAGGGAAAACTACCAGATGAATACCACAACAATTGATTTAAAATTTCTGATGTATACAGTCTAAATTAGCATTTTCTTGTTGAAGCTAGATATAGTTAAAACAGCATATGTTTCCGTGTGAACGCATAGATATAAGATCAACAATGTTATACTGTGTTTTAAATGTAGCAGGGTTTTGATGTTTTGCCTTTTTTTTTTCCTTTGTCTTCAAGTCTAACTGAATACATATATGTGTCCTAAAATACCTATAGCAATGAGGCCAGACAGTTACTTTTGATTCCAAGAACTTTAACTTTGTGTAAAATTATATTTTTAAAAATAGAGGGAAGTCAGATATTAATGATAGCTATAAGGACTGTATTGAGATTTCATCATTTATGTAGAGACTATGGGGTTGTGCACATTGCAGAGCATCTGTAGGTATGTGATCTAACTCATTGTCTTTCTGTTCTCATGTGTTGTTTAACTGATTCCTCTTTCTCCCTTCCTTCCCCTCACCACATGATTGAAAAGACCTGATTTTCACCATCATCTACCACACCAGGAAAATGAAGGAGAGTTGGATCTTGGAGTGAGCATTTGTCCCCATTGGTCCTCCAGGTGCTGTCTATATTAGCCAGAATACTTATCTATAAAGCAAATACTCAACCACATAGACTCAGAACTTCCAAATGCTTTTACAGAGCGTATCTGTAGAGTATTTGGATTATTCTAAATACTGAAGACACCACAGAAAACTAATAGTACTTTATTATTCCTCAAAAATGGGAGGCTTTTTAAAGATTTACATTAGCAACGCATGATTAGGAGTCATACTTTCTCTCCAGCCTGGTAAGAAAATAGTTGGATGTGAAGTAAATGTGGACAGAGGTCAGAGAGAATATAATGTATAGGTAAGGAGAGAGCTTGTAAGTATATTATTATTAATAGCTGTCCTGAGAGACATGACCCTAATTTTTAGTAGAGCTGAAGCAAGGATGGAAATGATGAGCATTAGATTTATTTTCCACCCTAAAGCCTGTTGTTGGATACGGACTCCTCTTTTTCTTTGTAGTCTCTGTGACCACTGAAAGTGTATTTTGATCTATTCATTCTCTAAATAAAAAACTAAAAACCAAAATAAAAAAACAAAACACACCCAAAAAACAACAACAAAAAATCACAAAAAACAAACCTCTCTTGCCATATAGGTAGTGGGTTGTTCAACATGTGTAGTGAGCCTTCTGGATGAGAGCATTTTCTAACCACTGGTTCTTATTCAGAAAAAACTGTATTTTCCAGGCTGCCCCCACCTGCCGTAGCTCTTACCGTGTGTTATCAGGGCTAGGATGGAAACTCTGGTATATAAATACTTTGCCTGTCAACTGTTCTTGAAAACCCTGGACAGGAATATTTGCAATGCCATTCCAACAGTTGCCTAGAAAAGTGGTACTGATGCTTGGCTTGCTTGATTCCTGGCCTAGAGTAGTGATAATGAAGATAAACACATACTCATCTTGAGGCTAATGTTGGAGCAGAGTCCAGGAGAAGGGAGCATGTGGTCTTTCCTTTCTTTCAGCTTATTGATGCTGAAAACAGCTGCACTAGGTATTCAAGTTTAACCAATACTTCTGTTTTGTCATTGAAAGGGTGACACAGTTTCTGGTTCTGGCTGCGGAGACAGACTGGACTTTTATTAAGTGATAGTACAATCTAGAGCTCCTATGACAGGATGGAAAACATATGTAATGAAGGACTGGCCCTGTGCTTGCCCTGGCATTTCTAAGGATAATAGTGCTTGCTCTCAAGGTATCTTAGTGTTGGCTTTTATTATGGTGGTCATGGATAGATGTTGGTGAAGGGAGGCAGCACTGGGCAGGAGTGAAAGATTTAGAAACACCCAGATAGATTTAAGGTTTTCACAGGTTTGTTTATCTAGGTCACATGCAGGAAGCCCCTGAATGTGCTCTGGGATTTTAAGTTCAATAGGCAAATACTATGTTTCAGACACCTGTGGAGGTTTTCAAAAGGCAATAGTTTTTCTGTGCTTTGTTAGTAGCACAGCAAATGCATGTAGCGAACTGAAACTTTTGCCTTCAGCAGTGTTCACAATAGCTGTGAGTTAACACTTATTTATTTCCCAAGTGCCAATTGTATTGTCATTCTGTTTAGTTAATATCCTGGTTAATTACAATAGCATTAAGGTGTTTAGACACCAGGGGGAAAAAAAAAAAAAAAGGGTTTCAGGGAATCTTTAAAGCTTTCAAGGCAAGTATATTTTCTGAAATTAGAGCAGTGAGCTTTATAGTTAGTGGTACTTATTTGCTTAAAGCAAAATTCTGTGCTCCAATTTTCAGTATTGTTCAGAACTTAGTTTAGAGACAGGAAGCACATGCAGAAGTTTGAAGTGGTATGAGTAACAAGGGTTTCAACTTGTTGCAGGTGAAGGTACTTCGCATTAGTCCGCATTTGTCTGTTCTTTTATCATCTCTACTTGTCTCTCCCTACATTGCTTCATCCATCATTGGTGTTGCAATAGTTCAGGTTAATCACTGATTAGCCAAAATTACATGTATTTTTAGATTTTAGCATGTTTTTAATTCTGAATATTTGCAAGTAGGACTAGCATATGTCAAAGTAATAGAATGAAGCCAAGAATTAAATTAGCATAAGAGGAGTGTCTGATATTCAAGAAAGACTAGCTACTATGTAGAAAACATTCTCTATGAAGCTTATATCAAAAATACAGGAAAACAAATAATAAAAATCTGCAAATAATTTTTAATATTTTACTCCACTACATTCAAAAACTTTTTTGTTTTAAAATATGTATTTCTCTCTTTTTTCCTCTGACATGAAAGTACCATGTCATCTGACTTAGGCATTCATACTCATATATGCATAATTTAATGTGCAATGCTGGAGAAGCAACCTTAAACTAGAATTTCCTTTTATTTTCATACAGTAATTCTACTATGTATGTCAATGGTGAACATATTTTGTTTCTATATATTTTTTCTGTAAATATCAAGAAATCAACTTTAGCTTGGGAATTTTAACATGATTTTTTCTCTTTGCAAGTATTATTTTCACATACAAGTTGTAATACTATATTAAAGTGCTGAATGAGCATTATCAAATTTTGGTAAGAACCACTAAACTGAAAAAAACAACTCAGGTACTAGTAAACTGAGTGAAAACTAGGAAATTTACTTACTTGTATTTCATCTGATTGGGGAAACTATCAAATAGTTTACCAGTTGAGAGGATTTGAAAATTACATGGCCTTTACATAGAACCATTTTGTTCTGAAATTCTCCCTTTAAATAAAAATTGGAGAATATATTTTTAAGCAATTCTGAAGTTAATCACAAGAGAACAATAAAAATCCTAATTAACTATTTTAAACTATTTTTAAACTTAGATAAAAGCTTCAGGATAAAATAAATATCACAATTGATACACTTAGCTTCATGAGAAAATTACATATATGATTTTTTTTCCTCTGCGTTGTGACTTGTTCTTCTACTTCAGCTTCTCAGTGAAAAGAATGGCAATCTTCTACTATTTTCTAGAAGAATTTCTGCAGTAGAAAATTGTTGTTTAGATTCAGTCCTCCACTCAGATAACACTATTTGAACAAATACATGGTACATAACGGATCATTATGTACTTTAAAAGATAATCTGTAATTTGCAATAAAAATCTTGTGAAAAACAAAATAGAAAACAAGACTGATGTGCGGATCATTCAGGATTTTTGTGTTCTATTTTAGCTTTTGAAGCAGTAAAAAGAGGTTAGTGTGTGGTAGAGTTTTCTGAAAAAAATATTTCCAATCTTTGAATTTCCAATTATATGCGTGGCATTTAATATTGTGAGTGTACAGAAAATCTTACAAGAGGGAAACTGTTTTAAAATTACAAACCACATATTTCTCCTTGAAGGATTCCAGAAGCGTTAAAGTTGCACAGTTGATAGCAGAAATTAGAGACATAGATACCTGTGGCAACTTTGTTAGTTAGAGTTTAAAGTTTTTAATTAAACTTGTAATACAGTCTTCAGAAAACAGTTGGTATTTGCATGTTTTGTAAAGACATATGGCTTCCCAGATGTTCCTTTACCATTATAGCACAAATATACTGTATCTGATGCAGTATGGATGCTGAACTGCTGTTTAGTGTGTGGTCTCTTCTTGAAGCATTAATGCTCATCTACTCAAGACAAATTAAGACAGTTTTTTAAAAATTATTTTTGTGTCTGCATGTGTACTCCTTGTATTTACTTTGTTTTATCTGAGACTTGTGGATGTTGAGAGCCTGATCAGAATACAATTTAAATGCATAGCAGCTGGGCAACTCAGGAGTAGTAAATATGATATTTGCTGAAGAAAAGAAAAACCAAAACCCCAAAACAAACAAACAAAACACAAAACCAACAAACAGCTTTTTCTGTCCTTGCTTGTATTACATTCAGTGTTCAGACTGCTAAATATCCAGAAGTTTCAAAAATTACCGTAGCACATGAGTACTTACTGACAAACCCAGGGAAAACTGTGAGGTCCTGAAAATCTTTCTGCCCAATATTATCTTGCACAAAAAGAGTACACTCCAGTGTTTGTTTTGTCTTTATTTTCCTAAATTCTATCAGCTGTTAGAAGGTTTGTCAAAGACATATGGAATTTGATAAATGGGTTTGTACGCAAATTAAAAACAAAGAAAAAGAAAGAAAACAAAATAGAAGACCTCTTTTAACTTATTCACAACATTGCTGGGTCTCTGTCTAGGGGTAAAATAGTGAAAATGAAGAGCTGTTGGAGTTCCTCAT
Source organism: Patagioenas fasciata (assembly GCF_037038585.1). Lineage (NCBI taxonomy): Eukaryota > Metazoa > Chordata > Aves > Columbiformes > Columbidae > Patagioenas > Patagioenas fasciata. The sequence continues at coordinate 38,585,181 of NC_092523.1, forward strand.
GCCACCTTGTCCAGCCTCTGTCACTGTGAGTTTGAGAAGATTGTTCTTTTGCTTCATGATGCTTTAATTTGCATTTATGGAAATACAACTAGAAACAGGGTTAGGGCAAGGCAATTAAATGCAGCCATCACGTCATGACAATCTGTCATGGTTTAACCCAAGCTAGCAATACAATCACGATAGCCACTCACTCTCTCCCTCCTCCTCGCTTCCCAATAGGTGAGAGAATCAAAAGGGAAGGGAGAAACTTGGATTGAGATAAACACTGTTTAATAAAATAAAAGTACTAATATACTAGTAGTAAATATATATAAAAAATAGAAATAGAATACAAAACGAAAGATACTCAATGCAATTCCTCATGAACTCCATCCACAATGAGCAGCCAGTCCCAGGAAGCAGCACTCTGGTCCTGAACAGCTGATCCCAAAGAGAAAAAACAGAGGAAAAAGTGCAGAAAAGCCCAAAGGCCTTTGCAAAATGGCAAAAGACTGAACTAAATGTCCCGAACTAAATGCCTGAGAGCAAGAGTGAGAAATGCCAGAGAGAGAGCCTGGAAGATCCTGAATCTCCTTAAATAATTAGCATGACACTAATGGGATGGAGTACTCTTACTGATAAGTCCGCATGTCAGTCAAACTCTGTCTCATTCATGCCCCGCTTCCTTGATGCCTCTCACCTGTGGGCAGAGTGTCCTTGGCTCTCAGATCAGAGCAATTAAAAACATTAGCTCTGTGCAGGGGTGTTATCTGTTTGTTCTAAAACTAAGTTCAGAAAAGGAGTGTCCTAGCTATGAAAAAGAACGATTTCTAACAGCATGAAGAAAATTAACTCATTTTCAGTCAAACCAGCACACAATCATTTTGCATAGAAATTATGAGGATTATCTCTGGTTCCTATAACATTCTCAGGAATGTGGTGGGAGTCTGCTTTGGGAAAGCAAATGCAAGGAGCAGGTTGTTAGTACAGTATGTGTTGACTGGGTTGTGTCTGTCCCCAGTGAAATAAATCACATGTGTTATTCTGGTTCCGTCATGTCAGTTCCAGGGAATCTTGAGATTAATTCCACACTAAACTTCTCAGAGCTACCATTTGAATTTGACTGCAGACTAAAGAAGTTACCTCTTTTTAGCTTATGTTTGGATCACTTTCTTTATTCTCACATTTCTTAGCTTTTTTTTCACAACTAGAAGCACTCAGTACGTCCTTTCATTATAGCTAGTGCTGGTAATCTTCCTTAATCTCTCTAGCTCTAGGAAATGGATTTATCAGGGCGTACCTAGTTTTCTGCACCTTAGTCCTACCTCATAATACCTTGTGAGAATATTATTTATTATAACTAAATTTAAGAAAACAAAAATTTCACCTCTGATTTAATCTCAAAAGCACCAACTGGAAAGTATCAAATACATGTTGAGCATTTGAAATATGGAAAAAATAATATGAGTACCATTTTACAGAAGAGTTGAGAGTGGTATGTGAATGTTGCATTAATTTCAACTTCTATGTTCTTGAAAATGAAAACAATGCCTGATATTGTGATTGTTCCCAGTAGATGCTGCAGTACTAGCAGCTGATGTGTAAAATAAATTACCATAAAATTCAGAGTTGGTAGCAGTTTCTAGAAGCCTGTAGCTTTATGATAAGTGGTTCTTCATCTGCAAATCCCTGTGTATGGCACTGCAGACCTCTGCTACTATACCTGTGCTGGCAGGGCCCCTGTGTGAAACCACTGTTTTTGCTGAAGGAATTATTTCTCCTTGCATAACATTTTACCTCTTATATTGCATAAAGTAAGTGAAAAACAACTCTACTTATAGGATTTGTAAAAAACACACCACTAAGGATTGTTACATCAGGAAAAGCCTGTGCTAAGTTCTTGATTCTCATAAAAGAGTTCTGTAGAACAGACCAATATCTTTGTTCTCTCTAATTTTTCCTATAAATTTTCTTTCTAGGAAGATACTTAGAACACAGAGCTGGACTAGGGTGCAGAAATATTGTTAAGATAGATTTATTTAGTGGGAAGTTAAAAGCAGTGTAAATAATCTCAAAGAGGTAAACTTCAGAAATCCAAAAACCTAAGGCAGTGCCTTAAGGTGAATGTCTCTGTGGGCCAGAAACAAATGATGTCTACCGATATGTTGCTGAAAGCTGTCATTTCCCCTACTCCATGAGTTGTTTGGAGTTCTCTTTAAAGTTTTATAGTTATTCAGTACAATTAGGGATTCAGGCAAGTTGTCTCCCATCCAAAGGATGCAGCTAATGGTTATGAATTTCTGGTTTGAATCATCTCCAGCACAACAGCCCTTGAAAACAGCACTTGTAATATAGTAAAATAGAAGAAAAAAACCTGTCTTCAAGAGGGATTTTAATATATTAAAAATAAAAACGAAGACTGGTTCAGACCTCAGAAACCCAAATTTCTCAGTGTGTTTCTTAGTTTTATGTATGTTCAGAATCACATCTCTTCTCTACAAGCGATGTGTCTTCTTGCTTCACCACTATATACTGGCATGGTGGTTCATGTAATTTCCAAAGTTGACTTGTTCATCTTTGATGGATATTAAATTTGATGCAGCTAAGCATGCATCTATATTTAGATGAAGCTGCAAAATATTAACACCCCCCTTCCTCTGAATGTAAGAGACCATATATTTTCTAAGAATACATGCAAGTCAGCATTATTTACAATGGACTGACAACCCAAACAATGTACAAACGTCATATAACCTAGCGATACTTTTATCTGCCGTACTGAACTGTGCAGGCTATATTAGGAACATGTAATCAGGCTTCCAGTTTAAGCTTTCCGATGGCTTCAATTCTGGTTTCAGCTGTGTTGTTCAGACTCATCTATAAAAACTATAGGCTTTACCTAATAAGGAGGTTTGGTGACTTCGCCCATCATCACAGTGTGATGGTACTTACCTGTCTTTTCTGTATTCTACCCAGATGTTCTTTAGCACGAAACACACTGAGCAAGTGTATTTCTTGAGTCTTTCTTCTCAAGACAATCTTGTCTTCTCTGATGCCTGAATCAACTTTCTTCTTTGTAGATTTTTCTGTTTACATGAATAAGTATTTTTTTATTTGAATATTGTTTCAGCCTCAGAAGAAAAATTGGTGACTAACAGTATCAAGAATGTGAGGTGAACTGATGTGATAGAAAGTAGAAGACTGGCACTTTCTGATGCAGCAGCCTAACAAGCTGAATACTCTAACGGTGCAAAAATGCCTTTTTTCTGTTACTAAGCATATAAAGAATTCAAATACGTAATTATATGCTCCCAAACTGTACTTGGGAAGAGTAGTCTATATTCATCTCTGTCTTACCTGTCTCAGATCTGCTTTGCTTCAGTATACAAGAATTGAAGAACATTTATTAAGGTATTAAACTTCTGCCCAGAAAAAAGGAGGTGCCCAAAATTATGACTGTCATCTATTAATAGCACTGTAGAAGAGACAGAAACTTACATGTGTCAGGGCTCAAACAAGTTATATTTGGGAATTTATATCTGACTTTTAATATGAGGTAACAGATTAATCCACTTCTGGATTTTTTCTGTACACTTCTGAAACATCTGGTAGCAGACAGAGATGGACACAAGATTAAAGATGTGCTATACAGTGTTTTCTGAGCAGCTTCCTTGCTTGTAAGCACATGTTTAAGACACAAGCAGTGGATCTGTGTCTCAAGTAGTGAACTGCAGTGACCTTCGCCTTCCACTTGGGAGTGAGAGGTGGGGAGGGAATAAGGGCTCCCACCTCACACAGACTGTGTTCCATCCAACAGGAGCAGAACTGCCTGATATTGAATAGTATTGAATAGTATTTGTGAGCATAACGTGTGTGTGTGTACATGCATGTGGAAGGTTGACTTCTGATTTCCTGAAATTCTTTTTTCATAGAGAAACAGAGAAATATGTAGAAAGAAATAATTTCCCCCACCACCAAAAAAAAAAAAAAGCCTGACAGTGTAAAGGGATTATAGTTTGAGAATATGTTTATATGATTATGCATAAGTAATGACAACTTTGAAAAAATTTGTTGTGTTATACTTCACATTTTTGCAGATGTTATAGAGCTCAGTCTTGTTACAAATTAATTATGATCCTGTGACTCAATTTTTGTGAATAGTGTTTAGAACAAAACCACTCAGAAAGAAGAAACATGTAGATATTTGATGAGATACTAGGTAATGTCAAGATAAGTTACCATTCATTGAGAACTTAGAGTCTGGAAAAAAAATAATGGAAAAAATCTGTAACATCCTACACTACACTACGTAACACATATTGTTCTTGTGCTTCATAAAGTATTTATGTTTCAAGAGAGCCCATTTCTCATGGACAGTCTCCTGAGATGACCAGGTACAATCATTTTTGAAACTTGAAAATGGATACTTGCATACTGATTTTACTTGAGTTAATATACCCTGCTTTTCATCATGGTTTGTGATGTATTGTTTGTAACTATACAGCTCTTGGACTGGAGCTGGCTTGTGTCTGGATGACATAGACAATGACAATTTAATTTTGGCTGCTTCTAATTATACTAAAACTTGAATTTCAATATAAAGCTTAATTTAGGAAAAGGATACCACTTTGCCTTAATTTTTCTTTTTATGCCTTTTGTACAAATATTGTGGAAGAATAAACATAGTGTTGTCACGCTGAAGATGCATCTAAATTTTGTAATGCTTTTCAGGAAACGTCTTAATTGCCCTCAACAACCATGCTGTTTATGTGATGATTTTCTGGCTGCAGAAGAATGCCAGTCAAAGTTGAAATATTATTGCACTATTCATGTAACTGTTTCTGGTATGGTACAGTACATAGATACTAACCCAAAAACCTTATCAACTGAAGGTATTACCACATATACTTTCTCTACTATTTACCTTTGTATTCTTTGAAAAATTAGGCTAAGGTTAATTTTTATGTTTGTCAAAAGGATCAACACTGACTAAGCATTCAGAAAACATTCACAGTGTCCCTGAATATTCTGAATGAATGCTCATCACTCTTAATTTCTGAGATGCAGAATAATCTCTTATTCTGTTGCAGTGGGAATATTCAAACAGTGGGGTTTGTTTTTTATTTGTCGTTATTTACACGGAATTGCTACTAATGACATCAATTTATCTTGGCACTCCTCTGATTCATTGGACTATTTTAAAAGCCATTGTCACAATCTACACAATATGAAAAATGAGTGGGACTGAAGAGAACTGTTCACATGGGCATCTAAAAAAAGCTCTCCCAAAACTCCTTGGAAAAAGAAACTAAAAACTCCACAAGTAATCTGTGTCCTGTTATATAATGGGCTGTAATAGAGCATTGGAGGCTATGAAGAGCAATCTCAATTCTTAACCAATGTGGTGTTTGTTTTTTTTTTTTCCTAAGTTGCCACTAATCACTTGCATTTTTTTGGCTATTACATATCTATTAAGAGAATGACAGAGAAAGTGAGTTATCACGAGCTTGTGGGGTAATGAGTAGGTGTTTCTATCTGCCTGTGCTTTAGAAAATGTGACTGTGTTGCTCACGGTGGAAATCTTGCACTTGGGCATCTGCTTATATCATCCCCTGACACAGATCTTGGCAACAGGGAGCTGAGTAATACAGATTGTGAAGAAAGCTCTGTTCTGCCACTGTACTTTTGGAACTTCATTTGTTAACTTCGACTTTGCATGGGACCTACAATAGGGTGTGGGAATGAGTGTTGCGTTTTATAGTGAAGACCCAAAAGTTTCACTGAAAGTTCTAGGCTGTAAATTGTTCAGCTGAGTCAGCATTAACTCCAAGTGTGATTAGATCTCCAAAAATAAACCTTTCATGCTCTCACTGGATGTGGAAATTCTCTCCTTAATTAAGCAATGACTGTAGAAATGCTCTGTGGTTGAGGTATCATGTATAATTGGGCTATTTGTGCTTTCTAAAACACACTGGAATTAATCAAATGTGCTCCACTACTCTTGGGGACGTCTGTTCAGTAATGGCCTACTTCTATAAAGTCTTTAATCTGTGTTAACAACTAATCGAATTAAAGACCAATCAGTTCACTGATTCAGCTTTACAATAAACCATAGTCAAAATGCAGGATTTAAAGAAAGATGTTATAATGATAAGACCTTATAATATAATACATACAGAGCTTCTTAGTATTTAACTTTTGTAAATTAGTTTCTGTCAACAGATGCAGTTCAGGGAGAGGAGCACACAGCTGAGATGCTGAGTCAGTTGAGAAATTGTTCCTGTGTTGATAATTTGGATGGAGTATACAGTACTGCCTGATCCAAACAGATAACTGTGAAATTGTGAATTCCCTGGCTCCGCTTTTGATTAGATGGTGGCTAAGGAATGTAGACCAAGATAATTAAACTTGTATTTCGATTCAAAATAAGCAGTTCAATTTCAGCAGGGGAACAGGGAATAATAAGAGGGAAATCAAGGGGCTTATTTTAAGAACACCCAGAGAAAATCGGGGAAGAAAACACAGACATAGAAGAGAAACCTGTTAGAGGAGTTAAAAAACAAACCAAACCTTTTCCCATACTATTCCCACATAATTGACTTGTTATGAAAATTGCTCAAGTGTAATATCTGTCAGTGTAGTATATTGTCGTATAGAAAATTTCTGTTTAAGAGAATATTAACATCATGCCAATCTCATCTGGATGTGTCTTATTACATCAAATACCATGCCAAACTCACTCATCAACTTCCCTGCTCCTTACAAAACTATCCACTGGCAAAGTATTTAGGGGTAACACGCCAAGGTCTCCAAGGACTATTCAAATGAGTAATTTGGCTTCATACTGTGTTATGCAGAATTAGTGAATTAGCAGAAAATTAAGATTAATCTAGATCAGATATGAAATATTATGCTTGATCATTACTCTAAACAGCGAGTACTTGGATCACATCCAAGAACTGCAAAAAAGTTATGGAACAGCCATGGCTGAATATTTTGAACAAATATTTTGAACAAATCTAACTAATCTAATCAGAAACTTTAATTAGATTATTTAACCTCTTGGCTACTGTGCTGCTTGCTATCTTAGTGCTCAATCTTCTTTGTAAAGTCTCATGTCCCTCAGGTTTTTTGTTTGGTTGGTTATTTGTTTGTGGTTGTTTTTTGTGTGGGTTTTTTTGTTGTTGTTTTTCTTCTTGGTGGTTTTTTTGGTAAATACTTTGAAGTAGTCCACCAAAATAATTAATCTTTTCTCCCTGTTTCACTTAAGCATGCATTTATATTCATAATTACTTACAGATGGTTTACAAATAAAGTGCTAATACTAGACTAAACTAATCCTTAGTATCATATAAAGTCTTTAACCTATGTGTGTTAAATACAGATTTGTCATGCAGTATATTTTTAAACAAGATTGCAGATATTAATATATTTTTTGGAATAAGAGATGTATTTGATACATATTTATCTCTAGATTCATGTTTCAGTCTATTTTATAAGTTGTAAGAGATAAACCAACAAAGTATGAAGAAGCATTCTCTATACTGTCTATTCAAATACTGTTTTTTACTGTGTTGAGATACCGGCTTGGTGGCAAAGGATTTGGGGAAGCAGTGCCAGGCCAGAAGTGAATTCCTCACAGAGTGGTATCTTAGCTGCATATCACCTTCGAAGATATGCTCTGTTAGCAGTGTTACTGCTGTTTTACAAAACACAGAAGTAGCCGTAATATAACAAAGTTATCATCTGGATTCCATTTATTGTCCCAGTCATTTCTTTGCACCTAATAGCTACAGTAGCTTTTTTCAGATTAGTTTTAGGAAAAACCTTGAAATTATTAACTATAGAAAACCCCTCTTTTTATCTTAGTAATCTGTTAACAGCAGTACCATAACTGAGAAGCAGAAACAACTATTTGGAGACAAGAGGTTGTTAGTATCTTGGATTACTTTTGCTGTTGAAAAATGTTGTGTCAAATTGCATTCTTAAGACTCCAATCTCATAAATAATTGTTGCAACATTGTTTGGAATGGTTCATGATTCATAATATGTAGATACCTAAATATACCAAATAACCTAGTTCATAGTTTAAGATGTCTTCTACAAAAAGACATTAATTTTGAGAGAAGGGATTGGAGGAAATCAAAATGGTACGTTGTCCTGGTTTTGTTAAAAACAAGTTTCTCTTTTAGTGAATTTGCCTGTCAGCTAAAACTTTCATATTAGCTGCATTTTCCTGGAAAACCAGATACATGTTTTGGTAAACATAGCAATGGAATGTGAGGTTATTCATAAAGATGGATGCAGATCTCGCAAGAGGGGCAACGAGCAACAGGTGACCAAGAAATTGACCAACGGAGTATAACATCCCATTCACATGAATACTTCATACAAAAGTGGAAGATCACAAGGATACCGTCCCTTTTCCTTATGGTCAACATTAAGAGAGGACCTTGCTAGTCATCTCTGCGAACTGAGGCCTAGTGACAGACTGAATCCAGTTCCGGTTGGTTGCAGAGTCCAATCCAGGACTTTGGGTGCCAGCCCCTCATATACCAGAGCAGTTGCCGGGACTTTCAAGATTGGTTTTGTATATTTTGTATCATTTTCTCTATTTTTATTAGTAACATCGGTAAAACATTTTTAATTTTTCCAACTCTCTTCTCTCTGTCCTTCTTTCCCTCCCAATCACCTGTCCTTAGTGGGAAGCGGGGAGAGGGAGGGACTGAACAGGGAAGGTGGGGAAGACGGGGTTAACAGTACATCTACCACAGTTTTACTGTCACCCTGCAATCAAAACCTCAACATACGTACACAAACAAGTGAGGCAACTGGAAATGTGACAGTACAAAAAATAAATACATTTTCAAGACCAGTTCGAAGTATTGACAGTTTGTAAAGTGAACATGGCACTCATGAGGATGTTATCGTACAGGTTTAATGTAAAATTACGCATTTTCCATCTTTTGCATGAAAGTCAACGCAATGCATGCAGCTTCTTTTTGGATTTACTTCTACTGCTTTGGACCCTCCTCCTCGGCGCTCCATATACACAGCAGCACAATGCGGACACTTTTCTAGAAGGCTGAGAAAGGAGTTCAGTGGGCTTCCCATACCAAAGGGAAGGATTGTGATGGGCAGCAGAGGAGGATGAGAAAGTAATATGGGGCACTTCTTCAGACAGAAACATGTACAGAAACAGTGTGACTGAAAGGGGAGGGGAAAAGAAGTGTCCCTATCCAGGGACTTTACAAGTTGCTTAACCCTGTAGCACTCTGAAGAGACTTAATTTTTAAAGGTCATTGTGAACTCATGGAGGATTAATGACCTTCACTGAAAACGTGTAATTTTTTTGTAAAACTTCTTGATCACACCTTACTCTATGTATTGCATATAAAAGGAGCTCAGGTGCTAGTTTTCACCTTTGAAAATACCTTATCACAGCACATTGTTGGGGTTTTTTTGGCTTTTCAATACCTTTGTTAGTATTTCTTAGCAAGTGACAAAATTTTGCTCTGAAAGACCTACATCCGATTTTTTTTTTAATTAGAATAAATGTAAGTGATAACTTGCATGAACACTTTTTATTAAGAAAAAATACTACAGAGGTAGTCTCCTAGATCTGAGGTATGAATTAGGCATAAATATTATCTGAAAAAACAATAGAAGGAAATTAAGATTTTTGTGTCTTTTGTTAACAACGGCAGATGACTGTTTTTTCAAAGATACGTTTCAGTCAAACAAAAGCTATTTGGATCAATAATGAAATAACTGATGGAAGGTGGATACCCTGAGTCACACAAAAAGTGAGGCTATGTTGAATGCCCCTATCAGTGCTATGAATAATGTATACAAGTATCAGGAAGTTATTGCTTATGGCTTGCATACATTTCCCCTTTCATAATCATCTTTGATTGTACTACAGCAGAACTACTTTTGCTATATTGAATAGTATTCCTCTTACTATCAGAAGTACTAGAACTTTATTTTTCAGTCAAAATTATTTTTCATTAGAAAAATGCTGTTTCAGCATTTGGGAACATTTTCAAGTTAAAATAAAATATCAACATCTTCAGTAGGTAAAGACTTTGGGGTGTGGCAGTTTTTATGAAATAAACCTGATTATTTTATTTTTAATCTTGAAAAGAAATTTTAATTCTATTCCTATTTTACATAGAGCTCAAATCCAAATGCTGCCCGTTATCACATCTGTTGCATTCTTGGAATGTATGGGTTTGTTATTACTTAAGTACAATTCAATATTGTAATTCGATTTTATCGTGCAGTGAAACTGCAGTGAAACTCTCCAAACTAAGAAAATATCTAGAATTCCAGCTTCATTTCCTTTAAGGGACTTTTCCTACCCGTCTGACTCCAACGAAAAACTTCAAAATACAGACTAAGCTGGTAGGAACTTGGCATTTCCATTCTGTGAGACATTTTGAAATGTTAGATTTTTTTCTAACCCTTTTTGCAGGGAGTTAGAAAGATCCCTCAGACTTAAGCTGTGATTTTTAGAATTTCTAACTCTCTGCTGAAGAAAAAATAGCTTAATGCTCTTAACTCATAGCAGAAATAAATCCTTAGTTTATACAGGCCACAAAAGATCCTGCTACTATGTGTGAGAGAAGATTTTCAGTCTTCCAGCTGCAGAGATGAGGACCAAGCCCTGACTAGAGACTGAACTTCCAGGACAGCCTGGCATTCTGTATATAGGCTTCTGTATATAGGCTTCATTTAGAGGAATAAATATGAGACCTGTAATTCATCCATCAGATATGTCGATTGGAAACAAGAGAGTAACTTAATGAAAATTGACCAAAACTAATACATGTGAAAACATCTTAACACCTATGCATTTCCCCATATCTCTGTATTTAATCAAAAAATTCTGGCCTCCTAATGCTTTCAGATATGTATTCAGAAGTTTATATGGGCAACTCATGGCCTATTTCTGTACTACAAATGTTGAAAGTAGTTTAGAGTTGATAAGTGTAAGAACAAGAACAAGAAAAAATATGAGTAGATAACACAAGCACAAAACCACAAACACACATATATATATGTGTATGTATACGTATTTGTAAAACATTTACAAATATAAGGAAAAAACCTTCAGAGATGGACCTATGAGAATGTGAAAGTGTAAGCTACAGATAGAGACAGGTGCACAGATTTAGTCTGAATTTAATATAGAAAGAGAACTGAGGCCAGTGAATGTACTTAAGATGTATGCATCTTTAGTAGATGTGGGCTGATATCTTGTTTCTAGCATACTGGCTGAAGTAAAGAAATTGTTACAGGCAAAAAAGTTAACCTCAGGACCATTAGCTAGGATTTTGATATTGCACTGTTTTTAAAACATCATTCTTGCTCAGAATGAATAGTTTTGTTGTTTATTTATTTATTTATTTGTTTTGTTTTCTTAAAAAAAAAAAGGTTGAGGGAATAAATGAAAGGAAAAGGTTAGAGTATAATTTCAAGGTGAATAATTTCAAAGTGAGTAAATATTTCATGATAGAGAATTAAATTCAGCAAAAGTATAGTACTCAAATCCAGAGAAGACATGCAATTCCAATGATGCAGATAGAAATCACCTGGTTAGTTATGTAATTACATTAGGATTTGCTAGCAGCATGTAAAATAGCAGCAATAACAAGAATAAACTATTTCATATCTCATGTGATATAAAATCTAAGAAGCTGTCTTCATGACTGTGTGCCATAGTTTGAAAGAATGAGTAATTTGAAATGTTATGTATTTTTCATTATCTTTATAGACAAAAGACGTACTAACAGGTCAGAATCATGCATGACATAATTTCTTTAAGTGTTCACAGAGTAATTAAATTGGTTTCACTTTTTTCCTCACACAGATAGCACAATAATTTAATAACAAATATGGATTACCTATTTCTCTTGTTTAAAGAAATCTGGGAAATTGTTTTATTGACTCAAGACTGGGCTTGAGTGTCCGCAACCTCACATCTCTCTCCCTGTTCAATAAAGTTCTCTCAGTACACCTCCTGTCTCTCTGAAATCTTCAGTTGTTTGCTGCTTCATATTAGTGTATCACTCACATATGGGCCTGGTATGGTTGAATTAGAGAATGTGTATAAAGCAAATGGTTCTGCTAGGATCATGGACTGTGTAATTACATCGAATAGTGATAGATAAGGAGAAACTCTCCTTTGCTCTGTTTGTGACCTACTTATATTAAGTTCTTATTGAATATTCTGAAAAAGAGAACGCCAAAAAAATGTTTAACTTCTTGATAGTTCATGGTGATATATTTCTGGTTTTGTTTTTTTTCTGAGACCGGTTGGTTGGTTTGTCGTTTGTTCTACTTTTAACAGTTCAGATTCAGCCTCTATTTCAGCTTCATTTATTTTTCATATATGTTCCATGGATAATCCAATGATAATATCCAATAATCAATTGAAGGCTCTTTTCACATGTAGTAACATATGTATTGCCTGTTCCAATACTAATCTATGATGTAGGTAATAACAAGGATTGGTCACTATTCACAGCGGTCAATGTGCAATATACTGTAAAACAAGCAGATAATAGCTGGTTTTAAATACAAAACAATGCCAACTCCAATTGGCTCTTGAAATTCATATAACTTCATCCTACTTAGTATGTATTTGCTAAGATGTCATGTGTCACTGCAGGTAGATTGGACATCAGAGTTAACTGGACATGCATTTGGGTAGATATGCATGAACTTACTTCGGAATTGCCTGTTGCGGAGCAGTAAATAGGAAAAGTGAAATGGTTTACCAGCTCTCCTTTTAGAGCTTACAGCTCCTACTTTTGTAGTAACGGAAGCACACACTTGGGTCCAGTACTTATGTCTGATTTTACAGACTTCAAAATCTGCTTCTGAATAGCTTTTTGAGGTAATGATGATGTCATAGTACAGAAGACTGAGAAGTTAGGAGTCAGCATAAAGTAGCTGCTCTGGTATTGTAGTATTATATGACAAGTCAGCAAAACTGTCTTTTTTAATTGAATTTGATAAAGTTGTTGATCGAAGTCCAGCAAAAATGTATCATGGTGTTAAGAACTGCTGCTATCTGCAAATGTTATTTAATTTGAATGGTTAAGACAGCTGTTAAAAAATGTTAGCAGATCAGGTCACCTTTACAAGGCCTACCATACCTGTAATAAGAGGGGGCATCTGCTAAGTGATTTTTTTGTGGGCAAGTATGATTTCTGTAAATTAAGCTATGTGTTTCATCTCTGAGAAATTTCTGTCTGACATGTACTGGAGAAAAAAGGATAATTTGGGAACAAAGAAAATTCAGACAAAAGAATAGACCAGTTGAGCAAGTAGTAAATCACAGCTTGTCAAGAATATAAATTGGTTTTACTTGATATTGAAGAACAATATTTCCATCCCTTCAGAACAAGTACTCTGAACATGGGTATTAAGAGGTAATCTTGGTTGAACTGAGCATACAGTGTTCTTTTCTTTCTACATTCAGTCTTTTAAAATTGATGTACTGGTTTAGAACATTGATACATGAGACTGGAGATATATCTTTGATCCCTATCTCAATCTGGCAGAGGTCAAACTGTCTATCTTCTCATAAAACTATCCTAGTTAGCAAGTTACATCTAGAGGAGTAGTTAAGCAGGATGGGTGGGTGGGCTCCATTTTTCTGCTTTCCATTCATCCTGTAATACTCATGTTATTGTGAGGCTATCAAGAAATAAAATCCAGAAATAAAGGTTCTTGCAGCTTGAATGAGAAAATGCCAGAAGAAATATTCCTGTAAAACCTTGATGTCTGGGAAAAATAAAACCAGGTGTTCTGAATGGGAGATTATAGTCTGAACTTCTTTTACTCTTATTACTTTTAGGTTAGATGGGGTGGGGGGGGGGGGGGAGGAGGAAAGAAGGGGGAGGAAAAGAATATTTTTTATAAGATTCATATTTGAAAAAAAGTTTTAGTGAAACCAGTCAAGAGGGTTTTAAATGACCTTATTTAATCTTCTAACATACAGCCCAGATGAAGTCAAATTTGGACAGAAGAAACTCATGCCCTAATGATGCACATGCAGCCTTCTTTTCAATGTATTGCAAATTCTTTGAGAATAATTTTATACCTGATCATTTTTTACCTATTTCTGTCTAGTCATGTTAACAGATGGAAGAAAAGAAGTTGTTGAGTTTGAGGGTGTGCAGCTGAGCCAGTTGGTAAATGTCTGTTATTGAATTAATTTTATTTATAACTTTTTAAAAATGGATGTCTAACAATGAATAAATGAATGGTCATCAAAAGTGTCAAGATTTATATTTTATTAGCTATCTACTATCAACTGAGAGCCACAGAAACTCTGTTCTTCATTCCCTTCCACTAAGAGAATAGGAAACTAACATTTTCTGAAGATAAGTGGAAGACATCTCCAAAATTTCACAGGTATTTTAGACTAAGAAGAGACAATTTTCATTTCAATGATTCACAACGACCCATATTCAAAAGTCAAGCAATTTCTTCATTTTATTATCTACAGAATGAGGATTAAAAACCACAATGGTTAGTTGATTCAGATATGCTAGTGCAGAACAGCTGTATTAACTAAATCTCTCAGAATTACCAATTTTCAACAAGTATGAGGGGATTGCTGTCAAATGGTCTTGTTGGAAATTGCTGTCCAATGCAAAGGGACTGCTTCAGAATGGATGTTGATAAGAATCTTCCACACGAAAAGCATTCTTTAAAAAATACATTTAAATATATTCATTATGTGTGTCTTTTTCAAATTTTTAAACACTGGAGTAGAAATGATTTTCCAAAAGAGAAAAATGTGGCTTTTTTTCTCCCCCTAAAATTTGCCTACTTCCCATGTCATTGTCACTTTGTTTTGAGAAATACATTACAAAATATTAAAACAGTTAATACTGGAGGGTCACATGTATTCTTTCATAAGCTAAGTGGCTCTGAATAATGACATCTTTCTTTCTGAATATATTTTCTTTCTGAATTATATATTAGCTTTACCAAAAATTTTAGGTTTCAGAAATGTAAATATTTAGAATTTATTATATATTAGACATGTGAAAAGTACTTTTGAACTTATTTTAAGCTACATTAGAACTAATTATTTTCAGATTTTATCTGTGCCCCTCTCCTGTGGTCATTAGTTTTGATTCAATCTTTCTATAAGCACACCATTTAGATGCAGCGTTATCACTCTTCTTATGGTTGGAAAAGCCAGTGAACTTCTCTCAGTTGCAAAATAAAACATAAATAAATAAAGCACAGTACATGCTTCCCCTAGAAGGCAGAGTTATTCTGTGTCTGTGATATGCCAAAGAACCTTAGGCGATGTGTGAACATTGCCATTTCATAGTGCAAGCAGCTCCTAATATAGCTCAAAAAAAAAAAAAAAAATTGAGGACACTCTTGTTTTTTTCAGGTCTTGGTGGCTGTGGAACAGTAGCACTGCTCTTATTTCATTTGTTTCACACCAGTTCTTCAAACACTGAGGTTTATTATCACTGAGTGTCTTTTGTCAAAATTGTTAACTTTTCCTGCTTCCTAATGAACACTTTTTCCTCTTTTCTACTTTTTTTATATATCATGTATGTCATCTATATATTTCTGTCTTCCTATTCCTATGCTGTGATAAGACAGAGGAAGGAATCTCACTGAATCCATTTTACAACCATCTCTTCATCACAAATATGAGGCATTCGGATGCAGAGCAGCTGTAATCTAGCAAACTTAATTTAGTTAAAGAAACACAATTCTGTTACTGTTTGAGGCCTGTGGAAATTGCTTGTACAGGGATGGGTCATCTGTTGAAATTCTTGCTGCAATTATTTCCAAAATGAGCAAAATAAAAGAGATGTCCTACTTAACTAGGCATACTGAACATAGCTCTGACCGATACCTTTTCACATGCATAGCTCATATAACATGTGTGGATTATGTACCAGTTTTAAAGGTAATTTCTTTCTGTGACCAAGCATATGGTGCAGCATCTGCAGATTAATGTATACTATAAACATCTTACAAGTGAGAACTTTCACACCTGCACTAAAATCTTGTTTTCTTTGACATGATAAAGGGTGGTTTTACTGCCAGCCCCTTCCATTTAATACTGCATTTTATTATGGTTTGTTCAAACAAATTTTGATAAATCTTAAATTTGTTGTGTTCTCTGGAAATATTGGTGGTAACGCAAGGTACTGTGGAGTTGTAGCAAGAGATGTTGTATAAAGCTTGTGGCTATGCAAAATCAAACTACACCAATTCAATATTATTATAAAACACTTGTTTCTTTTATTTTCAGTTGCAATTTTACTGGCATGAAAGGATTTATTCAATTTTAATACATTATATATTACAGGCTTTAATCCATGCAATAATCCCAGTAGATACTAAAAACGTGGAGAGAATTTGAGGTAAGAAACAGCAATCTAGAGGTATTGCTCTTCTGACACAAGTCGTCAGGAGAAGAAGGAAGTATTTGGCACATATTTTGTCTTTTTATTCAGAAGTCATATGCTGGAACTTAAGTTAAATAGCAAAAAACTTTGCATTTAGCAAGTGTTATTATCAACATTTAGTATAAAATCACAATTATAGACCGGTCAGCCTCACCTCCATCCCTGGGAAAGTAATGGAAGGACTTATCGTTGGTGCCATCTCAAGGCATATCAAGGATAAGAGGATCATCAGGGGCAGTCAATATGGCTTTACCAAGGGGAAGTTGTGCTTGACCAACCTCATAGCCTTTTATGAAGATATAATGAGGTGGATAGATGATGGCAGGGCAGTGGATGTGGTCTGTCTTGACTTCAGTAAAGCATTTGACACAGTCTCCCACAGCATTCTCATAGCTAAACTGAGGAAGTGTGGTCTGGATGATCGGGTAGTGAGGTGAACTGCAAACTGGCTGAAGGAAAGAAGCCAGAGAGTCACGGTCAATGGGACAGAGTCTGGTTGGAGGCCAGTATTTAGTGGAGTGCCTCAAGGGTCAGTGCTGGGGCCAGTACTGTTCAATATATTCATCAACGACTTGGATGAGGGACTAGAGTGTACTATCAGCAAGTTTGCTGATGACACCAAGCTGAGAGGAGTGGCTGACACACCAAAAGGCTGTGCTGCCATCCAGCGTGACCTGGACAGGCTAGAGAGCTGGGCGGGGAAAAATTTAATGAAATATAACAAGGGCAAATGTAGAGTATTGCATCTGGACAGGAACAACCCCAGGTTCCAGTACAAGTTGGGGAATGATCCATCAGAGAGCAGTGTAGGGGAAAGGGACCTGGAGATCCTGATGAACAGCAGGATGACCATGAGCCAGCACTGTGCCCTTGTGGCCAGGAAGGCCAATGGCATCCTGGGGTGTATTAGAAGGGGGGTGGTTAGTAGGTCGAGAGAGGTTCTCCTTCCTCTCTACTCTGCCCTGGTGAGACCACACCTGGAATATTGTGTCCAGTTCTGGGCCCCTCAGTTCAAGAAGGACAGGGAACTGCTGGAGAGAGTCCAGCGTAGGGCAACCAAGATGATTAAGTTTAAGATGATTAAGATGATTAAGATTAAGGTTTTGTGATTCTGTCCAAGGTGCACCTATGTACATTTTTCTTAATATAAATATAAAACTAATGAAAACTGATACAACAAGAAGCTCTACTGAAGACTTACTTGCTAAAAAATCAGTTTATTTTTGTCAAAAGGTGAGAAAGAGAAGGTACCAAGATCATGTGACACAGTGACATTTCAAAATCAAAGAGAAACTTGAGCTTTCGAAATCCATTGGAGTCTTAAATGTGGGAAAAATTACAGGAACACCTATGAGCTAGAACTATGTGTACTTTTTTTAAGACTTCAGAAGTATTCAGAATAAATATATAGACTACTTTATCTGCAAATATTTATCTTTCTTTTCTATGTACACACACAGGATCCAGATGTCCAAAGAATTGAAATTACACCTTCATTGTTAATTTCTTGTTTACTTTCTGCTTCTGTTACAGACTGGTTTGGAAATATAGCTAAAGATATATTGTCTCAAAGCTAGACTGTTGCTATTCATTGCAAATTTTTCCATTGCTAGGCATACACGGTACCGAAAAGTTTACTGGAGATCCTTTAGGATATTCCTTCACATGTTCTTGAATATGACTGATTGTAACTTTTGACTGTGGAGTTGATAGTAGGATTCCATAGCTGTGTGCTGGGTTGTTGCATAATATGTTAGGATGGTATTAGGAAAATGAGATGTATTCTCCCAAAACCAGTAGTGGATTGAACATTGAGGAAATAGTCCTCTCTTTCTTCTTGAAGAAATTTTAGATTTAATTTCACGAAAACACAGGTCAAAGCAAAACAAAGCTTTTCAAAACATCACCATTGTTTTTAACCGGTTTAAATTTCAGAAGATCCTGAAGAGAGGCCAAGGGTTCGTCTTTAGAAATTTTCAAGGGATTGGATTGTCCCAAGTGGATTTATGACACAGGTATTCCTTCTTGATCAGCAGATCTCTCAATCTGAATTGCTGCACCCTTTATTTGATCTGAGTTCAAACTGTTTCTGTTGCAGTAACCTTGCAACAGTGATGCCAAGCAAACTTATGAATAAATCTCTAAAATATAGAGGGAACAGTAAATACAGAGCAAAGACTAAATACACAAAAGTCTAAACAACAACAACAACAAAAAACAAAACAAACCAAAAAATACTGTAGCATTATCCTATAGGAAAGTAAAGGTTTGAAATGTGATGTGTTTATTCTGTTACAGCTCCTTGAATGCACAAACATGAGTATCTTCTCCTTCTTTCAGAAATAAGGATCCTCATAGCCTTTTATGAAGATATAATGAGGTGGATAGATGATGGCAGGGCAGTGGATGTGGTCTGTCTTGACTTCAGTAAAGCATTTGACACAGTCTCCCACAGCATTCTCATAGCTAAACTGAGGAAGTGTGGTCTGGATGATCGGGTAGTGAGGTGAACTGCAAACTGGCTGAAGGAAAGAAGCCAGAGAGTCACGGTCAATGGGACAGAGTCTGGTTGGAGGCCAGTATTTAGTGGAGTGCCTCAAGGGTCAGTGCTGGGGCCAGTACTGTTCAATATATTCATCAACGACTTGGATGAGGGACTAGAGTGTACTATCAGCAAGTTTGCTGATGACACCAAGCTGAGAGGAGTGGCTGACACACCAAAAGGCTGTGCTGCCATCCAGCGTGACCTGGACAGGCTAGAGAGCTGGGCGGGGAAAAATTTAATGAAATATAACAAGGGCAAATGTAGAGTATTGCATCTGGACAGGAACAACCCCAGGTTCCAGTACAAGTTGGGGAATGATCCATCAGAGAGCAGTGTAGGGGAAAGGGACCTGGAGATCCTGATGAACAGCAGGATGACCATGAGCCAGCACTGTGCCCTTGTGGCCAGGAAGGCCAATGGCATCCTGGGGTGTATTAGAAGGGGGGTGGTTAGTAGGTCGAGAGAGGTTCTCCTTCCTCTCTACTCTGCCCTGGTGAGACCACACCTGGAATATTGTGTCCAGTTCTGGGC
Source organism: Patagioenas fasciata (assembly GCF_037038585.1). Classification (NCBI taxonomy): domain Eukaryota; kingdom Metazoa; phylum Chordata; class Aves; order Columbiformes; family Columbidae; genus Patagioenas; species Patagioenas fasciata. The sequence continues at coordinate 38,604,702 of NC_092523.1, forward strand.
CCCTCAGTTCAAGAAGGACAGGGAACTGCTGGAGAGAGTCCAGCGTAGGGCAACCAAGATGATTAAGGGAGTGGAGCACCTCCCTTATGAGGAAAGACTGAGGCAGCTGGGTCTCCTCAGTTTGGAGAAGAGGAGACTGAGGGGTGACCTTATTAATGTTTATAAATATACAAAGGGTGAGCGTCACGAGGATGGAGCCAGGCTCTTCTCGGTGACAAACAATGGTAGGACAAGGGGTAATGGGTTTAAACTGAAACACAAGAGGTTCCGCTTAAATTTGAGAAGAAACAGAGCACTGGAACAGGCTGCCCACGGGGGTTGTGGAGCCTCCTACTCTGGAGACATTCAAAACTCTCCTGGACATGTTCCTGTGTAGCCTCATCTACGTGTTCCTGCTCCGGCAGGGGGATTGGACTAGATGATCTTTCGAGGTCCCTTCCAATCCCTAGCATTCTATGATTCTATAATGTGATTTGATCACCTACAGAAGGAGGTTAAAGGTTTTGTTCTTCAAGGATGTGGAATTTCCATGAGGTCGCATTCTAAAGAAGGATAGAAATGTCAAATTTGAGCACAGATACTTATACACTGGTAAATTTAACTCCACACTCTGGAGTTTATTCACATACTAGGAAAGATAGAAACTACTGAATATTTTTGGAGTTTCTCTGTTAATTGTTGGACTGTGGAGATTCCCTGTTTTATTCCTGTTGCCAATGTCATACTGGCAGACTGACCTTAACTAATGATGCTTTACAGTCATCTAAGTCATTTTCTGCCACTGTTAGAAGGACATAATGGTATGGAAACATTGGGTTTTTTTCTGAGAAAAACAATAAGCACTCTAATATATAAAAGGGACTAGGGTGAAATGACTACAGGAATTGTTGTTTATGTCTTTATTCAAAAAGAATAGAAGATACTTCTATTACATACTGCATTTTTAAAGTAAGTTAGCACCTATAAACAAGAGTAAGCTCAGGACTGTAACAAGAAAAATCTGGTTACAGCATAAAATGCTGCTAACATTTTCTGAAGATATGTTGTTTCAAATCTCTTCAGCTTTATTCTTCCTCATTTATTACAGGGTGAAATACTATGCCAGGAAAGAGAATATGATTAAGATGTTTGGTATCTCTGTTTTTACAGTAAGATCTTGAAAGTGTTACATTTTATATATAGTAGATAACTGCTTCTGACATATACAACTTCCTGGCTTTTCACCAGAGGAAATTTGTTTCTAGTTGAAATCATCAACCATACTGGACCTAATGTACCTTGAGAGTTAGTTATGAAAGTCACTGATTTAAAGGCCATTCAGCTGTAAAAGAATGGTTTGTACATTGGGATGATAGAAGCATTGATACAGAAATTACTGAGAGGGACCAGAAGAAATATGTGCAAACATAGACATAGACAAACATTTCAAAACATGCTGGCCACGCATAACTTTTTTTTTTTTCCTATTGTTCAGCTGTTGTGCATTTGTTTTCAGCTCAACCATCATGTTTAAGGACATACAAGCAGATTCTCTACTTAAGCTAGATGATGTTCTGAAGAACTTTTCAAGGTCATGGGACTATATATATATATATTTAGATTGAAGAGACAAAAAGCAGGGAAATGCTTCTCTAAGGTGAGAAGAATGTGTCTTCTGGGTAGCAGTAATGAGTTGGCCTACCTTTTCTTTTAGAAGGACTCAATTTTATGTGTAATCTCCTTTTTTTTTTTTTCTCGTTAATTCATAATGTGATCAAGAGTGAAGAGTAGCCTACTGAGATGACATATTCCATCCATATACTTCCAAATAAAAGAAAACAGTGAGAAAACTGTGTATTTGTCTCTAAAATAATGTATTAGAAAATAGTTATTTTATTTGGAACTCTGCTTACTCAGTTTCAGTAACATTACTCTTTGAATTTAATTGTTGATTGGGGATGCTTGATGGTAATTCAGAATATTTTGACATTATTGGACATTCAGGATGTGAATTTTCAGTCCGAAATTCCACTGTTCTAAATAAAATGCTCTTCATTAGTTATGATTTCTTTCTGGAAATCAACTGAAGCCTACCTAGACTTAAACAGTAACTGACATTTAAAAGTAACTATAATTTTATTTATTTCACTTCTGACAGATAAGGGTACGTATGTATTTTTTTGTGTGTGTGCACATCAGTCTCTGAAAGCTCAATTATTCCTTAGTTCTAATGAATGTGGAGATCTTATTTGTTACTTCAGTGCCATCTCTTCCCATATCCACTTTCTTTTCTCTATTTTAAAGTTTTAAGGACAAGCGAAGAAGTAAATGAAAATACTATGTCCTTGTTTGTGTGATCATATTGATCATCACCATTATTTTCTTAGCTTTCCTATTTGAGATATATCTTTTTACATTATCTTTTAATTTATTATTATATCTTAATAAGAACATCTAATTTAATTGAATAAAAACATTACCATTAAGATCTAAGCATTGTTCACCTAATTATTAATGTCAGTGGATCTTCATGCAATGAAGTATAGTACAAGACCTAATGGCATACTGAAATGAGTCTAGCAATGGTAGGAAGGTAGGATTATCATACAAAAAGCAAAGGTTAGGCCAACTAAATGTTGAATCAAGTTCTTTGTGAATCGGAGAAATCCCCACCAAAATTGTCTTTTGTGAGTAAAGCTAAACTGGGAGGTACTGGGAGTGTGTTCTGACCACACTCTGGCTGTGTATTTGGATGGGATCTGAATCCTGGACATTGTCCCCTGTTTTACCTCATGCCTACCTGCATGAATAGAGAGGAGTGGGACAGTGGTGTGCTTCAGTAAATTCCTCAGTTTTTTTTTATCTGGGAACAAGAATTCAAGGTTGAACTCTGAATTTAGGCAACAAGGATGCTTTTCCTAGCAAAATAAAAGGATAATTTCTACATGATGTCTTGAAGAGAAAATATATATATTTTCTGTGGTCCCCCAAAGAAACCAAAATGTATTCACGTGCTTAAGAGGGAGCACATAGGTGTAACACTGTGCCTCTAGTGGCGCTGAATAAGAATAAATGGCTTAAGTATAGCTAGAACAAGTGTGGTCCACAATTATGCAAGGCCTTTTTTTAGTTCATAGTGCAGCACCTAATACCAGCATGATGCTGTATTTCTCTTTATTGACCCTGTTCCCAACAGTGTGAAAATTACTCTTAACCTAGGAAAAAAAAAATCATATGAAAAGAAACAGAAAGCTAGAAACTATTTTTATAAGAAAGGGAAAAAATCATACCTACTCATTTGTACATCTATCTAATGCATTGAATAACATAACAACTATGTTAGAGTGAGTACAAAGCTACAGGTAAAATGACCAGCAAATTCTAAAGGACTAATATTATCTCTATTTTTCTAACATTTTAGTATATCCATAGGTGAAGTGAACATAATCAAAATAATCTATCTCATTAGATAGAGAAATGTAATAATTAAAAGAAGGGACATAATATTGCTAGTATTTAAAAAAAGCTACCACTCTTTGTTTATCAGGGCTTGATTTGCTACAGCCTTGGATTTCTCTGAAAGTGTTTTTTGCTCAAGCTAAACATCACACTGAATACACAGTTGGACATATTTATTTTGGAGTACAGGACAATCAAGCATGGTGTCCTGGAGTCCCTGGTGCTGAGGGAAGAAAACAAAAGTTTTGGAAGCTTATTTGAAAAGATCTTCTTAAGGACCCTATAGCCTCAGGGATCCATAGACTATGCTTTGAGCCTAAGAAGATATGAAGAAGTTTGGGGAATCAGTTTGAGGGGTTACCAAGGAGAAAACACTGCAAGAAGGCAACCTCAATCTCTAGAAATGAAGTTGATGGACACAAACCAGCAAAACTCTTTACACCGGATAAAAGATCTGGAGGAGTGGGACAACTTAAAGCCTTCTAGAAATAGTCTGGCGAGAAAGTCTCAGTGCAGAGGTGGAGTCATATAGCCAGTTGAATCTGTTTTTCTGGGAGATTTGGGCACAGTGCACTGGATTTCTGTAGTTACTTGACAAGAAAAAGGAACAGATTTCATATAGCATGTTTTTGGTTGCAGAGCTAAGCAAAGATTTTATTAACTTTGCAAGGATTTATTTTAAAGAAAGCCAGAAAATGTTACCTGTACATTTAGTGAACTGCTTATGATTTTTATTCAAAGGGTGCAATGTGAAGGCATTCAAGAATAACTATTTTTTTGTGCTTTCCTGTTCATATCAATTAGTATTCCTGCTGTACAAATTATGTCAAACTAATCTGTAACTACTTTTGCTAACCATGTGCTGAACAGTTTTACTGAATTTTAAATCAAAGGTTTTGTGATTCTGTCCAAGGTGCACCTATGTACATTTTTCTTAATATAAATATAAAACTAATGAAAACTGATACAACAAGAAGCTCTACTGAAGACTTACTTGCTAAAAAATCAGTTTATTTTTGTCAAAAGGTGAGAAAGAGAAGGTACCAAGATCATGTGACACAGTGACATTTCAAAATCAAAGAGAAACTTGAGCTTTCGAAATCCATTGGAGTCTTAAATGTGGGAAAAATTACAGGAACACCTATGAGCTAGAACTATGTGTACTTTTTTTAAGACTTCAGAAGTATTCAGAATAAATATATAGACTACTTTATCTGCAAATATTTATCTTTCTTTTCTATGTACACACACAGGATCCAGATGTCCAAAGAATTGAAATTACACCTTCATTGTTAATTTCTTGTTTACTTTCTGCTTCTGTTACAGACTGGTTTGGAAATATAGCTAAAGATATATTGTCTCAAAGCTAGACTGTTGCTATTCATTGCAAATTTTTCCATTGCTAGGCATACACGGTACCGAAAAGTTTACTGGAGATCCTTTAGGATATTCCTTCACATGTTCTTGAATATGACTGATTGTAACTTTTGACTGTGGAGTTGATAGTAGGATTCCATACCTGTGTGCTGGGTTGTTGCATAATATGTTAGGATGGTATTAGGAAAATGAGATGTATTCTCCCAAAACCAGTAGTGGATTGAACATTGAGGAAATAGTCCTCTCTTTCTTCTTGAAGAAATTTTAGATTTAATTTCACGAAAACACAGGTCAAAGCAAAACAAAGCTTTTCAAAACATCACCATTGTTTTTAACCGGTTTAAATTTCAGAAGATCCTGAAGAGAGGCCAAGGGTTCGTCTTTAGAAATTTTCAAGGGATTGGATTGTCCCAAGTGGATTTATGACACAGGTATTCCTTCTTGATCAGCAGATCTCTCAATCTGAATTGCTGCACCCTTTATTTGATCTGAGTTCAAACTGTTTCTGTTGCAGTAACCTTGCAACAGTGATGCCAAGCAAACTTATGAATAAATCTCTAAAATATAGAGGGAACAGTAAATACAGAGCAAAGACTAAATACACAAAAGTCTAAACAACAACAACAACAAAAAACAAAACAAACCAAAAAATACTGTAGCATTATCCTATAGGAAAGTAAAGGTTTGAAATGTGATGTGTTTATTCTGTTACAGCTCCTTGAATGCACAAACATGAGTATCTTCTCCTTCTTTCAGAAATAAGGATCCTTTTAATAGAATATCAAATTTTGACTCTCCTGTAGTTTATCTGTAATGTTCAGGAAACTAATTATACCCCTTTAGAGAACAATGCTGTTTGTTTCAAAAGCTCATTCTCTCTATTGTATTGTATAATAAGTGGAAATTGACAAATTTATGGTAAACTAAAACCAATAATTACTTCAGCATTTAGAAAGTAGATGTAATTTATTTTAATGAAAAGATAAACTTCTTTTCCTTCATTTAACTGTTGTTAGGTTCTTAGCAATGAATATTAATATTGTTGTCCATGTGAATAAATACTGAACTAAATAATTAGCATACATGAGATAGAAATTATTAAATTATCATGAAAAGCTCTGATTTTTCCAAAGGAGAAAGGTAGCTTTTTTTCCCCTTTCATGGAATGATTTTGATATTTGTATTTCATTAAAAAGCTTTTTACTTTCTTCTACAAGCAAACATCTGATATTTAGCATTGTTACTGAATAGAGGCTGCCTGGATAATAGATGGATAATAGTCTGACGTTGTAAGCTGTTCTCAATTTCATAAATGAGCTGTATTAAATTTCCACTAGCAGCTAATCTCTGATAATAAGGATAGGAAAAATCAACAGAAATATTATGCATTATTTTCCCTGGCACAGTTCGAACAATAGATAACACTGTGTAAGACACAGAAAAGACTTTTACAGAAAAAGAAATGTGTTGTGCCAAACAAATCACAGTGGGCACTTTAAGCAAATTTAACAAGTAGGCAGAATAAATATGGTGCTATATGATACATATTTTATGAGACCACAGGCCCTTACACATTTTTTCATAAATTTTTAAATATCTGCAATTTTCCACTCCAATAATTTAAAATGAAAAATGTTTTACCTTTAGAGAAAATTAGTTAAAGCACTGAAAACTTTAAGACAAAGAAAATATATTTGTAAAATCGAGAACCAATTTACATCATTTTGCTAAATGCCTGAAGTATAAAAGTGCAGAAGGAACTAAGGAGTGCAAAATGTCCTGGATCAGTTAGGAGTTCTTGTAAATTGCTGCAATGTTTTATAAATGCTCTCCATTCATTACAAAACATATTTTGGCAGAAGTCCTGAAATTACTGTGGTAGATAAAACAAGGCACAACAAGACTTTTATGGACTGAACATAATAGAATTCAGCTTTTCGGTGAAAAGCAGGCTGAATTGTCCGGCTGGTGTCCTTCAACAATGTGAAGGAGTTTCATTTATTTCTAATTTCCAGTGCTCATCCTGGAAACAGTTTGTGATGGGACTATGTATGTAGAAGTGTATTCTATTTGCTAAGAATGAATGGTGTGCTAACTTAGGAAGAAGTGGACCAATTACAATAAGTTATTCCAGATTGATTATGTTGATGAAAGTCTCAGGTCCCTGTTACCTGTCACATGAGGAATTAAGAGCAAAATTCCTTCTAACTTTAGCATGAAGAATATTACATGCCTGGAATGAACAGGATTTTTCAATTTTCACTCCTGATAGAAAACCAAAGCTAAATATTTGTTGTCTCCCAAGACTAACTTCACTAGTGTTGGCAAGTGTAGTATGTCCCTTCTGGAACAAAACTGAAAACATTACTAGTTGTTTTGAAGCATATATTAAAAGAGAACCATGATCTTAACTTTGACGAAAAGCAATTAAATATTATATTTATATAGATAACTTATTCCAGGGAGAATAAAAGCATCATGGCAGGAATAGTGGCTTAGAAACTCAGTCACTGAAGATGTTTGAGATTTTTAGTCTTTGAATTAATAAGGTAACATTACCCAACACGGTGGTGAATGCACAGTGGATTGTTGATATGCAGTTGTTTGCTTATATTTTTAAAATGAAACATTAATAGCAAAAGATAATCTTAGTAGAATACAAAAAACTATTCAAGAGATAGTAAGCATCTTAAATCTGGGAGCTAATTTTTGTTTGGTTTTAATCTATGTTGTCCTAGTGGTCAGGACTTCTTACTATTGACTGAGGATTTCTGTGTCTGATGATATGGAAGCAGAGCTTCAGAGAGTTTGCAGTCTAAGTATTTGTTAAATGGTGATACCTGAAAATATAGAGACCCTGAAGGACATGTAAGCAATCAGTATTGGTTAGCTATGTAAACAGTTGTGTCAGTACAATGCAGAGTAAACATACTGAGTTTTTGTAGGTGTTACAAAACCAAATGTTTAAGTAGCATTAAAGGGAGAGTAATTGGTTTGTTACAGCTGTATGACAGAAAGCACAAAAGCATTTGTTAGAAAATTTAAAATGATAAAGTAATTCAGATTGGAGAAAGTCTTGTAGAGTCATCTAGTACTGAATGTGTCTGTACTTCCTGATTTTCTATTATTTATTATCTCCAAAGATTTACTCTCATGAAATACTACCATGTGGCATGAGGACATTCTTAAAAGACTTACACATATAGAAATCCCCATTATTCTTTTTTTTTTTTTTTTTTTTTTTGGGAAAAGTAATTAAAAAAGAAAATGACATGTTTATGGATAACAAAAGCATTAGACATGAAATATTGATCTGT